>NC_141992.1:18682446-19025571 GCF_049901715.1 Pseudonaja textilis | reverse complement strand
CATCCACCCCCACCGTTACCTCTCCTATATTCCCTTGGTTTTTTTAGCTCAGCTGATTTGCGCAGCAGAGCAGATTGCCATGCCTCAGCTGAGCTAAAAAACAGCTCAGCTCACCAGTGTTGACACAGAGGTTTGATCCCCGCATGTGCATGTGAGGTGTGTGTTGGGCATGCACGCAGGGCTCTCATAGAACTGGTAGGGAAAAAAATTGGAAACCCACCACTTCTCCTTGAAGCTTACTTTGTTGGGATGGAGAACCACCTTTGTCTTCCAGGATGTTCTTCCTTGAGAGCTCCTTCATTAAACAGGTTTCCAGGAGCCCTTAGGGTGCTTAATAAAGGTAAGATATTAGACAATATATCCCTTCAGCTTTGGAGTCCCCAACCGCACAATATAAATTGAGTGTTATTATGTCTGCAGGAGGTCCATGCTAATGGACAGGCTAGATTGCACTCTTTCCCTAATGTCCTTCTGAAAAGATCAGGGATGTAACCTCCCAGTGACATTAGATTCTTTGACTGATGAGTAGTCGCCACTCCACAATAAGTGCTCTTAGAGTTGTCCATGCAAAATGCAAATCCTACCCTAAACAGTCTATGCATGTTCATCGTTTCTTCATGATAAAATTACACACACACACCCCAAACTATTCTAAAAATACAAGTTCCATGTATACTTGTAAAAGAAGAAACAGACATCCTGCAATTTCCAGAACTTAAAATTACATTTAATGTTCTTACTGAGCTTTCATCAGCCTCTGCTACACACACACATACACACACACAGTTGGAAAAATAACACATTTCCCATTTTAAAGTTGAAATTTTTTCTCTCTTTGTATCTCCTGATGCAAAAATCTTCAGCAAATGCCTCTGTGCAAAATGCGTACATATAGACATTCCAACTCCTGACCGCTGCCTACAGCTGTAATTCATTTTGTTTGATGGCTTTACTGTGCTTCCTGATAGTGATGACAAATTGATTACCCGGTAATGCAGAAATGGGCAAAGCTTCCTGATCTTATGGAAGTAACATGAGAACAGATTTGACAATGTGTAAGGAGACACGGGAGAGGTATGATTTCTTCCTTTTTCTTTCCTCCTTTTCTTTATTTTATTTTTTGTTCAGGTTTAAGGGGGGGGGAGGGTAAATCGGGAAATAAAACATTCCAGGCAGAACAGAATAAGGTGTGCAGATTTCCCTTTTCCTCATCTCTCCCCATGCCAAACAAGAAGGCGTTACTTTTCAAATGTTGCCCGACACTGAGGATTGTTCCTAAGTTGCTTATTGTTAGCTCAGTGGAAATCTGTAAGGAGATTTTCACATCCACAGAGAAATGAATGGCAGGTCGTAGGGCAGCTCCTTGTCGCAGAAGATCAGTGTCAGGAAAGCCATGACCATGTTTGGCACCAACAAGGACACTACTTGACAAGCTCAGCAGAAAAATCCAGAGGATGGTCAAAGAAGAAGGGTGGGGAATTCTCCTCTTGCTTGTGCCACAGAGCCTCAGAAACATTAGCAGGTTTGGCTTTTGTATCCAATTGTCACCTTTTCCTGCAGACTTTGCCACCAACGTTTAGCTAGGTTATTAAAATTCAGAGGACCCGCAACTTTTGGCAGGCAATGGAGGGCTGGAACTAAAGAGAATTATGACCAGCTGGTTCAGGCTGATTGCTGCAAACCAGCTGTTTAAAAAGTTAATTTGATAAAATGTAAGCGACACAGTGGGAGAGGTGGCTTCGGAAAGATAGCTCCGAGGGTACAGTAACTACAGGAAGAGATCATTATTAATGAGCACTTGATACTGAGCCCATCCCCTTCCTCCAGAAATATGCAGAAAGAGTAGCTTGCCTTCCTACTCAAGGATAGGACTCTGGCTGACATTCCAGCAAAAGCAGAGTTTCTTTATCTCAGCAACTTTAAGATGTGTGGACATGCTGCCTGGGGAATTCTGAGAACTGATATCCACACATCTGAAAGTTGCTGAAATGGACAAACACTGCAGTAGAGAGTTTTTTTGTTTTTGTTTTGGCTGGCTGAGGAATTCTGGGAGTTGAAGTCCACACATCTTAAAGTCGCTGAGGTTGAGAGAGAAGAAACATTTCCTTGTTCTTCTTCGGTGTTTTGGGACCAGCCTTCTACAGGGGTTTCTTGAACAGGGTGGCCATCAGAATTGTAAGCACAACTAGAGAGGAGGAGGAGGAGTTCAATCCCACAGGGGTCATGCATAAGAGAAAAGTGGGAATATCCAGATATGAAGACAGTAGGAGAAGAACTGGGCATTATTCACCCTTCAGGAAAAAGAAGAGTTAGCTTAATTCTCTGTTCTTCTGGAAATAAATCCCAAGGGGCACTTTTCTTTAGGAGAACAAAGCAGTCTGCAATTATCATCAGATCCAAGTGTTGCTTAATTTAGATAACAGTCTTGCTTATGACTGATGTAACTTCTAGTTCCTATTAATCCATATAGCATCGATTATGTTTTGTAAATCATTCAGATCTTGAGAAGAGTTAAAAAGGTTCCCAACATTTGATTGATTGATTGATTGATTATATAAAGGTAGTCCTCAATCTACAACCATTAGTTTAGGGATGTTCAAAGTTACAGTGGCACTGAAAAAAGTGACTTATGACTGGTCCTCACCCTTATGACCATCACAACAACCCCACAGTCACATAATCAAACTGGGTGCTTGACATAACTCACATATTTATGTTGGTTACAGTGTGCCAAAGTCATGCAATCACCACTTGCAATCTTCCCAACTGGTTCAAGCAAAGTCGGGGGCGGGGGGGAAGCTGGATTTGCTGAACAATAGCATGATTCACTTAATCAATTCAGGGTTTTACTTAATAATCATGGCAAGAAAGGTCATAAGATCGGCCACGACTCACATAACAACTGCCTTGTTTAGCAATGGCAATCAGAAAGAAAGGCGTGGTTATGTAAATGTTTTTAATTCCTCGTTCTGCTCACATCCCCAGCATGCATCACTTTTTTCAAGTCCTGAAGGGGTAGATGCCACAGGTAACTCACCCTGAAACCTGAGCATCCTTAGAATCTTGCTCTTTCCTTTTTGTCAAAATGATGAAAGCATCACAAGCTCCCCACTTTCTATACATGTGTGACAGGTTACAAAAATATATTCACAAAGGCCAGGCTTGCATTACAACACAACACTGCTTGTATCATTCTCCCCACCCCACCTTCCCATCCCACCCGCTGGAAATATTGCTGAGATAAAGCAGTATTTGGCAGTGAAGGAGCATCTTCTCTTAGCGGGAGCCAAGATATACATCCAAATAATGTGTGAAAAGTAATTAGGGTTCAATCAGAAGTAGTCATTGACCAGGCTTAAGAAACTTCTTTTCTTGCTTGCAATTTTATGTCTGTAGTAGATTTTGTTTAGCGGAGTAAATTGGTACTTGATGATGATTCAGTATCATTGTATTTCTTGAATATATTGATTCTGAATGCCTTCACAAAGAGAGTAAGGGTCATTTTTTCTGCATTAGCTTGGGTTGCATCCCATCTTCCTCTGACTTCTCTCAGGAGCATTGAACTGGGTTGTTGTTGTTTTCTAACCAGACTGAAATAGCTCTACATGAATTATTAGGTGTGGAATGAGTAACACATATATTACAAAATGCTAGAAACTGACTTTCCAATTGCTAGACTTTGTAGTTTGATAGCTGATGCCAAATCTGCTCAATACTTGACCTTCTCAAGAAACATGACAGATAGTTCTCTGAAACACTGGCCCTGCATGAACTCCATATAAAGATCATTCTGTTTGCTCCCACAAGTAATTGTTTTTAAAAATATCTTCTATATATTCTTTTCTTTTGTGTTACCTTAAAACCAGTTTTTGACTCCTGCAACTGCCTGGACTGGTCCTTGCACTTTTCTTGGTGAGATTTCAGAAGTGGTTTGCCATTGCATTTCTAAGCTGGGGAGAGAATGACTGGCCCACAATCCCCCATCTATGTTTGCGCCGAAGGTGGGACTAGAACTCACAGTCTCCCAATTTCTAGTATGGTTCCTTTACCACTATGCCAGTTTGGCTCTCGTGTTCTTTTCCAGCAGGATCAAATACATGTCTTTAGTGTTGAGTCACTAAATGGAATTTTTGGTTCATATAAAAAGGGTTTCAGATTCACATCAGCATGGATTTTGACAATTTCAGATGATTTGTCTAGATCCAGCTTTTGGATGAAGCAAAACTTATTAATAAATCTTGATATGACTTGTCAAAGTCTTTCTTGGTGATATAAATAGACAGTATCCTATTTTTATTCTTAGATATATTGAGTGACCTAATAAAACCTCTTGACATTGACAGGATGCAGCCTATGGAACATCCTCCTGGTGAAGTAATGTATTATACCATTCTCAAACTGATGAGTGATAAATGAGGAAGGCACTCTCATGTTGTTGGTGTCCAGGATGGTTCTTAGCCATAAGAACTATGAATATTGACAAATACAGTGTTTGTGTGACCCTTTGGTTAGTTATAGGAGTGAGAGCCATTTAAATCAGTCCTCTACAAATGGAAACCAGAATTCCAGCTGGTTCAGATGATAACCTTTCCTAGAAGAAATAATTTTTGGCAGAAACTTCTTTCATTAGAAAAAGAGGGATGGGTAGGATGGAGTCATGTATATGAGCAAGGCAAAAAGCTTCCTCTGGAAAATTATTGCTTTATTAAAAAGTATGTAGATTTTTTATTTTCAAAAAGTAGTAAATCAAAAAAAGTATTATCACTGGAACATTTTTCTCAGTGCCTTTGTAAGAATGCTCATTGAAAATACATTTACTTTCTCTTGTACCACCCAGGCTGTACTTTGATTATTTAATTTAAATAACAATGTTCTATAAAGCAAAAGGCAAAGAAATGTTACATTTACTTGGTTTAGATTTTGCTTTTGATCCAATGATTGTTAGTCCAGTGGTGGCATTTCTTTATTCAGCATTTCAATTCATGATTATTATTATTTAATTAGGTTATTGGTTGCCTGGTAATTCCACAACTCCCAAACCAAATTTCATATGGGGGCTGTTTGTTATACTTCAGTAACTGGATGTATATAGTGAAAAAGAGATGAAACTTTGATCACACAATCACATTTGCCATCTTGACTCTTTTGATCTACCCCTATGGATACCCCTGAGAAAGGAAATTGAAGTTCAGTGCATCCAGACAATGAGGTAAACTTTTTGTGTAAAAGTCCAGCAGATGCAATGGAGGAGGAAAATACAAGTAGGTGGAAAATACTAGTAGGCTGGCCTTCGGTTGAAATTAAGAGCTGGTTCGCACATTAAGGCAAGAATTTTTTTAACTTAGTTTGTAGAACAAGTCATTATGGCTGGGTTTATTTTACTTTTTATCTTTCCTTTTAATTGTATTATTTATTCATTTGCTTGCTTATTTGTTAGATACAGTTAGTTCTTGTTTAGCATCATTAATTTGCAATTATGATGCGGTGATGAAAACTAACTGTGATCAATGCCTGCATTTAGGACAATAAAAGCTTTCAGTGTGAAACTGATTAAGGCCTGGTCAGTTTTAGACAGCAGTTGAAAGCTGGCCTGGAGGGTTCTCATCAACTAATTAAGATCATAGAGCTGAGCACCATAGCTTGCCTTTAGCTCTTTTTAGGCAAGTGCTGCGTGGTGGAGAAAAGCAGCTTAGGGAGAGATTGTTTGTTTAAGCAATTTATCTGCCCTGTGAGGGGGAGAAAAGAGGGAAAAAAACCAGTCAGGTCAAAAACAGGACACCATATGAGAGAACTTTATCTGACTGGGAAGGCAGCAGCCAACATTCTTTCTTTCTCACTCATTCATGTAGTTCCTTAGCGACTATTTTGCCAAAATGAAATGCAGTCACTAAATGAGGACTATCTATTATAGCCTGGCTTCAAGGTGTATTTTACTCTTTAGTTTATACCCACAGCACCAACCACGATCTGAGAGAAAGAAACTGTTCTCCCTAGATTACTTGTAGCTATTAACCACTACATCAAGCTCACCCACACTGAACTTTGACTGGAAAACATTTTAGAGGAGAAGACGGGGCAACAGAGTGCTCTCATCCCCAAAGCAAGTTCACTGTGGAAACAAAACGTATTTCTCTACCATCCAATCATGGTATTAGTAAATTGGCCATTTAATGTTCAAAGAGAATGGTAAAATGGCATCCATGCCACCAAAGAACTACTACTAAGAAGGGGTGAGGGAATGCTAAGGAGCATTTATCAAATATCTTTTGAAAGAATGACAGTTGGGTAGAACAACTAGGAAACTTTCAAGGGTAAATCATAATGCGCTGCTTTCTATCTTGAAGGATATCATTTGCTTTGGCTCTGTCCTCCATGGTGTATGGGTGAATCTTAAAAATAACTTGCAGTCCCAAAAGGCAACTGGTCAACTGGATTTTCTTCAGTCAGAACTGAAGAAGCTTCTTGGATGAGAAGTGAAATGTTTTCAAGAGAGGAAAAAATACCAAGAAAGTCCAGTTGCCTTTTGCAAAAGGACCTTTGGAACATCCAGGACCTGGATGATTGAGAATCTCCATAGACATTAACTTGCACTGTTGAAAAAGAATGAGAACTAAGTGGAATGGCTATTGAAATATGTGCTTATTATCTAAGACTTGCTTAAGAGCCTGATGCAGAGATGGTATTCAGCAGGTTCTGACCAGTTCTGGAGAATTGGTAGCGGAAATTTTGAGGATTTCAAAAAAACGGCAAATACCACCTCTGACTGGAGATTTTGCAGTATCTTTCCCCTGCCAGGTCCACCAAGCCACGCCCACAGAACCGGTAGTAAAAATAAAAATTGAATCCCACCACTGACCCGATGGCTGATGAAAAGCCTCTTGGTAACACCAAGAAGTAGCTCATTTTATGACTCCATCATTCAGTCTTGCATTGAGTAAGGCTTTTAAAAAATAATGTTTTTATATGTCACTAATATAATTCCTTTTGTCGAGATCTGGAGATAATTTATTTCTATGGTAATGTCCATTAAAACCTCTCCTATGCAGTTTAGTTGACAGGAAGGCTTTCCTATAGATTTCTCTTCTTAATAAGAGCCACAGCAATCACTAATGTAAGCTTCGAACTTATTTTGTATGAGTGAGAGATTAAATCTAAATTGACATGTACATAGAGTAATTTCAGTTGTTTTGCTTTCATAGGAAAGGAACAACGTTTTAAGACACGTTTTATCTTCATTCTGATTTCATCAGAATTATACAGTTATATTTGCTACTTATATTTGTCATACACTTGTATTATCTGCTATGGGAAACATTATAGAGCAAGGCTTAAGCCTGTTCTCTTCTTCATCATAATGCAAGGAGCTTTATACAAATAAAACATTCAACCTGAACATTGCTATGAAATCCTAAAATGGACACCCTTGAACACAAAAGGGAAGGTGAGTTCTCAGCCTAACCAAAGTAAATACTCTTGTCTCCAACAGGTACCTTTCACCCAGGGGTGGGATTCTACCAGTTTGGTCCAGTTTGGGTGAACCGGTAGTTCCGAGGACCAGCTGGGAGTGAACCAGTTCATTTTGCTCCGACAAACAGCTGCTGGGCCGACCAGCCCACCTGGGCTCTAGGCTGTGCTTTATATCCTGTTTTACAAGCTCAGCTGAATCATGCAGCCATGTGTCAGCTGTTTAACACGCAGGGATTGCTGGAGAAGGTCAGAAACAAATATTCTGCATGCACGCAAAGTGCACGCTCCCCAAACCGGTCATTACACCAGTTGAATTACACCCCTGCTTTCACCATAGATATAATGTTATTTGTTTCATAAATGAACACATGTCAGTCCTCTGTCTCTGCTACTTTCCCAAGTCCTTAACTCAAATACCTATTTTCCTGAACTTCTATGGCTACCTGTGCAAACCCAGGAAGAGGCAGAACTTCATAAGGAGCTGCCAACGGGTAAAAATATGGCATCCATGAGTGATCCAAAGGACCCTCATCCACTTCCTTTTATTAAGCTCTAGCAACTTAACACCTGAGGACCACTATACTAGGATGTTACCACCAAACCAGGCTTCACCCATATTGCATCAAATGCTTAACCCTGATTCTGCTTTTGAAGGTACAGGATGCTGCCACTATTTTTAAGTGGAGAATCAGTTTGGTAGGAAGTGGTACCATAACTAAGTTCAGCTAAACTGTATAGGCTTGTAGTGTTTTATGTTGATTTAGACCAATGGGCGATCAAGGTTTCTGATTATGCTGCAGATTATCTTCTGTTTAATCAATCTATAAATGTAGGAACTTCCACATCCATGCAAACAGATAGGTAGAAGGGGTGGGGTGAAATTACACATTTCTTCCACTTTTCCATAATAATAAATGAAGCAGACTAAATAATACTCTCTTCCAGTGAAAAAAACCAATTCCCTTGAAAAGCCAATTCTGAGGAAATTGAAAGATGAACATACGTGATGGCAACACAATCCATACCTTTTTCCTGATTTTGGTATTATATCCTGCAGTTGATGAATATCACCATGTTTCATTGGGGTTCAATAATCCTTTTCTTTTTAAATAGAAATGAAGATCTGACAAGGTTAAGAAATATACAACCTTTCTTCTTAATACCTGATTTCACACATGTGAGGTTGTGTTACCTGTGCTTGGAATTTTGGGGACCTCTGAGGAGAAAAAAATATTTAACCCCCAGCAAATTCAGCCTGGTTCTGCGAATCAGCCTTGGCAATAATTCGTTCGAACTAAGCCTGGATCAGTGGTGGTATGCTACTGGTTCAGACCGGTTCGGCCAAACCGATAGTTTAAACAAAAGCCTCTGACAATCAGCTGAGAGGAGGGGAAAAAAGCCTTGGAGGATCAGCTGAAAGAAGAAAGAAGAAAAAAGCGCAGGATCGGCCCTCCCACCTACCCCTGCGCTTTTCTGTTTTTTATCCTCTCAGCTGATTGGTGCTGCAGGCCTCAGCAGGTGTGGGGAAAGTTGTGCACGCGCATTAGGTGTACATGAGTTAGGTGTGTGCGCACATGTGTGTGATCACCAAACCGGTAATGGAACAGATAGGATCACACTGCTGGCCCTGACTAATTCCTGTAGAGGAGGAGGCGTTCTCCTGTGCAAGATTAGGTAGCTGTCAAATTGTGAAACAAATTGCATTTGAAATCTGGAAATCTTTGCTTTACATTTGTACATATTAATTTCTCCAATACGGCCTGTTTCTTTCTTTTGTTTGTTTGTTTGTTTTGTGGTATAAGCTAAAACTGCCTTTTCCGTAGCAGTAGGAACATCAACAGCAAAACCCTACATACTACAGTAGTCTGGGATGGCATCACATATCTAATAAGGCTCAAGGTTCCATTCATTAGCATACAGTTCACTCTTATTTTAGCATGCTTTAACCGTTAACATTTTTAACCATCTGTAAAGCAATCCTCAAGCATCCTAAATGGGGTTGAAAAGTTATTAGCTCTGTCTCCCCTTGAATGAGTTCTTATGCTTTATCTTTTGCATCCAACTGAGAAGCTACCCTTGGACTTCTAGGACTTGTACGGAATGGGGATAAATTAGCTAGTGGCGATTGATGTGGCTGTCCCACCGGTTTGCAGTGCTGTGCTGTTGTGCTTAATTGGTAAGCATTCTGCAGTATACCCTGAGTGCTGAGGGGCTTGGGGATCATATATTTTCAGTTTCTTGAACATGATTAGGTTTCTTGTAATTTACATTTTTTGCCACTAAACAGTGATACATTATATTTAGAAAATGAGATGCGCTGAGTGCTAGGAAGATGTGACAATGACAGATCTTAGGAATGTTAATACTGAAAGCCATCATAGTTCAAGTCTCAGTAGTTGTGTTAGAGCTTAGGCAAAAGCAGATGGAGGGGAAAGAAAGATATGCTTGCGTGTCGGTGTGAGTACGTAGGGCAGGGAGAGGAGGCGTACATTTGGATTGTCAAACTGTTTATTGTGGAAATGCTGATTTTTGCTCATTTATTTAAAAAGATAGTTGCTTTGGTATTGAGCACAGTTTCTCAGGAATTGTACGGCAAATGCCTTTTTTTCTGCAAACACCCTATAACACTATTGTTTGCATGTGCATAACTGGTGAGTCATGATGGTTCAGATATTGAACCTGGAGCAGGGAGCCCCACATTTTATTCTACCTTTAAAATCTTGAAGCTCACCAGGTGACTTTGGACCACTTTAATCTCAGCCACTGGCTTTGCTCTTAACCCAACCTACTTCACAGGGATATTGTGGAGAAAAATAAGAAATAATTATTTTGCTACCCTGTCTCTCATTATCCTAAATGAAAGACAGGATAGCAATCCAATAAATAAATTTTAAAAAGCTGGGCATGTTGAAAAGTTACCTGCAGAAGGAACCTGAGAATAACCCCATTCCCAGTTATTTAATTGTTTATTTATTTTTGGTCAACTTTGCAACCGATAACTTGCAAACTTGGATGCTTTTTTATCAGCCACAATGAAGAGGTAGTATTCAGCAGGTTCTGACCAGTTTTGGAGAACTGGTAGCAGAAATTTTGACTAGTTTGAAGAACCAGCAAATACCACCTCTGACTGGCCCCGCCCCGATCTATTCTCTGCCTCCCAAGTCCCAGCTGATTGGCTGGGTCTTCTTTAGTTGCCCTGCACAGGAGAACAGAAATGGAAAGGGTGGGGAGGGAATGGGATTTTGCAGTATGTCCTTCCCCTGCCATGCCACCAAGCCATGCCCACCAAGCCAAACCACACCCACCAAGCCACACCCACAGAATCGGTAGTTAAAATTTTTGAATCCCACCACTGCAACTTATCTGTTGAAATTGCTGATTTTTGGAGGAGATGCTTTAATAGAATTCTTTATTCTTTATTGGACAAGTGTAATTGGACACACAAGGAATTTGTCTTTCAGTGTACATAAAAGAAAGAAACAGTCAACAGTCAAGAATCATCAGGTACCACATTTAATCATAGTCATAGGGTACAATAAGCAATCAAATCATACTGGGACACAGTCAATATGAATCGTAAGGATACAAGCAACAAAGTTACAGTCATACAGTCACAAGTGGGAGGGGGTGGGCGATAAGAAGTGATGAGAAGATTAATAATAATAGTAATGCAGACTTATAAATAGTTGGATAGTGTTGAGGGAATTATTTGTATAGCAGAGTGATGGCATTTGGGAAAAAAACTGTCCTTGTGCCTAGTTGTTCTTGTGCGCAGTACTCTATAGCATTGTTTTGAGGGTAGGAGTTGAAACAGTTTATGTCTGGGATGTGAGGGGTCTATAAATATTTTCACAGCCCTCTTTTTGGCTCATGCAGTATACAGGTCTTCAATGGAAGACAGGTTGGTAGTAACTGTTTTTTCTGCAGTCCTAATTACTCTCTGGAGTCTGTGTCTGTCTTGTTGGGTTGTAGAACCAAACCAGACAGTTATAGAGGTGCAGATAACAGACAATAATTCCGCTGTAGTACTGTATCAGCAGCTCCTTGGACAGTTTGAGCTTTCTGAGTTGGTACAAAAAGAACATTCTTTTTGTGCTTTTTTGGTGATGTTTTTGATGTAAGATGTCCATTTTAGGTCTTGTGATATGATAGAACCTAGAAATTTGAAGATCTCTACTGTTGATATTGTGTTGTCTAGTATTGTAAGAGGTAAGTTGTATAACCTCCCATCTGTATTTGGATTCATCGTTGTCTTGAATGAGACCAATCACTGTTGTATCATCTGCAAACTTCAGTATTTTAACAGGTGGATCTTTTGAGATGCAGTCATTGGAATATAGGGAGAAGAGAAGTGGAGAAAGCACACAGCCTTGGTGGGGGGCTGTGCTATGTTAGGAAGTAGCATTCTGAGTTACATAAATAGAATGGAACTTACTTACAAGATGGCTGTTGTCAGGGAAAATTAGTGGAAGAAAGTCTACTTGAATTCTTCTTTAGTAACTTTAAGGTACATGAATTTCAACTTCCAGAATTTAACTTCCCAGAGTTGAAATCCACACATCTTAAAGTTACTGAGGTTGAGGAAGATTGACTTAGAGGAAGGGTAGGTTATAATGTATGTTTAATAAAAATATAATCAGCCCATTTGATCTCACAAGTGAATGTGAAGATAAAATAAAAATGTAAATCATTGATATCTTATTTGATGAAGGTGTATATTTAGTAAATAAACACTTATTAATGTGGCAACAACATCAGTTGATCTAAAAAAAATAAGCCAGATAAAAGTTATTGGTTGCAAGATCAGAAGGAAATGCAAGAGCTGTGGATTTACTTGAGGAATTGTAGAAAAAAGAGAATGGAAAACTACTACTACTAATTATTATTATTATTATTATTATTATTATTATTATTATTATTATTATTATTTTCAAGAAAGCTACCTGGAGATATCCACGAAGTCACAAAGAGTCAAGTTTGACCCACTAGAGTCTTGTTTTTGTTACCATGCAACTATCTTCCATATAGTGTCAATCACTGTAATAATGCCATCTTCTTGTAATGATTTAGCATTAACAATTAAATCAGTGATTATAATCCGAAAATGCATCATAAACTCCCTTAAATATAAATGCTTCCTATGTAGAAGTCTACAATTTTACAAATGGTAATGGTGAAAAGAAAAAAAATATTAAAGAAATAACTGCAGAGTGAGCACATGCACAGTAATTTTAATTACTTTTAAATCAAATTTAGTTTGATTTCCTGGTCCACATTGTCCAGAGTAAAACACACTTTTGGCTTAAATACACACACATAAACTCCCCTCCCTCCCTGTTTCTCACACACACAGGCATATGCATTTTAAAACTTATCTTCATTTACTTGCACTTAATGATGGCACACACATTGGTTCTGAAGGAAAACTATCTATCTATCTATCATCTATCTATCTATCTATCTATCTATCTATCTATCTATCTATCATCTATCTATCATATATTCTTGTCATCTACCAGGTAACAGAGAAATAGGCAGAGATTCAAAAACAATATACAGTTGCAGTGTTCTTAGTGTTTTGATGTATTGAAAATCGGACCTTTATAGACAGATCCTCCTTGGGAATAAATTGCTATTAACCTAAAAAGGTAGCAGCTGCCTCCTGTGAATTATTTATTCTGGATTGTACATCTTCAGATAACAGGTGAGTGATTTCTCTGGGTGTTCCTCAACACACAAATAAAGAAAACAAAATAAAATCTCCCTTGATACGGAATTTGCAAATATATACAATTTGAAAAGTGTTGTTTTGTTGTAAATGTTCCCCTCCAACACTCAGTTTATTGGCTTTTGCAAAGTCCAAGCTCTCTGCTTATGCTTTATATATTTCAAAAGTTGATGAAACTCATCTAGGGTTTAGAAGCCAAAAATCATCATTGTTTTTCATGTAATATCCCTGGAACTTTATTTTTACTAGTACAAGGTAGCAAAGTTCCACAATTAAAATTATGGGCCACAACAGCTAGTTTGTTTAGATAAATGTCATTAATAAACTTGGCAGGGTTTACTTCTGTAAGAAGTAAAAACATCAGGACTGCATCCAATGTTATGTAAAGGGATTTCTTTGGAGTCAAAAGAAAATTCCTTTGCTCTCCTGATCCTCTGGATTTGACTTAGGTCTGCTTTTAGAGAACTGCTTAATTCCAGGGCAGAGGAATTGGAGCAGGGGATACAGACAAAATACTATTTTTCAGCCATGGCAATTTGAAGATGTGTGGACTTCAGCTCCCAGAATTCTGGTTGGGCAATTCTGGGAATTGAAGTCCACACATTTTAAAGTTGCCAAGTTTGAAAAACTCTGAAGAATTCTCCTGCCAGTAACAATTCTACTAGAAGAAAGACACCAAGGGATACAATCTAGTGAACTTCAATTAAATCTCTTCAGCCAGATAAAAAAACAACCATTAGATTTAAGGAAACATAGTAAGCAAATATTCCTGCTGGTGGCAACTCATGTTCTTTACATGAGAAGAACCTCTCTGTCTCTTGCTGATTATTTCTCCTCCTCTCTTGATTTCTACAGTGATAATCTGTTGCAACAAATGTAAAACTCTAAAGCCTCATTGTCCTTTCATAAGATGCCAAAGCAAAAGAGATCCGTCCAAGTAAGCATCAAATGACTGTCCTCGATTTTATAGCCTTCTTTGTTGTGGTCCTTAACTGAATCCAACATCTCCCCATCCCCCATTGACTTTATTTGTCAGAAGAAGGTTGGGAAAGTTGCAAAGGCTAATTATGTAACCCAGAGATGCTACCACCATCATAACTAAATCACTATTACATTACTGAAGAGATGCTGTGGTGATCACAAGTGAGAGAACTGGTTGTAACTCACTTTTTTTCAGTTCCATTATAACTTAATATAATTATAATTGAATGGTCATTAAACAAATGATCATAAATCAAGGACTAATTGTACTTATATCTATTATCCAACTATCATCCACCCACACACCCATTCATCCATCATCCATTGGAATAATAAATGAATACTGTATTTACCTAAAGGGAAGATTGAGTCTTTCCCCTTCTACCACTGTCCTATTAGTTGCTTTTAAGATTTGCTTACATTCAGCGAGACTACAGGAAAAGAGAAAGATAGGGTCTCCATCCTTAAACTTCCCCTTAGTAGATGGTGTGTGTGTGTGTGTGTGTGTGTGTTATATTTAATTTAGAGCTGATCTGGTTAGAAATCTAGTATTAATGGGAAATTCCTGCAAGGTCCAATGATGCAACATGAGCCATGTTGGTGCAATGGTTAAAATGCAGTCTTGCAAGTCAACTCTGCATTCTGCTGCCAGGAGTTCAATTCTGACCAGCTCAAGGTTGACTCAGCATTCCATCCTTCCAAGGTTGGTAAAATGAGGACCTAGATTGTTGGGGGTGATATGCTGGCTCTGTAAATCACTTTGAGAGGGCTATAAAGCACTGTGAAGCAGCATGTAAGTCTAAATGCTATTGTTATATGCAAAAGTGCAATTACTATATTCAAGTGTGGAGGAACATATCAAAGACTTTCGGTGGGAAGAACCCCCAAATGATTCTTTTCCTCTTGGACACTTTTGGTCCCTTTACTGGGATATGATTCCCTAATAATAGCAAGATGAAGTGAGCATATTCCTCCAGTGGGTGATTGGCTGGGAATAATCTCTTTTCTTCATGTACAACAAGGCATAATAGGCTTTTTTTCTGCATTGTTGTAAATGATCCTGTCAGGAGTCCATGGATGGAAGCTCTCTCACTATGCGCTGACATGCTAAATCATCATGACTTAGCCGGAGCTGCTAGTTTAGAGTCTAACATGTCAATATTCAGTGGGCTAAGGTCCCCTTGTAATATGCATTGAAACATTACAGACCGTAGAATTCTACCTAGTCCATAAATTATAAATAAACTACAGGCATCTGTTTAAAAAGAAAAAAAGAAAGGGAGGACTAGCAAACATTGCAGGTACAGCTATTAAAATATCAGCCTGATGTTGTGGCAGCTAGTGGTCTGCACTATTAAACCTGGCATGTGCCATGCTTAAGCCTGGAACAGCTTTTGCAAGGGTGGAAAGTCTATCTAGCACCAAGGCCATGTCAGAAATACATCATGAGCCAGAGGGCTGACGCTTCTGTGCATATTTTAATTGCATGTAATGAATGCAATTTGCATATCATTTCCATATGGAAAGCATATTATGGTAGGTGGAAAAACTGCACCTGTTCTGTACATCTCTATTTTGAAATGTATATTCCCACAGCCACAGTCTTTTAAAATGCACGATCCATGTGAGAAAAACAAAAGTACTGTCACCCATAGCTTTGGTTTATTCAATGTGTATGAGATAATAACTTTGAATATGATGGATGGATGGATGGATGGATGGATGGATGGATGGATGGATGGATGAATGGATGGATGGGAGGGTAGGTGGGTGGGGTGGACAGATAGACCATTCCCAGTTGGAAATATATGGTGTTCTTAAGATTTCTTGTGTTGTCTTAATTTTTCCCTCTCATAACTTATACTCCTCTAAGAAGAGAAATACTTGTTCCGTTGGATTTTTCTTTTCCAGACCGTTTACTGAAAATACAGGTCCACATAGACTGTCTAGTTTCCAGTATTAGGTCATACATAAAGATTGTTTTTTTAAAAAAAAGCAGTCTGCACACCATATTATGATCAAACCCCCCAACCAAAATGGGTCTGGCTAATCTAAAACTAAAACTCATGTTCTTTGAACTGGTGGAAGAAAAACTCAGAATTTTTCAGCCTATCATTGTCTACAAAATATTAACTCTAAACCTCTTTACTCACTTACAGAAATTGAACAATTACTGTTATCAAGTAACTCTTAGGACTAGTAGCATAGCTCAACCTTTGCCAATAAGCAGATTTAACCTAGCCTAATTCAAAACCTGGCCATAAAACTCTCAAACAAAGATAAACAGTTAATTGAAATATTAAACACTACAGGATAAGAATTTGAGTGAGAGCCTTTGGAAATATTTCTACATATTATTGTCATTTGCACTTGCCTGCTTCAGTATATATACTCTGTGATTCATAAAGATTGCTTCCACTCCAAGGCAAACACTATCGTTTTATGCTTTCTTAGATTATGTTCTCTGTCACACTTTCTGTTTATAACTCATTCTATCATCCATCTACCAGTTTCTTAACTACAGGAGGGAGGGAGGGAGGGAGGGAAGGAGAGAGGAAGGGTGACAATGTACAGCCAAGGTAATGGCATAGAATAGATGGAGGATTGGGGAAAAAACAGCTCTCATTGGATGATGGAAAATGAATTAAAGCAGAGTTTGGATTCATGCCAATGATAGCACTAGTACCACTTGAAAAGGCTTATAACAGGATTCAGAAATATCCTATTTATCTTCTGACTTGAAAGGGGGGGAAAACCTAGTTAGTTGGGCCCACTCCCATGTCTGCTGTGCATTCAATGCCCACTTGTGCTGGGGCAGAAAAAGAAAAATGGGGTGGCTGAGAAAGGATTTTCATGTAAAAAAAAGAGAGCCAGTTTTGTTTATAATAGGACAGTGTAATGTGTTCAATGTTTGTGGAAAATTCCCTGAACATGTGTGCATTGCAATCTTATCTCAGAATTAATTCACACTTAAGATAAAGAATGTAGCTGAAGATTTGCTTTGCTGAGGCTGTTCTCTCTTGCGAGGCGTATTTGTGCCTTTTGTCTGTTGCAATCTATCAAGGACACATTTGAAACTACGAATTCTTCTAAGAGGAAACAAAGCAGATAGCAGCCTTTAAAGCAGGCTAAAGACCAACAAACGTCAAATTCTGAGGAACATTACTTTGTTTCTCTATTTAACATTAAAGCTGATGGCTTTTTGACAGGTTTATAGCTGACAACTTCCATAGGCAGTCATGCAGCACAATTATGTTTGAGCTAATTTGATGAATCAACTTGATGTTCTATAGTCCCAGTTGGCTTCAATAGCGTATGTGCTCAATTTTCTGCTGGAGGTCAAAAATAAGCTTTGAAATTTGGCTAATCCCATCACATCCGCAAGACTTGTCTGGTGGAATAATCTGTGGACAAGCCGTTATGACTAATACCAGAAATAAGAAGTCAAACTTAGGGATTTTGTTAGGTCTATCAATCAGGAATGTGAATGTGAAATCAAATGCAGATTTTTTTAAACACATTTTTCAATGGGTTTTATTTGGTGTACAGTACAGTTATGATCCAAAAACAAATTTTCCCTTTAAGGCATTCAAGAAAATAGCTTTTCCCCAAAGAGTCTCTCTATAGACATTCTGTGCAAGCAGTTGTTATCATATAGTAGATATTGCAGTATATTCTATTATCACAATACCCTAAGAAAATAACCCTTTCTTAATGGATTGAAGGTGCAGAGAAGAAACAACTCTTTGGGGGAGAGTTCAGAGCAGTCTAGAGTGACTATATGAATGGAAAGAGATGCATGCTTCATGTTTGTGCATTGTATTAATACATTCATTAAGATTAAAAAAAAAAACCACCATCCTTCATGATTTTCAGCCAGCCTGCCATTCCCTTCTCTAATACGTATTTTAAAGAAGTTAGGACACATACTAATAAATATATCTTGTTCATATTGGTTCCATTTTGGCTTCATTTCTCTTGGTATTAGTCTCTTGAATTGAAGGATTAGGGACAAACAACCACAAGACACTATTTTTTTTTCAATTATTTATTATTTTATCTCTATTCACTGTTTTCCAAAATAGGTTACACCTTAGGGCAATTACATCATCACTCCTCCTGACAATTGTGATGTAACATCAACACCATGTATGTTTTCACAGATAATTTTTAAAATTCTGATGCATTTGCAGATTTTCTGTGCGCCAAAGTAGTAGGGGCTAAATCATGAAAGATGTAAAGAAAAGAGAATGCTAATTGTTGAACCTGTAGACAAATTGGGAATGTCTGGTTTAATGAAAGGAAAGACTAGGGGTAACATGATAGTAGTGTTCCAATATCTAAGGGATTGTCACAAAGAAGGTGGGGAATCAACCTATTCTCCAAAGCACCTGAGGGCAGAACAAGAAGCAATGGATGGAAACAAATCAAGATGCAGCCTAAAACTAAGGAGAAATTTCCTGTCAGTTATAACAATTAATCAGTGGAACAACTTGCCTCCAGAAGTTGTGAATGCTCCAACACTAGAGGTTTGTCTGAAATACTATAGGTTCCTGCCTGAGCAGGGACCTCCAAGGTCCCTTCCAACTCTCGATGATGACATTGATGTTGATCTTGTTGTTGATGATGATAATGATGATTCCTGCCTAAGCATTAGAATTGGGCTAGAAGATGCTCAAGGTCATTTCCAACTCTGTAATTCTGATGTTATGGTTTAATATTAGAAAGAATGCCCTTTGGTGTGAAAGCCTTTCCCCTGAAGTATGGGATTATTCCTTTTACTGAAGGGTACAGGACATATTTTAGGATTTAGTCCTGGTGTGGAACAGACATTTGAACTAAGCCCATTGCACATATTAAACTTCACAGATATTCAGATATTTTATTTTCTGTTTTCAATAAACCACTAGCAGCCCCTTTTCTTAGATTGGTAGCTTCTACTAGCTGAACTCAGCAAAAGCTGATGCTCAAATAGAATAATAAAAAAGAACATTGGAAAAATAATGTTTTGAGGGACTCCCTTCATGATTTATTTTTACACATAATTCTGCAAAGGGAGGCTTTCAATCATCAAGTATCCCCACTACAATGCATAGATCAAGGCTAGCAAGGTGCTACAAGTGATGGCATTAAACCACAGGTAATAGCCTTAAAAGCCCACTGAAAGATAAAAAAAGAATCAATGGGGACATTCTTGGCCCTCCTGCAGTCATTTTTCAGGAAATCCAAAGAGCCTTCATTACAAAACTCTGGCCTGAATGGACTTTGGTAGTCCATTTCATCCCACAATACTTGAACTGACCTTACAGGGATTACATGCATCTATAGATGTAGCAAGGATTCTCTCTCTTTCAACAGCTTAAAATATACTTTCTTTTACTGAGACAGGAAGCAATTCCTAGAGTCTGCCAGTCGATCCTCTTTGTTGTATATTACACTGCAAAGTTGGACAAGGTTCAAAGACACCAAGCAGCTTTTCCATTCATAAGACCTGAAACTGCTTCCATAAAAATGGACCAGGTGGGGTCCAGTGCATTTAACCTGAAATGGTATCAAAGACAGTGATGGTATATGAGTTGTGGTGTTACTCTGCAAGCCTTTGTAAGTCCTGATGTCTATTCCTAATGCTCTAGATCAGGGATTCCCAACCTTTTGGACCTCAGGGACCACCAAACTCATAATTTTAGATCCCAGGGACCACTAACAGGTTCTGTGTGCGTGGCCTAATTTGTGGGTGTGGCTTGGTGGTCATGTGACTGGCTGGGCATGGCTTGTATGTAAATATTATAAATATTTATATAAATATTGATTTTTTTTTATAAAAAAGAGCCGTTTTTACCCAAAATCAGGCAAAGCAGGCAGGCAGATTGAGTTGCTCACAGAATCACAGATTCATTCAGAGACAACTATCTGCCATTGGCTAGCACAGTCTGTCACATAAAATTTGCTTGCAAGCAAACTCATAAAATTTACTAGCAAGCAAACTCACAAAATTAACTCGCAACACACCATGCATGTGAATATTGATTTTTTTTTTATGAAAAAAGCAACTTTTACCCAAAATCAGGCAAAGCAGGCAGATTGAGTTGCTCACAGAATCATTCAGTGATCTATCTATCTGCCATCAGCTAGCTCAGTCTCTCAAATTTTCTTGCCATGAGTCTGCACTGAATTTGCTTGCAAGCAAACCTTCAGTCCTAAGGGAGGTTTGGCTGTGCTCAGCTGAAGATCTAAAGACTAGTTACAAAAGCAAGAAATCAACCATTTCCTGCTTCCTAGCTAATCTAAATTTCCTGGCACAGCAGAACAGATGATGGTCAGAAAAAGGAAAAATAGCAATTTAGTAGGCAAGTTTACCAGGTAAGGAGTGAGTGGGTGGGGAGGCTTCCCACGGGCCATGTGGGCGGTGCAGCCTTGTGTTTCTGTGCAGCCTGGATTAATTGCTTTTGGGGGATGCTCTGGGGGTGAGATTTCTCTGTGGCCCACCAAAATTTTCTCATGGCCCACCAAAATTTTCTCATGGCTCACCAGTGGGCCGTGGCCCACCAGTTGGCGACTGCTGCTCTAAATGTTACAGCAGGAAAACAAACCTGTTGAACAGCTACCCAAGGATACAATGGAGGCAGAGGTGGTATTCAGCAGGTCCTGACCAGTTCTGGAGAACTGGTAGTGGAAATTTTGAGTAGTTTGGAGAACCAGCAAATACCACCTCTGACTGGCCCCACCCCCACCTTTCTTTGTCTCCCAAGTCCCAGCTGATTGTCTGGGTCTTCTTTTGTTGCCCTGTATAGGAGAATGGAGCTGGAAAGCAGGTTAGTGGGGTGGGGAGGGAATGGGATTTTGCAGTAACCTGCTTTCCAGCTCCGTTCTCCTGTGCAGAGCAACAAAGAAGACTCAGCCAATCAGCTGGGACTTGGGAGGCAGAGAATAGATGGGGGTGGGGCCAGTCAGAGATGGTATTTGCCGGTTCTCCGAACTATTCAAAACTTCCTCTACTGGTTCTCCAGAACTTGTCAGAACCTGCTGAACACCACCTCTGGTGCTGTGACAGCATTGAGGCAGTCATGTCAAAATGGGAGAATTCTCCTATGTAGTCCTGCACCCAGTGCAGCTCCCATTCATCTTAATAGGGTTTTATCCACCTGGAAAATATTTTGCCAACTTTATATCTTGTGCTGCAAATTTACTTCTTGTTTATTTCCCATCTCTTATCTCTTCTGGCGCTTGGTTCCTTGTTGATCTCCTTCTTTACGTCTTCATCAGCCTTAAATACAGATTCTTCCCCCACCTCGAATGTTTACCTTTCCCACCAGCAGTGATTTGATTAGCAGTTTTTTTAAAAAAGAAATCAGGCATCATCCTATTAAGATAATTCCTTAGGTAAAGTACAGCCTAGAAGAGTTTTTAGTTTAGCTATGTTGTATACTTTTCTCACCAACATATTTCCAATGTTCTTATCCAATTCCAAATCAGATGTCTACTTCCATCTTTCTGGAATGGAAACTGTCTACACAAAAGTCAACAAATACACCAAAAGAATCCCAGTTTGCATGCTTCGTGTAATTGCACATGTGATTCTGGATGTCTAAATGAATGTGCATCGCCATAAATAGTTATTTCAGGTTAACAGATCATTTTACATGTTTTTTGAACTCTTGATCTCTACTTATTGCTAAACTGCAATGTACAACAGAAGATCAAATAGTGTAGCTTGCTATGAACTAACTTGAGTGCTTGAAAATGAAAGGGCAGTTTTAATGGTGGTGATCATGGTGGTGATGATGATGGTACAAGTCATTCTTGCATTGTTTCATTTCACATTACATTAGGAAAATAACATGATAGAATGTTCCTTGTTTAATTAGAATTTCTGCATGCAGAAAGCGAAGTATAAAGAAATATAAACACCCATGCTTTTCTTTAAACAAAAGAAAGAAAAACATCAGCTTTCCAGTAGCTAACTTCAGGTATTATGACTGGGCTTGAAAGAAACAAAATAAAATGTAGGAGATAACCAGGCTGAGCCTGAGGGAGGGATCAAACATGTCATCATGAGTCCCTGCATGCCCACAAGAGATCTAAGTTCAGTCCACCTTGAATGCCTTCTTAATTCTCACTAATTTCCTTGACATTAGTAGTTCAGATTCTTGTAGGGAACTCAAGCTTTCAATTAATCTTTATACTCATTATATCTGAATCTTCTGATTTCCCTGGCTATTGATACAAATAGTGGCAATTGTTCAAATTGTTGGCAAATAAGTCATTAATAAGTGGCAATTGTTCAAACTGTTGGCAAATAAGTCATTCCTTTATTGAATTTGGAATGAGTTCTGTTTTTGAAAGAGAAAAATAACACACAATTGCACAAGATGAGGAAGATGATGATACAGTGGGGTATCCCAAGGCTCTGTTTTGGGCCCAGTACTCTTCAATATCTTCATCAATGATTTAGATGAGGGGATAGATGGGGAAATCATCAAATTTTCAGATGATACCAAGCTGACAAGAATAGTCAACACTTCAGAAGATAGACTTAATATACTGAAGGATCTTGACAGACTTGAACATTGGGCCCTATCTATCAAATTGAAACTCAGTGGTGAAAAAAGTAAAGTTCTAATTTAGGCAAGAAAAACCAAGAACACAGGTATAGTATAGGTGGTACCTGGCTCAATAGAAGTAAATGTGGCATCCTAGTAGACAATCACTTAAATATGAGCCAGCAGTGTGCAGCAGCTGCCAAAAAAGCCAACACAGTTCTGTGCATTAACACAGGGATAGAATTAAAATCATACAAAGTGCTGATACCACTTTATAATACCTTGGTAAGGCCACACTTGGAATACTGCATTCAGATTTGGTCACCACAGTGTAAAAAAGATGTCGAGACTCTAGAAAGAGAAGAGCAACAAAGATGATTAGGGGACTGCAGGCTAAAACATAAAAACAGATGCTATAATTGGGTATGTCTAGTTTAATGAAAATAAGGACTGGGCGTGACGTGATAGCAGTGTTCCAATATCTCAGGGGCCGCCACAAAGAAGAGGGGGTCAATCTAGAAGCAATGGATGGAAACTAATCAAGGAGAGAAGCAATCTAGAACTAAGGAGAAATTTCCTGACAGAATAATTAACCAGTGGAACAACTTGCTTCCAGAAATTGTGAATGCTCCAACACTGGAAGTTTTTAAGAAGAGATTGGACACCATTTGTCTGAAAGGGTATAGGGTTTCCTGCTTGAGCAGGGGATTGGACTAAAAGACCTCCAAGGTCCCTTCCAACTCTATTATTTCATATTCTGGAAAAAGAAGGAGGAGGAGGAGGAGGAGGAGGAGGAGGAGGAGAGGAGGAGGAGGAGGAGGAGGAGGAGAATTTTCTCTCTAGCAAAGCCAACTCCTTGGAATGAAGTTCTCCTTGAAATCCAGATGGTTCCCACTTTGTTCTTGTTTAGAAGAGTTATGAAGACCTGATTTTTTTACCCAGGTCTTTTGTGAAGGAAAGGGAGACACATAACACACACCTCATTTCACTCCATCTGGTCTGTTGTTCTTGCCAACTTTTATCGTTTTTATTGTTTTTCTTGGCTTTATTGTAATTTTTTGTTTTAATTGTTGTGTCTTCCTCAGAGTTGTTGGCAGTGAGGTGGGATATATTCTGATGATGCTAAGACATTGGGCACAATGTTTAAAAAAAAATACTTTGGGAGGATATCGGAATCGATCATAAATCAGTCATACTCGTTTCTGGGAAAGAGAAAATAGTTCCTCCTCTCCCAGCTAAGTAATGACTAAGTTTCCAGTTTGGAAAGCCCTTTAGAAAATGTCCTAAAATTTATTCTATGAAAGATTAATTAACAGTGATCCCTTTTGCATAATAAAAGAAGACAAGCAAAGAAATAAACTCAAAAGGTATGCAGATGTGATTAATAAAGTATATTTATGCTTGATTCTAATCTTTTCTTAATCTTGCATTATGTTTATTCTTATTTGAAATGGTATTACCCAGTGTCATTGCAGACATCATTTTATCATTTTACCTCTCTCAATCTCTCTCAACCTATAACAAATGTAGATTAGATGCTACTGCAAACTTTTTGTTAAGGTCAATGTACTAGTTCAGATGGCATTCCCTGAACACTTGATTGGATTAAAATAATAATAATTCCCATAAATTGTTGAACTTTTATTATTCAGAGCAATATTTTCTTCTAAACAGGGCTGGAATAGCATCATGCTCTATGACTCATAAATGCATAAGTGAAGGGTATGATTTAAATTTATACAAAAATATATTGTAAGAATATTTGCTGAGGAATAATGATTGAAAAAGGAACAGGAAATAATATTCTAGTGAAGGGAAATTGATTATTGAAGCAAAAGTCTAAACCCAGCCCAAATCTGTTGGTTTGAATAGTATTGTCAGATCTATGTAACTATTCAGAATGTTTTTGAGTTAAATTGGTTGCCAGATTGGTTTTTTGCAAAAAAAAAATGCATGAAACATTGGCAGTGAGACAGGTTTGATTCTATCACTGTTGTAACATATGCAAGAAGAACAAATCAAAACCAGTTATGCAAAACACTGGGTATTATTAAATAATTAATTTGATTCCAAGTGTCATGAACTTATAGGACATACAAAAATTTGTCTAAAGCCATTATTTTTTTACTTTTTAAAATTTGTGACTTAAAATCAACTTCAACTTCCAAAATCTCCTTATGGTTGCTTAAAAAGTATTCTTATAGTTTTGCCGTTTAATGTACACTAGATGCTATAAACAAACAAATAAACAAACAAACAAACAAACAAACAAATAAATAAAAACTGAGTTTGAATTGTGTCTTTCTCTTGCCGGCTAAATATTTATTTCATTAGTAGTACATTAAAAATGTAGACTGAGGTCCAAATTCTACAAATAGATTCGCTCATTTGTCCTTGGAAAGTAATAAGAATGGCACAAATAACACAAAGGGAGATTTGGCTTCTGTTAATCCAGAATCCATATGGTAATGCTGAGTTTCCTGTCTGCATATGTAGCAGATGCAGCTGTGTCTTCAAATTCTTTCCATACCTTCAAAAATACCCACACTATATATGCTTGTGTTGTAGGTCTGGAGTTTATATCTGTCAAATCTGGTTGCACGTGGAAGAAACATGATGCTAAAATATGCAGCTAGCCTGGGAACTGCGTGAATGTGAAGCCCTGTATTTGAACTCATCAAAAGACTCCTCCATTGGCCAACTGCAAAGCATCCATTTGATACATTCATGCTGTCAGTGATGCTGTCATCCATCAAAATATCAATAGAGGACTCCTCATAAAACACTTAACTCAATTTTACTGAAACTTCCTTCCTTCCTTCCTTCCTTCCTTCCTTCCTTCCTTCCTTCCTTCCTTCCTTCCTTCCTTCCTTCCTTCCTTCCTTCCTTCCTTCTTTTTATCCTATTCAATCCTAAATCTGAGATCCTATATTGAGTGCTTTCCAAACTATGTGTAAACAATAGCCAGAAGCAAATTAAAAAAACAAATTTCCTGGAGTATATCAACTGTGGAAAGGCTATCTATCTATCTATCTATCTATCTATCTATCTATCTATCTATCTATCTATCTATCTATCTATCTATCTATCTATCTATCTCCTTGTGCCTTTAGTGATACTGTTGCATCTAAAATGATTTGCAAAGTGTGTACCCAATCCATCAAGCAAGTTCAGCAGATGTACTTCATCTTCTGGATTTCTTAGTCCTCACTCCATCCATAATGATGCGAAATGTTAGCTTAGCCTTAGAAAATCTAGGGCATTGCATGAATTAGATGAAGAAATGAGGTAGTGCTGTCACTACAATATTAGTGGCTTCTCAAAGTTTTCTCCCAATAAAAATATGAAAGGTTGCGTTTTCGGTGTTTAACAGAACATTATTTCTGTTAACATTAAAATCTTTCAATAGTACAAAGCAGAAAACATCTTTCAGATAAAGGAGAAACTGAAGCAACCGTATGTGTTCAGCTTGCTATGAAGGGGCTCCCAGCTCCCATTTTCCTCCATGTCAATATCAAAATACCAACTCTTTTAAAATGCTCATTTATCCAAAACACATGCATTTGTTAGTATAGGTAGTCCTTGACTTATAACAGTTCATTTAGTGATGATTCAAACTTAGAGCAACACTGGAAAAAGTGACATATAAGCATTCTTCACACTTATAACCACCATTGCAGCATCCTCATGGTTACGTGATCAAATTTCAGATGCTTCACAATTGATTCATACTTATGATGGTTGCATGGGGTCATGTGATCACTTTTACTGACAAGTAAAGTCAATGGGGAAGCCAGATTCACTTAATAACTGTGTCCTAACTTAATGACTGCAGTGATTCACTGAACAACAGTGGCAAGAAAGGTCATAAAATAGGGCAAAACTCACTTAAGAAATGTCTCACTTAGTAACAGAAATTTTGGGCTCAATTCTGATCATGTCAAGGACTATCAACTTACCACCTGTACCATACAACTTGCCTGTGAAATCACTGATGTTTGAAGTTTGGCAACAGAAGTCCATCTCCCATTTTCTTCACTATATGTCTGGGCATCTATATATAGCTATATATATGTATAAAGAGTAGAAATTATTTACACAAATCCTTACCTAAAGCCTCCAAACATTTGAGTTACCATGCACTAAAAAGTGACATGCATCCTTAGACCTAAATAATTACACTTTCATGTATCTTCCCTTGAAAAGCACAGTGGCTCAGGGGCTTGATAGATACCAGAGAAGGTGTATGCTCCAGCGTTTTAAGTCCTACCACCACATGATGGAGTGAGCCCCCATCATTTGCCTCAACTCCTGCCAACCTAGCAGTTCAAAAGCATGTAAATGCAAGTAGATAAATAGGTACCACTTTGGTGAGAAGGTAAGGGCTCTAAGCTCTGTGCTGTGGTATCATGTCACATGCTGACCAAATGACTTCAGAATCGTATTCAGATAGCACTGGCTCAATGGCTTATAGAAATGGAAAGTCGATTATGACTAGTGGAGTAATACCCACATAGAAACCTTTACCTTCCCTTACCTGGTCCAAAGAAGAGGCATTAGTGTGATGATGCTCTCCCTCAACATATTTGATATCTCCACCCTTTAAACCGAAATCATTTGTCTCTGCATGCCTCTCATTCTCAAAATGCACTGTTCAAGTCTACTTCACTCTTTTTCAGTGGGACTTGTACCACATACTTCTATAACATGTAATTTAAGAGTGGCACAGTGGTTAGAATGTAATACTGCAAGCTACTTCTGCTGACTGCCAGCCTGCAATTTGGCAGATCAAATCTCACCAGGCTCAAGGTTGACTCAGCCTTCCATCCTTCCAAGGTGGGTAAAATGAGGACCCAGATTGTTGGGGGCAATATGCTGACTCTGTAAACAGCTTAGAGAGGGCTGTAAAAGCGCTTTAAAGCAGTATATACATCTAAGTGCTATTGCTATTATACTGAAAAGCAGGGAGATGGAAAGTCCCCTTTATCACAGATGGGCAACGTTGGGTTGGATTGGAAAATAAATAGTAAACCTTTCTAACCTTTCATAGCCTAATGTAGCCTTCTGAGCCACATTAAACCATAGCAGCACATTTATATCAATACAGCAGGGAAAAGGAAACATTTCCATCCTCCCCTTTGGTACCACTATAGTGTCATTGCTGTGCTAAGAGACATCTGCATTAGCTCAGATTAGAATTCTAGAACCTTTTTCTTTGAAGTGAGCATGATGAGTTCTTAAAGCTAATATTCTGGCCTGAAACTTGTGTGTTTTACCAGCCACTTAGCTTTTCATAGACTTATAATAACAGTGCACTGGCACATGGAGATATTGTCAGAGTGATACTAATAACCTAGGACAAGAGAGGTAATGAGATGAGGCTATGCAGAATGGAGCAGCATGACTATCAATAGGCTCCATTAAGTTGTATGGGACAGAGCAAATAGATGAAAGACCAGAAATGACAGAGTTAGGCTTCGCACCAATTATTTTTCCCCAGGTCGGGTTTTTTTTTTTTTTAACATAAAGAGTTGCTATTCACTTCAATGGAGAAAGGATTTATTTTAATCAAAAAGTTCTTCCCAACTAGAGATATGATCATGTTTATTCATTTCTTCTTTTGATCGCTAAGAATCCATGTTCCTTTTTTTAAAGAATGTTTTTGTTGCAAATTTTACTCTTCCCAATTTGCTCATTAGCTAGGATACTTTTCTACTTTGTTCAGCAATTTCAGATACTCGTGTGTCATATAATGAAGGTAATGGTGTTGTGATGTTTTATAGCCAATCAAATTTAACTATATGCTGACACAATGAGAGTGAAGTTATCTGGACAATTATAATCATAGCCAGTGAGAAAAATGGGGATGAGTTAGTCAATTATGTTAAATCTGTTTTGCAATGATTTCTGAAAAATCCCCAATCAGAAGCAACTTTTAGAGTGAGCAAAAAAAAATGTTACTGAAAATCAAGCTTCTCCTTCTTTTTGGCCAATTTCAAGCTGTTCAAAAATCTTTGCATTTATGACAGACAAGACAAATATTCAATCATTTTCTCAGAAAAAGAATGAGTAAGGAAGCCATGTGGGTTTTTTCCTGGTAGGAATCTAGAAAAAAATTGCAAAATCTAAAAAAATAAAGTAAAAATAAAGTTTGCAGAAAGTCTAAGTCTTTAAAAAATGCTCATAGAAGGAAGTCTATGTGGCAGTTTTGCCAGTTAAGTGCTTGGGTCTAATTTTCAGCTTCATGCTTCCTCCTTCATGGAAATCATGAGTATTCGGGGAGTTTTCTTGTTTATAATTGTTATGACTTGCTCCTTATAAATCTCTTCTCAGTTAAACTCTTGGAGATTGTCTTTTATTCCAATAAATTTTAGAGGCCATTGCAGTGACCTTAAATCTGGTAGACTAAAACCTTTGATGTCCATCTCTTCAACTTATTAAAACTAAATCCAGGTTTAATGTAAAACTTCCATTTTCAAATGATACTTTGGCTTGTGACTGGTTAATTCTATTGCAGGAGTTATATGAATTTAATTTACATGTCTGGATCAAACTGAATGCACACAGGCTTCATAAAATAGATAAGCTTCTAAAATTAATGTGATAAAATATGTATCTATTAGCAGTATAGATAGGAATGTTCTGCCTCCAAGATGCTTCTTGGACTCTAGAATAATCAACCCAACAGTCAGCTGTATAATAATTAAATCTCACAAGACTAGAGGATCTAAAAGAATAATCAATAATAATTTAATTACAGATTTATGGACTTTTGTACTATTTCTGGCTATATGCTTCAAAAAGGTGGAGAACCTACTCTTTTCAATACTATTTTTTACCACATTTAATTTATTATAATTTACATTACACTGCATTGTACTGCAGCTTCTGTATTCTTGTATTAGACCATTTAAAATTTTTATACATCCTGATGACTATTAATTTTGCCATTTCTAATGCAGTTAAAATCTAGCCAATCCTGGTGGAATACAGATTTGCCAGTCTGTTTTTTAATGCATATGAATTTTATCAGAGACTTTTCAAAGTAGGTCGATAGATCAAATCTTTTACAATCATTTTTCAAATTAAAAACCATCCCAAAATTTCCATTGGTAGGCAATGATTGACTTTACTACCTAAAAAATAGGTAAACAAAACGATAGGCTTTTTCACCTCTTATAACTTTTTATTTCATAAAATATATGCAATGCATCTAATTTTGCGAGCATTCAATCGTTTGTTTGGATATTGCTAACATTTCATTAAAAAACCTTCTTCCAGAACACGTGGGACTTTATTGTGTTCCCAAAGATCAAAAATTGGCAATGTACTTGGAATTATGGAATATAGAGCAATCTTACTGGAAACTACATGGCACTCTACATTTGGAGTCCCCAACCCCCAGTCCGTGGGCCAGGACTGGGCCACAGCATGCCAGAAACTGGGCCATGCAAACAAGTGAAGCCCCATCCATGGGATGCCAGGAAGCATGCGGAACCACGCCCTCTCCAGTCCATGGAAAAACCTCTCTCCACAGAACTAGTGCCCAAAAGGTTGGGCATTGCTTTTCTACATGAAGTACATCTTCATAGAATTTGGGCCTAAAAAAAATTAGGCTGGGACTAATTTTAAAATTTGGCAAGGAACGCTTCATCACACATTCCATGGGATACCAAATAGAATAAGATCATATAGTCAGCTTGATAATATCACTTTGTCAGATCTGTTGTCAAGGAAAAGTCAGTGTAGAAGAGCAAATTTCTGCATTGCCTTCATTTCCGGTGGAAGAGAGATCTCGGAGACAACTGTTGTTTTTTTTCACTCTTGGTAAATGAACAAACACCCTTACAATCTCAACAATTCTCTTTGCACAAAGAAGCTAAAAGACCAAAAAGTGTCAATCTGATCACCTCTGTCAGATGAAGGGATACCAATCTCTTGTTTAGGATTCAGAAACTCTGGCACAAAGTCCACAGTGAACCAGTCACTTGATTGATTGTGTTCTTTTCTTCACATTTTCTATTTTAGTTTTTCTTCTATTTTCTATTCTTCACACTTTTGCTATTGGATTGGATTGTGAAGAAAAAAAGTGGTTTTCACCAACAAGTAGGGGTGAATTTGACAAAATGAGGCAAGATCCAAGTATGTTAGTGTTATGTTTCCAATAGAAGAAAATATTTGTTGCTCAGGATTGAACTGTGGGATCCTTGGTGTTCTCTGAGCTTGGTGCTTTCCAAGTTCAGACAGCACCAAGGGCCCACAGTTCTGGTTTTAGCAGCTTTATAATTAAGGCTTCAATCTTGTATTCACTTACATGGAAGTAAGTTTTATTGAATGTAGGGGAGTTTAATAGATAAAGATGTATACAGGACTGCATTATATTCTCCTACTTTTTCTTCCAAACTTTTTGTAGTAGGAAAAATATGGCCCTTGAATACAGCAGTGGCTTTTAGTTGTATTGGCCAACAGCCTTTGGTTTTATACATTTATTCATTTTATGTTATTATTATTTGTTTAATATAGTTTATAATTACTTGGATGCACCTTCTTATATGATTAGAGATGTCTTACCACTGCAGAGATTAAGGCATTCATAAAATTAAACAAATATTGAAATACTTTAAAGTTTGTGATTGTCTTCCATTAAAAACCCATTCATTTTTTAAAAATGTGGGTATTCTTTCAATCCAAGTAAATACACATAATGTGATATAAGCTATATATAGCTTAGAGTTGATCAGCTATATGGTCACGTGTACAAGAGCAGTGAAAGCAAAACACCAGCTTTGATTTTAGTTTTAAATACTCAGCGAAAGAAAATTGAAATTGTCAAAATAAATTAAACAGAAAGACATCATTGAGAAGTCTTCAAAGATGATCTCAAGGGATTAAAAGTGAATTTAAGCATTTCTTAAAGGAAAATGAATTATATCTACTATTCATTCCCACTCTTTGCAGTTCTTCCAGGTTGGTGCAAAATTAGTGATCTTCTCTCAACCACATTGTTGGACTTTGTCATTTGTGAATGGTCCAGTGTGTTATACGTAGGTTCTTATTTGGAGTTTTTCTTTAAGGAGACTTGGTGTGAGAGTAGGTTAATCATGGCTAGATCATGATTGTTATAAGAAGTGATGGTGACAACAGGAAGCATGCTTTTTGGTAGACATCAAAGGTCCATCTAGCGCTGAAACCTCTTAATGTTTAATTTAAGCAATAATATACAGCACAGGCAGACAGATCCTTTTAGTGTTCTGTTGAAAGGCAGTGCTACTGAAATCAGTAGAATTTACTATCATAGTAAATAAACAGACCTGAGAGATGACTTCATATATTCTCCTTCAAAAAAAGAAAAATTATTATTATTACATGTGGGTAATCACAGTCTAGGACTGGTGGAAACATAATAATTCAAGTCCTAACCAAAGACCTAAGAATGATTAAGGTAGCACTAAGAATGTAGGCTGTTATTATGATTGGTCACACAGTCAGCCATATGCTGAGACTGGACTTGGCATTTTTATCTACTTAGCCTTCTCAAGGTCCTTCTCAAAGTCCTCAGGTCCTTCTCAAGGACCTGAAACAGGCAGATGTTGTTTGATAGTGTTGATCGCAGGATGTTAGCTGTTCCAAATAAAGCTGCCTTTTGCAATTTGATTTCTGGTGATTTTGTCAATGTCAATGATGTTCAAATCATGCTCTGGATGCTTTGGAAGTGCCTATTGCTATTGGTACTATCTCTGCTCTCTTTTTCCATAGTCATCCTGCATCTATTTGTAGATCTTTGTATTTTGTGATTTTCCCAAGTTCTTCTCATTCTGATTGCATGCAGCAAACTTTTCCTGCAGTTGTTTGTTCATATCTTTGTTCCATAGAGCAGAGACATTTGTGAGACTTTCTTTCACATGGAGAAAATGGAGGAAAGAGACTCTTAAACTGATATGAATAAGTATATTTAAAATACCATCACTATATACCTGCAGAATGGGAAGATACTATATTCAGAAGACATCACTTTTGTATTTTGTGATGACAGGAACTATGAATACAAAGCAAAAATGCATTAGGCTACGATTTCCATAAACATCACTCAGCATAGATAATGGCCAGAAGTCCTGGGATTTATAGTCTAAAATAACAACAGATTCCCTAACACTCTAGTATCAAGTATTCTATTCCCAAGCTAAGATCTTTCTCTGTAGTTTGTTTGTTTCACATTAAAATCAGATTCTTGTCATGAATTTCTCAGGACAATTTATTATTGTTGTTATTGCAACTAATATTACTTCTCCTTCAGCCAGTAATTGACTGTTCTTATATTACCATTTTTTTTTGAAAGATTAGGAAAAAAATACAAGATGTATTAATAATTAGTTCAAAGAAGAAAAGCCATCACCCAGTATAATGTGGAAGGGAAGTTTTAGCAAAAATAAATAAATAAATCTCAAGGGATATTTTTCCCTGGCTTTGAACATTAGTTAATACTTAATGAAACATAGGCCCACCCACCTATATTCTGTAGAAAGATCTGGGCCAAAGTCCACTTAAAATATTTCAATCTCAGAGTCACTTTGCACAGTGAGATAGGCAGCATATAAATTTTATATATAGGCCCACCCACTTATATTCTATAGAAAGATCTGGGCCAAAGTCCACTTAAAATATTTCAATCTCAGAGTCAATGCGCTGGCTGCTGAACAATCACATGTATCTTCATGATCTATAAGCATAGTCATTTCTTTTCTTCAGGAGGCTTTCCATGATCTGTGAAGTCTTTCAAGAACATTCTTCTACAGCTACATGATCCAGTTTGGTTAGACAGTTTCTGAACATGTAAACAAATCCATTCACTGTCAGTATCACTCCACAGACATGAAATACCATCTGATCTATCAGAAATGAAGAATTGAAGAATCAGGTTTCACATATTATTTGGGATAAAGAGTGTAAACAATTTGTTTTATGTGTTCCCTGACTTGGATGATCCCTGAAAAAGAAGGTAAGGATGCTATGTCCATTTGCAACCATACTTGATTCTGGATTTCAGGAGGCATATGAATTCTTTCTGAGGTTATGGTCCAGGCTGAAGATGTTGGACACCAAAGTACAAGAAAAGGGGAGAAAAACCCACATAAAAAAGAAAGGATCAGGGTAAGAAATCAGTATAATAGCAATAATAGTAGCAACAAGTACGGGTAGTCCTGGACTTACAACCACAATTGAACCCAACATTTCTGTTGTTAAGTGAGAGATTTGTTGAGTTTTGTCCCATTTTATGACCTTGATTGCCACAGTTGTTAAACAAACCACTGCAGCTGATAAGTTAGTAATTTGGTTGTTAAGTGAATCTGGCTTCCTCATTGACTTGGCAGGAGATTGCAAAAGATGATCCCATGATCTTGGGACACAGCAATGGTTATAAGTATGAACTGGTTGCCAAGCATCTGAATTTTGATCGCATGATCATGGGAATGCTTCAAAGGTCATAATTGTAAAAACTACCATAAGTCACTTTTTCAGTGAATTTTCTTTCAACATTAGAAGAGAGTTTTGAGATTAGACTTTCTGGAAGTAAGAGGCACCAACGTTTGATTTTCATTTCAGATCCACTAATGAAGAACTAAATTCCCAAACATCATTGCATATTTTTAAAAAAGTGTATAGTTATATCCTGTCCTTAGATATAGGTTATACACCTATTTCCACGTTAACTTGGAAAATGCAGATAAGACTGATGCAGCCATTTCATTCTGTACATATATCTCTTTAAAATTTCCCTTCAATTTGATATATAATAAATAGAACTCTTCATCCAGCTTCTTGAGGAAAAAGCATGACAAATAATTCATAGGTTAGTCTTATGGTTTTGCCTTGCTTTAGTTATATATTTGAGCTGAAGTGGGGTGGGATATAAAATCTAATAAATCCATAGGCAATGAATCAAGTGAGGTTTGGGCACTCTGTTTTGACACTCCTGAATTATGAGGTAGACAAGAAGAATGGACGATGGCTTGACTTACCTTGTCTTTCTAGTGACATGTGGCCTCCTTGTCTTTCCCACACTTCAAGGAAATGTCAAGGGAGAGGCTACAAGCTTACAGAGAGATATGGGATAGAAACACACTTTCAGGCGCCTGGCAATGATATAACAGGCTCAAGGACCACCAACAGACAGTTAAAAGATTCTAAACCACCCTGAGGATGAGACAGAAAAATAGAAAGTTTGCTCGCTGCAGAAGAAAACTTTTTGAGAATTTGGAAGATAAATGTCGAGGCAGTGTAACAATGAATGTCTGCTTCAAGGACTTATCATCTCGTCTTCAGTGCAATGTTATGTCTATTCCCAGTAGATACCGAGAAGACACTTCAAGCTGACTCCTTTCCCTCCCCTGCTTTTTTTTTTTTTTTTGCCTGCTAACACTTGATTGAAATATATAGTACATTGTAAGGTCATAAACAAATGATTTCTTTGAAAATTGAAGCTCAAGCAAAGCAGGCTTGTTCCACTGAAGTTAAATAGGTCAACAACTTACCTTGTTTGCCTGCTAATGTTCTTGCTATGCAAGCTAATGAAATCTTGAAGATAATTAATATATCTAAAATTGTCAAGGTGAACGATGCATTGTTTCCCCTCCCCAAGAGTTCAGGGGTGGTATTTTTGCATTCTTTATTCTATATGGTTTTATTTAACGCTTCCTTGGGAAAGTAGCTTTGGGCATAATAAAAATGAGAATGGGAAATCAGTTATACATTTTGTAGAATAATCTGTGGTTTTGCTTACTTTAGTCCGATTTCTTTCAGAATTAAAATCTTAATTTTGAGAGCAAGACTAGAAATCTTTTTTTTTTTACTATGTTAACAAAAAATCTGATTTACTATGTTTTGTGGGTTGGGGAGGGTATTTAGAAGTTTCAGAAAATCCTAACGAACTGAAGAAGGCTGTCCTAGCACAGACATCAAAAAGTCTCTGTAGCCTCAACCAAAATATCTCACAGTGATTGCTGAGACAATGGGAAGTATGCAGTGATGTACCCCAAGGCTCTGCTTTAGCCCAGTACTCTTCAATATCTTTATCAATGATTTAGATGAGTATATGAAGGGGAACACATCAATTTTGCAGATGATACCAGGGGTGGGATTCAAATTGGTTTATTACCAGTTTGGTGGGCATGGCTTGGTGGGTGTGCTTTGCATGTGCGCTTTTGCGCACACACAGAGACATTCCTATTTACCTTTCCTGCACTCCTGCACTCTCCCTGTCTCTTCAACAGCTGTGGCGCGGCAATCTGCTGTGCCACATGATGAAGCTGAGCATCAAAAGCAGGAAATAAAGGTCACTATGGAGCCAGGATGGGCGGGTGGGCCCAGCAGCTGGTCATTGGAGCGAACTGGTTCACTCCCAGGTGATCTTCAGAGCTACCAGTTCATCGGAACCAGGCTGAACCAGTAGAATCCCATCCCTGGATGACACTAAGCTGGCAGGAATAGCCAACACTCCAGAAGATAGGATCACAATACAGAAGAATCTTGACAGACTTGAACACTGAGCCCTATCTAACAAAATGAAATTTGGTGGTGAGGAAAAAAATAACAAAAATCAATTGCATAGGTATACCATAGGTAGTACCAGGCTCAATAGTACTAAATATGAGATGGATCTTGGAGTCCTAGTGGAAAAATCACTTAAATATGAGCCAGGAGTATGCTGCAGCTGCAGAAAAAGCCAACACAGTCCTAGGCTCCATTAACAGAGAGATAGAATCAAGATCACATGAAATGTTAATACCTCTTTATAATTCATTCATTCATTTATTTATTTTATTTGTCAATTGCTTACAAGATAATAGGTATAAGTACAAATATAGTTATGAATACATGGATACAAAAAAAACACATGGATAAAAAATATATAAAAGAAACAATAGGACAGGGATGATAGGCACGTTGGCGCGCTTATGCACACCCCCTATAGACCTCTTAGGAAAGGGGTGAGGTCAATAGTAGATAGTCTAAGGTTAAAGTTGTTGGGGTTTGGGGAAAAAACCCACAGAGTTTGCCTTGGTAAGGCCACACTTGGAATATTGGATCCAGTTTTGGTCACCACAATATAAAAAAGATGTTGAGCCTCTAAAAAGAGTTCAGAGAAGAGCAAAAAATGTTGATTGAAAGTTGATTAAAACATATAAAGAATGGTTACAGAAATTGGGTATGTCTAGTCTAATAAAAAGAAGGACTGGGGAGACATGATAGCAGTGTTCCAATATCTAAATAGCTGCCATAAAGAAGAGGGGGTCAACCTATTTTCCAACGCACCTGAAAGCAAGACAAAAAGCAATGGATGGAAACATGTACAAGACAGTTTCCAGTTTAGTCTTAATAGGTGGGTAGATTTGTATAGAAGAAGGTAGTTCTTCAAATATCCTGATTCTAATTTGTTCAAGGATTTTATAGTCATGAGTGCTTTGAACTGCAGTTCAGAATAAACAAGGGCACATTTCCTATAACTTACCTTGTGCCTATTGACAAAAGCATGCCACATTCTAAATCCACAGTAATTTCCACATATTATTTGAAGCCAGCTGTATGTAGAAAAATCCAGATGTGATATAATGAAGGCATAGGACACCTCTGCATTGTTTAGCAGCTGGTAAAGTTGGTACATAACTGTAATGGAATAAAAGCATCCTTATCACTTCTGATACTTAAACATCTAGGATCAAATTGGAGTCTAGGAGAGAAAAAATCCCATAACATGAGTCTACGTTTTGAAGTAAAGTGCAACTCATTCCAAAAATGTTTTACTGCAACATGTGTTTTTACTGCAATTCCTGGCTATTGCTCAAATTCAGATTCTGTTCATATTCAGTATCAACTTATTAGTTCAATCATATTGGTTATCATATTGGCAGCAGTTTTCAATTGTGCAAAGGGCTTTACTTGTTTTCAAGTGATAATTGCAAATATGTAGAGAGTTGTAGTCATAACCAGCTTCACATAGAACCATTGGTGATCAGCCATCTGTGGCACCTTATGGCTGAAGTGGATATAAGTAGGCTTGTCACTTTTGTCTCACCTGTAATACAACTTTCAGAAGTAATTCTCTGGGTATACGTGCATCCTCCTGGTACATATTACACAACTCTCCCTAGGAAGGAAGGAGCAAAATGATGTCTTTAGATGTTTAAGACAGCTTGCCAGTAGTACTGGTACTTCATCTTAAAACTCTTTGGCAAATATATACAACATAGAACTGTTGCATGGAGTTGAGAGTTGTTTAACTACATATTGGCTGAGCATTGTACATCTCTATATGCTGTTATATCAGGACTATAATAATAACCCTTTGCATTGCTTCTGGGTGAAAATTTTCCCCCTAATTCTATATATTGGTATAAACATGTAATAAAAACCTTTTTCTGTGCCTTTGAGTCAATCTTTTCTCCTGGTAAGTCCATGCCAAGTTCATGTAGTTTTCTTGGCAGCATTTTTCAGAAGTGGTTTGCCATTGTCTTGTTTCTAGGACTAGAAGCCAGTCACTGGCCCAAAGCCACCCAGATGGCTTTGTGGCTAAGGCAGGAAAAGAAGCCATGGTCTCAAAGTTTCTGGCCCAGTGCCTTTAATAACTATACCAAATTAGCTCTCAATAAGTCTATACATACCATAATATTTTACTATGGTCTCTGTATTATCTTAAAATAAGATTCCTGGTGAAAATTTCAAAAACTGTGTATGGCTTGATTCTGAGCTCATGACTGTTTTCTCTAGCCAGGATTGCTCTATATAGTACATATAACAGAATAGCAGAGTTGAAAGGGACCTTCGGAGGTCTTCTAGTCCAACCCCCAGCTCAGGCAGCAAATCCTATATCATTTCAGATAAATAGTTGTCCAATCTCTTCTTAAAAACTTCCAGTATTGGAGCACTCACAACTTTCGGAGGCAAGTTTTTCCACTGATTAATTGTATGTCCGGGGATAAGGTGCATATTTCTGGGGATAAGATGCTAATGATTATCTATTTTGAGAGGTAAGAAGTGCTGTGACCCAGAAACAGCCCTTCTTTATCAAAGTGTTTGGGAAATCATTTGGATGGTGCCATCCATTCATTGCTTTCATTATATTCTGATTCAATTTTCATTGTATTCAGTTTAGGATTTTTTTTTTGTTAATTTGGAGGTATCTATCAAGGTTGCAGTATTACACAAAAGAAATAATGGAAGAGTACAAGGGGAAAGTGCAATATTACTGAAAACAGAAGCATGGGTAGGGTAGATAAAAGTATTGTTAAGAATATTAAGCAGTGTATGAAGCAAAGAATAGTTTCAGTTCACCAAATCCCATTGATTCTCATTAAGTCAATAGGGCTTTGAAATTTAGCTTTGATTGGCTCATATTAAAATATAGCTTGGCCGTGTTATTCTTCCCTTTATGCTCAACACAGAAATTCAAATGCAAACACCCCAAATGCATGGCTGTCCAATTTTCACTTAAATAGATCTTGTGAATGGAGTTCATTACCTGCCTTAATTATTGGTTCCATTCTCAAACTTCTGTTTCTATTAGGAAAGACATTTAACTGTGATCTCTTATCCTACAAAAGTTTTATTTTGGCTCCTACAGTAGAGTATAATAAAAGACAAGTCTTTGTCATCTTTTCTGTAGAACCCCTTCAGGTAATGAAAAACAACTATCATGTACTTCATACTTGGTTTTCTTCCAAGACTAAATTTGCCCATGTCATGATGTGATACCGATTTGTCTAATGTCATGTCTTCTCAATTCTATGAAATAACTAAGTAGAAATTAATTCAGAGACAATTAATAGAGCAGAAGCACCGATATACTTAAGAATACTCTGCATGTCTATTGTTGAAGCCAACCAGAGAATAGACAAGGAAAGGATTTTGGTTAGGTAGGGATATTTTAAGGCACTTATTATGCTTGCACTTCAAACTACAATGTTGTACTTACTCTCTAAAAATGTACACATTAATATAAGTAAAGTCAGACTTTAGATAATTTTTGAGACTGGCTCTGCTCTCTGATTGAGGATGAGCCAAGGAGGACCAAGCCAAGGAAAATATTCTGGCATTAATTCCTGGTGGTCTAGTGACACTATGTATATCATTTCTTTAAACAGCTTTATCATATGTGTATATTCAGCTCCAAAATGCTTGGGTTTGACTTGAGGAATGGAGCCAAGACTTTGGCTTGGTTTGACATGAGTCTTTCAAACTTCTGGCTTTTCCACCCTCTTAACAAAAACATTGTCTGGGCTTTTTAAAGAAAAACATCACATACACATCCACGTGCCAGGTGAAACCTTCCTGCGCATTGTAATCAAGTTAGCTACCAATTTCTTTTTCACTTGAATTCTGTTCAGCTGTCTGGAATGATTTTTCAGAAATTGGCTTCAGTAATCATGGGCATTTTTTAACCTTTCACATAGCTTGAAAGCACAGATTCAGGGTTGTTGTTTTTTTCCCCTTGAAGTTGTTGATTTCCTTTTGTGGGGGAGAAAAAGCTAAGGATCAAAACATTCTTAAAGAACAGCATTCACCACTATCAATTTGAAGCAGAAGTTTTGTCAAAATGAATTGGAAGTTTCACAAGAGTGCTGATACAAAGCTATATATCCTCTGATATTTTCTATTTGTTTCAGACAGTTTCCATGCTGCTTCAAATACAATAGAGTAGAAAGTGGAGTGAATTCATTGTATTATATCTATATCTATATTATATTGCCTCTTATGTGTGAATGTGTACTATTCAAGATATGATTTGTTCATCATGAGTTGTCTTTCATAAAGACATCCTTAATGCAAGCTAATGGGCTTCTAGGGAAAATATTTGGCTCCCCAAAAATACATACATATGTTTTATTCACCCATATTCCTAGGGTTTGCCATAATTTTCCTCCTTGAAATCATCAAATGTGTGTAGACATGAAAGTCATTGTGAAAACTTCTACCTAATACAGGAAATTTACAGCTAAGCATTTCCAAAAGATATCTGTCCAAGTTCACCCCAAATTCCTATAACAAATGTGAGAATCAGTCATTACTTTAGATAACTAGTTTGATTGATGTACTGTTTTGACCATTAGAAAGGTTCACTTAATTCTATTAGAGGCATGTAGAGCTTCAAAGGAGTGCTTCACTTTGACAATGTTTTGAGCAAAGCATTCCTTTTGAGGCTGTTTCTAAAATAGTGTAAGCCCTCACCAATTACATAGCACAGCTGCCATCTTACTTCATGTCATACCACTCCAGTGGCTTCCTCCAGTGCAGGGCTGTCAAACTCCCAGCCCACAAGCCAGATGCCTCATGTGCTGGCCATGCCCACACCTGGTTTAGTGATAGGGAAAAAAGTCCCAATATGTCATGTGACAAGATGAGTTTGACACCCCTGCTGCAGTGCTTCAGCATCCTGAAGGGCTTCCAATGATCTACTGGGATTATCACAAAATCTTTTGACAAAGTGAAGGCCAGAGTGCAGAAAATGAGATCAACTGTGGCTTACTTTTCACAAGAATTAGATTTGGCCTAATCTATGGAAGCTCAGGTGTCCATCCTCTGAGTTGCTTTTGCTTGTTTTACATTTCTTGGAAAATGTACTCATCCATATACAGAAATAATTTGATCTGAAGAAATATACATACATACATACATACATACATACATACATGCCATGTGGACTACTTTTAGAAACTGTTCTGAATCTACACCTTATTCACCACATAATAGATAAAGTGTTGACTCAACTTCAAGGGATTTTTTATGGACACAGACCGATAAGTAGTCTAACCTGTGTTAGATACTGGCTTTAAGCATTAAACATCTAAACTCTTTTCAAAGTTTCCAGAGGACTGCCAGAATCCACATTACCTTGTCTGATCATTAAGACTATTTCCCAATGGTTGCACAAACTTTTCAGTTGTGGGGGGGGCTTCAAATTTTTAAGCAAGGGGCTCTCTGCCCTAATGACTGGTTGAGTGGGCATAGCTGGGTGGTCATGTGGCTGGGTGGCTATGGCCAACTTGACACTGCTTCTTTTCCCTAATTACCTAAAAAAAGATATATACCCAAAAGTTGTTTATTATTGTGCATTTAATACTTAAATAAAAGACTGGGTGAGACCACACTTAATAACAGTGGGTGCAACCAGGCTTAATAGCAGTGACTATGAGAGGGATCTTGGAGTCTTAGTAGAGTTTCTGGTGAGTTACGTGATTCTTATTATTTGGAAATTAATCCCCTTGGAGGCTAGTGGCTGTTATCTGATTTTCTCAATGGCGCTCTTTGGCAAGTGCTGAATGGATAGTTTATCTAGCTTGCAACACTTTTAGGAGGTGTGAAATGCTCTTGGCTGAATGCCCAGAAGTTCAATTAAGCCTATTAAGAGCTTTCCCTTGCTGCTTGTCTTTTTGAGGTTATTGGGGGCTCTCCAAGCCCCATAGAGTCTTAGCTAGGGGCTCTCCCTAGCTCCTGTGAGCCCCAGCAGCCCATCCCTGGTTGCGGGTCTCTTGACTGTGAGATTACTTATTTGCCCAATTTAAGGCTCATCTCTACTTAACTCTCCATTCCTGATCACCTTTTAATAGCATTACAAATTGGTCTCAAACTTTTTAATCTAAATTATGTTGGTGGATGCTGCTTTTTCTACCATGTCCACATCTGTTGCTTCTGCATGGCTATTATTGCTTCTCTCATTTTATTTGGTGATTAATCTTTTTCTCCAACTGAGACAGTAACCTATAAGGCCAGCTTCAAGTTGTCTACCTTTCTATCAACTTGGAAGGACTTACTGACATACATTCAGGAAACACACATTCTAAATGTTTTTATTTAATAAGTAAATAAAAACATTAAGCTGTTCCAACAAATGCTGGGAAAAATATACCTCAAAACAGGAGCCATTTTTTCAGTGCATGAAAATCTATAGCACATGCACACATACACACACACACACAAAATGTAGATCCTAATTAGGGATTCCATGTTAAAAAGTGAAAGGAATTATTGTAGTGAACACAACCTCTCTTTATGCTGATTTTAGCAAACACTCACCTAAAAAGTTGAGATAGTTTATATTTATATTATATTAATTAAGGCTGAAGCTCTCTTACGGTTTTGAATTTCAATGTGGTGGAGAGAATTTGTAAAATATGATACTATACTGTATTGCAGTTAATGTTCCAGCTGAAAGGCACCGAGGTTATAAGAAGCCTACAATATATTTTAAAAAATGTATTAAACCCTTGACTCTGCTGAGACCTTTCCTGCTGACTCCCCCTCCTCATAAACAATGTGGTTTTTCTTATTAGCATTTGACTAAATTTGTTACACTTTTCAGGGCTATTTGAGAAAAGTGGCTGATGCAAGAGAGCTTAGATCTTAATGGCACCATTCATCAAGATAGTACTTTTGAACATAAAGTATAAAGCTTTCCCACATGGTAATTAGTACTGTGCTTTTAATTCAATGGCAGTTCTTTTTTTTTTATGAAGGGAGGGGGAAAATGGAGAAAGGGAACAATTGCCCTCATCCCATCCTAAAACCTTTATGTTTTGGTGTATAATAGTTTTGGGCATTTATTTGCATATCTGGGGATCAAGAGACAAGGGAGTGTCTCTTGATCCTGTCAAGGATTTGACATGTCTCTCTTGAATAACCTTGTGGACAAGATGCATAAAAAGTAACTAGATGTTACTATAGTTCTGACGGAGTTTCATCCAAAGGATGCTTATAAATGATTGTACATCTTCCTGGAGAAAAATAATGAATATTATCCCTCTGAGCTTCATCCTAGGTCCCATGATATTCAACACTTTCATTAGTGCCCTAAAGAATGGGTGTTAAACTCACGGTGTCACGTTGCCATCATATGTTGTATCATGATGTTTTCCCCCTTCACAGACCTGGGGCAGGTTTGGCCTGCAAATGACACATCTGTCCTGGAGGCCACCAGTTTGACACAGATAACAGATAACAGATAATCAGAGTTGGAAGGGACCTTATAGGTCATCTAGTCCAATCCCCCACCCAAGCGGGAGACCCTACAGCATTTCTGACAGATGGCAGTCCAATCTCTTCTTGAAAGTCTCAAGTGATGGCACTCACACAAATTCCAAGGGCAAGCTGTTCCATTGGTTGATCGTTCTCACTGTCAGAAAATTTCTCCTTATTTCCAGGTTAAATCTCTCCTTGTTCAGTTTCCATCCATTATTCCTTGTCTGGCCTTCAGGTGCCTTGGGAAATAGCTTGACCCCTTCCTCTTTGTGGCAGCCCCTCAAATATTGGAAGACTGCTATCATGTCTCCCCTGGTCCTTCTCTTCACTAGATTAGCCATACCCAGTTCATGTAACCATTCTTCATATATTTTAGTCTCCAGTCCCCTAATCATCCTGATTGCTCTTCTCTGCACTTTTTCTAGAGTCTCAACATCTTTTTTTATAATGTGGTGACCAAAACTGGATGCAGTACTCTAGGTGTGGTCTTTCTAAGGCTTTATAGAGTGGTATTAGTACCTCACTTGATCTTGATTGTATCCCTCTGATTGTAACATCCCTGTCCTAAAGGATAGAATGAAGGGATGCTTTTCAAATTTGCAAATCACACCATGCTAGAGGACTTTCTAACATTTTAGAAGACAAAATCTCAAATTCAGAACAATCTGTGGGTTGGCCAGCTCCAATAAGATGATGTTCTATTGTAGCAGTGTAAACTTTTGCATTTGGGTTAAGAAAAAATAAATTAAAAAATAGGATTGGCTGGCCTGGCTAGATAGCAGTATATGAAGGAGCACTAGTGAATTATGAATGTAGGTGGATATATGTATCCCAGGATAATGTTGCAGGATCCAATCTGGGTTGATCACCAGGACCAGAGGTTTAGTCTTTGAGCTTTCTGACATGTGCTGGAGCCCATCCTCAGGGAACTACTCTCTATCAGAATGTGTGCTTTGAGCTATTCTGTGTATCCCACACACAGAATAGTCCAAAGCACACCCTGCACTAGAGAGTAGTTCCCAGAGGATGGGCTCCAGCATGTGTCCGATAGCTGGAAGACTAAACCTCTGGCACTGGTGACTGACCCAGATTGGATCCTGCCACTCGTGAATTAACATAGTGGGATCTAGTCCCTTTGCCAGGAAGAGAAAATCAGCATTATGTCAGTGCAACACTGTTTATGTAATTCGTCTGCTCTTGCCCCCCACCTCCCACCCCATGGATGATGGTGATGATTATGAACTAACGGGATGATGCAACAACATAAAAGGCCAATGCAATTTGGAGCTCTGTTTAGAAAACTTGCATGTAGCTTATGCAAAGTAATTATTCCATTGAGATCTACACTGGTTAGATGGCACTTCCACTGCTGTGTCTAATTCTGGGCATGGACTCAAATCCTGTGAGTTGCATTTAAAGGAGCTGACTGTATTTTGCTTAGAAAAAGAGAAGGCTGGCGGGAGGGAATAGGGTAGCAATCTACAAATGTATGAAAGGCTGTCTGTATCTGAGGGAATATTGGCCGTTTCCCCTTGAAACCAAGAGCAGAATTAGTACCAACAGATCAAAATTAAAAGGAGATTCATGATAAGAGGAACTGTTGAAAATGAAGCAATACAAAAGGCTACCTAGACAAGCTAAAGAGGCTTTCAACCATTCTCACAAAAGACTGAAGAGCCAGGACAGCAAAGCCCATTGAAACACCAATAATATAGGGGCTGTACCAGTGGTAGGATTCCATTTTTTTTACTACCAGTTCTGTGGCGTGGCTTGTTGGGTGTGGTAGGGGAAGGTTACTGCAAAATTCCCATTCCCTTCCCCCCTAACCCCCCTAACCTGCTTTCCAGCTCTGTACTCCTGTGCAGGCAACAAAAGAGGACCCAGCCAATCAGCTGGGACTTGGGAGGCAGCAAATAGATGGGGGCAGGGGCAGTCAGAGGTGATATTTGCCAGTTCTCTGAACTACTCAATTTTTTTGTTCTGTCAGGACCTGCTTGAATACCACCTCTGGGCCATACTGACCTCTGAAGGAATCTTATTTGACAGAGTAAGAGATGCAACAGAGAAAAACTACTTCTAGGATCTTAGGAGACAGCATTGTTTATTTGAAGGAACCTAGAGTACCCCAGCCAGGCCAGATGAATTTGGCTAGGCAGATACTTTGAAAGAAAAGTGGTCCCGCAAGTAATCAGGCCTGATGACATATATTCCAGCATTCCATAATGTACTCTCTTGGTTCAGAATAATTTTCAAGTTAATCAGCCATGTTATGTTTCCAGATGGATAAAATTATGTCTAGATAATTTTGATGGAAGTAGAAACATAGACAGGTCTTGGGATGGTCCAAGCATGGAAATTTGTTCATAATATTCTGAATCTTTCCAACATTCTTATTAAATCCAATGGAGAAAAATGGGAGGGGAAGAATGTTGCAAAATTCTTATGGTTTAGAATATATATGTGTGGATATCTTATAAATATTTTTGTTAAAAAATGGCTAAAGGATCGTCTTTAAATTTTCCATTGTGTACCAACATTTCTCCAATCCCTGGAACCCAAACATCTGTCCAAAAGAATATTTTTTGAGGGAATTCTTCTGATAGATAAAGAAGTGGGGTAGCAGAGCAGTAGGCAGGTATTGCCATCCAAACAGAGTAGACCAGGCTAAGAAACTTATTCCTTAGTTAGAATTACTAAGAGTCAGTATTACTTTTATTTTATTGTACCTGTCATAGAAACAGAATCTTACAATGAATGTGCACCTCCCTCCCTCCTTTCATCTTTATGAGAACAAAAGGTTGCTAATCTCATCCTTCAAGGTCATTCCATCTATCCTCTCTAGAAGAAGAATAGAATTGCATAGTTTTCCACCTTATGGTAGTAAAGTAAGTTTAGAAACACCTCCCGCCTTCCCCCACATTTTTTTAAAGGTACCTGAAAATATACTAGGAAAAATGGAAGTCTCTTTCATACAGAAGATTTTTTTTTCTGGAAGCTGGAAAATAATTTTTGACCAATAACCTTTGATTCGCTAAATTTAAATACCTGTTTTTCTCAGAACAAGGAAAAGATATAGCCATTCAGTAGTCTTTGATTTGGAATCCTGGTTTACATAAAAGATATTGCAGAAAAAGAATCATCAGATTTTATCCTTGGACTTAACAGGTGGTTGAAGAGTAGTGATAGAGAGAAAAAGGAGCTAGTGAACTGTGCTTTTAAGGTAGACTTGAGGATTAAAGAAAAGTGGGAATCCTTTATCCATAAATGTGATTCTTAGTGTGTAATCTAAAAGACAGATGTACATCATGACAAGTCCAGGACAGTTTAGAAGTCAGATATAACCATTCTTGCAAGTGTTGGATGCATTATTCCAATTGGATTTTTTTTTCCTTACAAAAGTTGTGTTTTCATTTGACTGTTGATTCATTCAATGCAAAATGATCTGGAGATGAGAGAAGTAAGAATATTATTGGTGACATCATAGATAAACTTGTATTGATGCTTTGTCCTGGTTCAAACTCAGGTACATTGCAAGCATGTGTGGAATGTGTCACAAACTAATGAATGTACTTCTGAACTACTTTGCCATTAATTCCCAAAATGTTGCACCTAGTCTTCTTTCAACACATTTACATCAAGTTTGGATTTTTGGGATCCATGGTCCACCCAAACTGAAAACAGTGAATGTGCTATTGGACCTTCCAATATTGTTATTGTTTTTTGACTATACATATGTTTCATTTTTCATAAGGAAATTCATAATTTCCACATGTTTTTTATTAGTGATGGTTGTCTTTCAATTCTTTGCTTCAAATTGAAAGAGTCTTCAAAATTCAAAGGAAGATGTTTTCAAATGGGCATTCCATGAAACTATTGCAGATATAAGACTGTGCCTTATAAATAGATTTAATGACCACCCTTGCATAAATTCCTTGAACACTACAATTCAAAAGCTCCAAGTGATTTGGCCAGTAACTTAGACAAACTTCATCCTTCCATGTTAAAAGAGTCCACACAAATGAAATCAATTTCTGAATGAAAATTCATTCAGCCATAGCATTTGTATGAATTTTCAAAAGAGAAATTTGCAAGATCAAAACGCTGAGATTTTTTTCTCCCCTCCTCCCCAGATATTCACTTTATCTTAAGTTTGTTCAATGTCTAGAATTCTCTTTAAAATATAGTCTTCTCACAAATCCCTTGAGCCTCATTCTGGAACTTATTTCATAGACTGAAACCCTTGGCAGCGCCTGTAGGCAGCAATGAGATCCTATTAAACAAACGTGCTGTGAAGAAGCTGACTTGAATTGACATGAGCCAAATGTTGCTGAGTTTAATACTTAAAGAAGAAAGAAAGAGGACCTTGCTCCTCTCTGGAGACAATTCTTGTCCCTTGCTTAAAAATGCATGGGATGAAAAGAAGAGCTATCAAAATATCAAGGTGCCTGAGAAACTGTCTGGGCATGCGCTGATGGAGTGATGATGGGAGAGGCAACAGGATAAAAGCCTTTCAAAGCTGAGTAAAAAGCTTTGCTCATAAAAAGATTTGAAGGAAAAGGGAGTTGACTTGATGGCTGGAGACAGCTGTTTCTAAACTCAAGGAACAACAGAGCAGAAGGTTATGATTTAAAAGTAAATGAATTTAAATGCATGACTCAGTAATTCCCAAACTGGATGTTATGAGAAGCCAAATCTGCTAAATAATTAAATGCTCCCATGAACTTGGGATTCTCCTCTGGGGAATTCCTCTGCTGAAGCTGGAATGGTCAGCACACATAACCTGGATAAACAGAAATCCTTCACCCTCCTTAGAACTTTATGCTGTCCATTGAAACTAAATGTAGGGCAATCAGGACTGAGAAAAGAAAATCCTTTTTAAATAGCCTATTGTTAAACTGTGGGATTCACTACCAATAATAGTGAGGCATCCAACATGGAAGATTAATAAAAGAAGACTAGAAAAGTTTGTGGGAATGATGAGTAGCTATTGACATTGAGGGTGTGTCCCCCCCCCCCCTAAGCATAGGCAGCATTTCTTAAATATAGATTTCTGGGAAGCAACAGCATCCCAAAGTATTATCCTCCAATTCAGATTTATGAACTTCCTAATGCAGCCAGTTGGCTACTATGTGAAACTGAATGCATCTAAGGCAGCAGATCTCTTAGATTCTGATAATGTCAACCCTTCAATCCTAAACCAGACTGGAAAACCAATGTCATGTAAGCCAGGATTACTATTATTGTAAAGCTATGTTAACAGAATATTGTATGTTTTAATGCACTGCACCCTCCCTTTATCTGTGTGAATTAGGAAGAGGTTTGTCTGAGAAGTTTATTCAGATTACACTCCTGGTCTAGGCTCAGGTTCCTTTTATCTGATAATTGCTTTGTAGCAGACCTTCCTCCTGAGGTCATTCCCCCTATCCCCCAAAGATGTTCTACTGCATGAATAGCTAACTCTATGCATTAGATGGGATTTTAACTTCAGTGGCTCTAGAGTGTTAAATAAATGTCCTTATGAAGGAAAATGCCTGCATGCATTTCTTTTCATACTGACATAGTGGCTGACCAAGTCTTTGGTCAATAATACATTTAGTTTAGTATGAAGTGTGCTCTGGATACATCTCAAAACTTCTCTGAGATAATCACTGGAAGAACAATTCTCAGAGTAGAACTGTACTTTAACCTCAAACTAACCACTATTGACCTCAATCCATTCCTAAGAGGCCTGTAAGGGGCATGCATAACTGCACCATCGTGCACCGTGCCTACCGTCCCTGTCCTATTGTCCTCATTTATTCATACCTATTTCCTGTATTCTTATTCATGTTTATACTTATATCTGTTACCTTGTAAGCGATTGACAAACCAAATAAATAAATAAATAAAAATAAAATATATCTAGCATTCCCGAGCCAATTCTCTTCCCCAGGCCTCCTGAATATGTACAGGGGAAACTTATGGATTTATTCCCCATATAGCTTGAGAAATCAGAGCCAGTTTAATATGGTGGTTAAGGTACCATGCTAGAAACCAGAAAACCATGAGTTCTAGTTCCACTTTAGAGTTGAAGGTATAAAACCAGCTGGGTGACTGGGCCATTCAGTCTCTCTTAGCCCCATGAAGGAGGAAGTGGCAAATTTCTTCTGAAATTTTGCAAAGAAAACTGCAGAGGTCAGTCCAGCCAGTTGCTACAAGTCAACATGGACTTGATGGCACTTTCACGCCCATCCTGACAAAAATGCTTCAGAAGGGGCATCTATGGAAACCTGGGGCACACTATTCTGAAGAGGGCTGGGTTTTGTTTTTACATATCCACAATTGCTTGGGGTATATATGGTGGACATGTGCTTTCAGTGTAAATTTAGATAAAAACTCAGCTCATAACTGAGGTTAAGGAAAAACCAAAAAAACTGTTTTCAAATTCAACAAGGCTCAATGAAGAAAGAAAAGCTTGATGCAAACAAGAAGCATCTCTTTGATTTCAATACTGAAGAGTGTAAATACAGAAACAAATATGAGTTTCCATGTATATGTGCATTTTCAGGATTGCAGTGAATAGGATAAGCCTTGGTTTCACATCTTAATTGTCTGACATTATACCCCTAACCGTTGTTTTCTTCCTGAACATTTAAGCATTCAAGGAATATAATAGATGTTTATCACAGTACAGTACCTTAGGGATGCTAGCATTGTGACAAATACTTTTTAATTTTCTATTACAAATACTTGCTCATTTTCATATTTCCTATGACAAACATTTATCACATGCAGCTAAAACAAGTCTCCAGAAAGGTCCAATATTTAAATCATTTCATTGTTGTCTGATTTCTTTCCCTTCTACTGATTTCTGCATCTCCTCACCCCTGTTTCAGCTCCATTTTCTACCTCCTTGTTTGGTTTAATTGTACTCAGCTACATCTGACCATCCTGCCTTTTAATCCGATTGGCTCTGATTATATTGTTTACAAGTCATGTCAGACATAACATGATGAGATCATAAGCAAAATCATGTGGATTGTTATAGCCAGTTGGATTAATTGACATTTTGGACAAATGAGATGGAGGACAGAAAGGAGGGAGGGAAGGAGAGAGAGGAAAATGAAGCCAAGATCATCACTACAATAGTGTGAATATGTTTTCAGTCATTCCCCAAATTCAGCTTTTGACACTCATTGAACCTAAACACAAAATGAGACTTTGGCATGATCACAGGTAGTGCTAGCTTGTCTGTAATATTATTAATTGTGTAAAGGAAACTTTCCTTTAAAAATGAGTGTTTCATTTTCTACATTTCAGGAACAAGAAGCAAACTCAAAGGTACTTTTTCAAAAAGCAACTGGACTTTGTTTTTTCTTGAAGATGTTTTACTTCTCATTTAAGAAACTTCAGTTTATCTTCAATCAGAACTGAAGAAGATTCTTGGATGAAGAAAAAACAAAGTCCTGCTGCCTATTGAAAAAGCACATCTGGTACAACCATGACCTGGATGACTTAGAATCTCCATAGACAGAAGCAAACCCAAGTTTAGTAAAATTTTATTATGTACCCATGCAGCCAAATTCTCACCCATAAAAAAGTTTTTCTTACAACTGTAGTTGAGTACGTTCATAGCAAAGAAAAGGTAATGTCCTGTTTGTGAATGATTTTTAAGGAATCCTATTTCTAAGGCTTTTCTTATTTTTTCATATATTACATACAAATATTACCGCTTGATCACATTTTATTTGCAACAATGTAATTCAAATAAAACCATATTGCTGTGTAAATTAATACATTAATCATCATCAGGCATCATTCAGACCTGTACATTCCTTCCAAGCACTGGAAAAATAAGAGCAGATATCCTCACAAGAAGGATAAATGTCTTATCTCATAGTTCACCTAGCTTGGAATACATAATGGGATTTCATTGAGAATATGCGTTATTTATCATTTCTTGTATGGGGCAAAAAACATTGATGTCTTTTGAACCATGAAAGATTTATGAAGGTTTTTACTTCTCAAATGATGTAGAATCAGAGGGGTGGACTCTCAAACATAAAATGGATTTGCAGTGTAGTACGTGATTTAATTACTATTGCTAATTCATAATACTTTTGTGAAGAACAAATTAAGATTAAAATCACTGCACCATTTCACATTTTAGATGTCAGTCAACCATGATCTACCTTTGAATCAGATGGAGACCTATGATATTAAAATGAAAATATAGACACAATTTATCCCAAGACACATTGCCTCCAGATACATAGGTAGGTAGGTATATGATAGTTAGACAGACAGACAGACAGACAGGTCTATTGAATAGGTAGCCTAAATATTTGCTTGCTCTGACTTCAGGGACAAAAGGAGTCATTTCCAAAACATTATGAACTGTTGACTAGGGGAAGACAAGTTTCTGTAGTTCACTGGGCTGTTATGGGTTCCCCCACCACCACCCATAACTATATTCTTAGATTGCCTAAAGCTACACTGTAAATCCAGCACTTTGAAAAGGAATCATATCAAGAAAATAAATAGCAATGAATGGCGTGAGTATGGCATATACTTTATATTTCCAAGATAGATAGATACATAAGAAATTGGATGTTGTACAAATGTAATGCTAGAAAGTGTTTTATGAGATGCATTTTGCCAATCTGCTTGTGCATTCATGAACAAGCCTACTTTTATGAGATCCTTTCAGGAAATACATTTGAAGTTTAAGACTGGAGTGGTAAAAAGAGAAAAAGCTTTCCAAAGAAAAACTCAGTTGGCTAAAATATTTAAAAAGAGTACAGGATCAACCAAGACAGATCATCTTTATGTCCTGAAAATTTTTTAGAACTTTGGCTCTAAACTTTGGTTGTGTTTGCTAGGTTCTTTCTAATCTAAGATCCTCTGCTCTAAAAAGAAGAGAGGTGGTCATAAAAAATTAAAAGCAAGTTGCATGTTATAGATGGGGTCTAAATTTGGTCCTGGTGCTAAAAAGATGAAGACCAATGGCTGTGTGTGCGTTGCAAAAATAAAGGTAACGTTGTATTTGTGAGATGTGAGGTACTCTCTGAGCTTGGTTGCTTTTCTGCAGACATTTCATTTGCCACCTAGATAACAGTGTGATCATGTTATCTAGTCAGGTAATAAAATGTCTGCAAGAAAACAACCAAGCTCAGAGAACACCAAGAACCCCACAGTTCAACTCTGAGCTACAAAATGTCCTCTTCTATTGGTAGTGTCAAATTTCAGTGTGAAAATGTTAGAACCCAGAGAAAATTCTGCCATGAAGTCTGAGTCAGGGCAGGTTCATAAGGGCATTGGCATCTGCTATCAGAAGAGCTGTATATTGTATAAGTTACTTTTTCCTCCCATATTTTTTTTTCTTAAAAAGATCATACCAAGCAGTCGAACTGTATACACAATTATTCCAGTTGTTTAAACTCCCCCCATTCAACATCTGGACTGTTTGTCATCTTCAAAGCTCTCCTCTTACAGCTCATTTACATGTTTATTGATCTGCAGAGTCCAGGACTGAAAACACAATTCCAGATATGATCTTCCCAGTTTCATTGTACTCTTTGCAGTGAGAATTACTTGTTCTACAACAAGATGGTTATCACAGACCTAATTTGCTATTGCAAATGTCCTTTATTTCAGCGATAATTTTGCACATGTGAGAAATTCAGGAGGAGAATTCTATTTTCTAATATGTTTGTAGTGAGAGATCTTTATGTAGATCTTTTAAAAAAACTACCTCTCCTGTTCTCCAACACCTTCATGGCTTTTTTTCAAATTTGCTGTTTGTATTTTAAGGGCCATTCCCCTTCTGTGCCAGATGATGACTTCACCCTAATACAGTGATGAAACCATCATGACAGGGCAACTGATCTATCTTATCTTGTTCAAAGGCTGCCAATATTTGGTGCAAAGCAATAAAGAAAGATGATGTTTACAGTTTCCACTGAAGATGAGCTGAAGTGCCAAGAACAGTTTCAATGAAGTCCTTGGTTCAAATCCCACTTGCTGCTGGGAACGAATGTTGTATATCATCTTCTGATTTAGACATTTCTATTTACTGGCTGATGGTTTACACAGGACCAGCAAGCATATGCAAAGACTTCATCCACTTATCTCAATACGTCTGGATGAGCTTTCTCCAGCTTGCTTGTCATTTTACCTGCTTGCTTTTACTGTATTAAGGCATAATTGTTTGCTGATACATTTACTTAGCATCACACAGAAATGAAGAAATGATCCATGGTGAACAGAAATATATCATTTTGATTTATTGTGTGACATTTAAATGTTTTGGAGGTCAGACCTCTGCTAAGGAATAATTCACAGCTGGATATATGCTTCAGAGTATACATTTATTGCCAACAGTAATATACCATCTTTTTATACAATTGCTCTTTATGGGGAAATACTGTAATGGATAGTTTGCATAAAAATTGTATCAATTTTTGAAAAATAACTATAATTGAAGACTTCATTTCTTTTCAGTGCATATTTTGCTTTATTTTCTGGTTGTTGGTTAATTAGCTTTCCCCTGGTTGTTGCTTGGAAGAAACAAATATTGGTAGAAATGTGTGGCTGCTGGTCTCTAAATTAATGGTAGCTTGACACACCTGTGAACAATTATGAGACACCAAGGGGTTTAAAAGTTTTTTTCTCCTGGGGAAGCAGGAGTTTCAAGCCCATTTGAACAAAACAATTCCTTACCATGTCTAGAAAAATGAAATACATAAAACTTCAGTCCCATCTCAAACCACATATGATTGCATCCATCTGTTTTAATAGATGGAGGTGGGCTTACTCTATAGAAGCTTGCAACATGATTTTATTGAACCATAAAAGATGATTCCTTTAAATAAAGAAATTGTTTGTTTTTTTACACCCTCTCTTGATTGATTTGACTTTGACAAAAAGCATTAGAATTTCTGAGTGTTAAAAAGTATGAATGTGAGGTCCATTATATTTCTGATTTGATTTTGTTGACTTGATTTCTTTTATTGGTTCTTACCCTTCTGGATTATTATTATTTAAATGAACACAATATTTTTAATGTTGATTTCAAATAGAAATTGTATTTTTAATTTGTTTTTTACCAATAAAGGAGAATATTTGTAGTTCGGGGCTGACATGAGGGGTCCTTGGTCCTCTGTGAGCTTGCTTATGTTCTTGTACATGTTTCATTATCCAAGTGAGGTAACATCATCAGTGCTTGTAAGGAGTGGGGTTTGCTCTCAGTTTCTAATCTAGCATCTAAAATCTATTTTTAAGTATTTTTGTTAGCATTTTTAGTTCAGTGAAATTCTTTGTAAATAAAGAATGATGAAACATAAATTAATTTGAGTTTTAGTGCATATTTTAAATTAAAAAAATAGGTTGCTAAGGGATTCAGGGATAAGGTAATAAAAGTTTCAAATAAGATATGTTAATGACCACACAGGTGCAATCTATCCTAGCATGGCCAATTTGGCAGAAGTCTAATGCACATATTCCTTTACTTTTGCAGTCATTTGTAACTTTGTATAAAACTAGACAAGTACCTCTAATGTATGAAGATAGCTGTGATGTCAGTGATGACCTATCTATTGAAAATGCATACACACACACTTAAAAGAAGAAAAATAAAAGGGCTCAGAGAGTTTTATAGACCTCTGGGTATTCTGCCAGCACTAGAAAGAACCATGTCTTTAAATTTCAATATCTCACCAACAAAGTCTTCTCTCTAAAACACCTTTTCTTAAATTCAAATGTTTCTATATATTTCCAACCAATGGAGTGTTGGAGAGAAATTATATAAAGAGTCTGAGAATCCCATCAGAGTTGTCCTCAAAAAAACTACACAGAATAATAAACAGATTTGATTTGGGGAGGGGAGAAGCCAACAGAAGAAAGGTAAGTTTGAACATGGCCTGGATCCAATTGGGAATTAGAATTTTTTTTTTTAAACCCTCCAAAATTCCCTCAGTACATCTATATGGGAGAGGCAGTTGGGAAGTGGCTGGGAATGAAATTAACTACTTTGTAGGTGCTCTTCCTCCTTCCTCCTGGTCTTCAGTTCCTCAGAAGCTATGGTACTTGGATGAGAAGTGAAACATTTTCAAAGGAGAAAAAAAGCAAACTATAGCTCAACCCACCAAAAACATAATTGTAAAAGGAAGACCAGAAATAAAAGTTAAAATAAGCAAAAAAATAGTAAGAGAACTCCTGTCTGATTTTGATGAAAACAAATCACAGGGGCCTGATGAATTACATCCCAGAGTTTTAAAGGAATTGGCAGAGGTCATCTCAGAACCACTGCACCATATCTTTCAAAAATCCTGGAGCACCGGGAAACTACCAGAGGACCGGAAAAGAGCTGATGTGGTTCCCATCTTCAAAAAAGGAAAAAAAAAAAGACCAGGAAACTATAGACTAATCAGCCTAACATCAATACCCGGGAAGATACTGGAAAAGATAATAATAATAATAATAAAACAGATCTGCCAAAATCTAGAAACAAGTAAAGTAATAACTAGCAATCAGCACGGGTTTGTTAAAAACAGATCATGCCAAACCAATCTTATTTCCTTCTTCAACACAGTGACTAAATTAGTAGACCAACAAATATTGTAGACATAATATAGGCATTTGATAAAGTAGACCACAACCTGCTTCTTAGTAAGCTAGAAAAAAGTGGAATAGATAGCACCACCACTAGATGGATTCACAACTGGCTGGCAAACTGTACTCAACGAGTAGTCCTTAATGGGTCTAAGTCTACATGGAGGGAAGTAAGCAGTGGGGTGCCATCTTAGGCCCGGTACTCTTCAATATCTTCATTAACAACTCAGATGAGGGATTAGAAGGGGAATTTACCAAGTTTAAAGATGACACTAAGCTGGCAGGAATAGCTAACACCCAAGAAAATAGGTTCAAGATCCAGATGGATCTTGACAGACTAGAACACTGGGCCATATCTAATAAAATGAATTTTAATATAGAGAAAAGTAAAATCCTACACTTAGGCAAGAAAAACCCAAAGTACACATATAGACTGGGTGAAACCAGGTTCAATAGCAGTAACTGTGAGAGGGATCTTGGAGTCTTAGTGGACAACCAGCTAAATATGAGCCAGCAGTGTGCAGCAGCTGCCAAAAAAGCTAATGCAATCCTAAGTTGCATTAACAGAGGGATACAGTCAAGTTCAAGGGAAGTACTAATACCACTCTATAAAGCCTTAGTAAGACCACACCTAGAGTACTGCATCCAGTTTTGGTCACCACATTATAAAACAAATGTTGAGACTCTAGAAATAGTACAGAGAAGAGCAACCAGGACGATTAGGGGACTGGAGGCTAAAACATACAACAAACGGTTGCAGGAACTGGGCTTGGCTAGTCTAGTAAAAAGAAGGACCAGGGGACACATGATAGCGGTCTTTCAATATTTGAGGGGCTGCCACAGGGAGGAAGGGGTCAAGCTAGTTTCTAAAGCACCTGTAGGTCAGACAAGGAATAATGGATGGAAACTGAACAAGGAGAGATTTAACCTGGAAATAAGGAGAAACTTTCTGACAGTGAGAACAATCAACCAATGAAACAGCTTGCCCTCGGAAGTTGTGGGAGTGCCATCACTTGAGACTTTCAAGAAGAGATTGGACTCCCATCTGTCAGAAATGGTGTAGGGTCTCCCGCTTGGGCGGGGGGTTGGACTAGATGACCTACAAGGTCCCTTCCAACTCTGATTATCTGTATCTGTAAAGTCTAGTTGGCTTTTGGAAAAAGCACCTTTGGAACTTTGTTCCACTTGCTTTCCTATTCTGTTTCTATCTCCGTGACATCCAACAAGAGAGTTGAATTTGATCAGAGAGCATATTGCACACTAAAGTTTGGATGTGACCAGAGAACAATCATCTAACTTTTGAATGATCTTAGCATTTATGGCACTAATTCACAACGGAAAGGATTATACTGTGGAATATGGAAAGAGATGCATCTGTTATGCATATATTTGGGCTTTTTGTGTGTGGATAACATAAATTAGAAGCAGCAAATCATCATAGATGTTTTTCTTTTCTTTCTATAATATACCCCTTTTAGTTTAGATGTCATTTTGCTTTAAAGAATGGACAATGCACTGAAAAGGGATCCATACTCCCAACTTTTTCTTTCCAGTGGGTAGAGAGTCTTCCAGTTGCAATTTCCATGTGTGCCATTTGCTCACATGTTAATAAATTTTTCTCATTTGTGAGAGTCACTGAGTAGAGCAAGCAAATTGTTTTACTCAGTAGGTGGTGGAGCAATAATGAAGCATTGTGATTAAGTAGCTTTGGAACCTCTTATCTTCCTCACTAAGGGGGAGGTACATTAGTAGTAAAAGTAATTACCTGTGTAGGACATGCTGATTGCATCAAGAGTATCTGCCTTATGATACTGTGCGAGGCTTCAGAACTTTATGGGTTTTAAGGGAGTTTCATTTGCTGATCGTTTTACATCTTAATCAATTGCACTGCTTTCTGTTTTTATATTGTGTTGATTTCTAAACTAAAAACAACTTAGTTGAAAAGGCTTTTTCTCTTTCAAAAACTGGTGCATCATAATAGCAACCTTTGAAACACATAGACCATTGGAAACAATGGTTTAACTTTTTTGTTTTCCAGAGGTACAGCTTACCTCTCAAATTTGGGTGCAGTCCTTAAATTGTGTCCCCTATAAAAGGCTCAGAAACCAGGCAGTGTTTGTGTCCCTGATTTTCTGAAAGTTTTCTTCTGTTCAAAGAGAGGCTTCTGGTTTTCGGTATAATTCTCAAGATGGCTTAAGGTTTTTCTTGAATTGTATTTTTGGGTTAATTCCATGAAAGTAAAGTAGTAGAATCTTGCAATGTTTGTTGTTCACCTATTCCAGATTGTATAGGTTCTTTGGAAGGAGTTCCTACATGATCTTGTCTACTTGGATGGAATTGATACATGAGGAACCAAGGAGGCTATGTGCACCTAAGAGATAATTAAACAGTGAGTCATACACATCCCTCATTATTTAGGAAAGGACAAGAACCAAACAAACCTCCATAAAAACCCAATTAACATTTCCTTCTTTTTCTCTCTTTCCCAGCCACGCCTTATATAAATAAATGAAAGCAGATTCTTTTCAATAAATCTGGATGGGATAGAAAAGGCAAAGAGTTTTTTTGGCATTACACTGCTAAAGTCACACTTGACTTAAGTTTTCTGATGAAACAAAAGAATGTGTTCCATGCAATGCAGTGGCCTTCTTTTCAAACATCTAAAGAAAAATAGAAATATGATGATTGGGATGGGATGGCATGGGGATGGGAATGGGTATTGGGAATGGGAATGGGATGAGATGGCAATTATTAACTATATTCTCTATGTTCCTGAAGATGAAATTCAGGAAGGTGATTATAAAAAGTTTGGAAAACACCACTAATGTTATCTATTTACCAGTAGTGTCCTGAGATCGCTCTTTTTCTTTACAAGATATCATTAATAGATAAATGACACCATACCTAAACTATTCACAATATACTCTCCATTTTTTCCTGACATCATATACTGTATGCTGTAAATTACAGCTTGATTCTTTCTAAGATTACATTCCACACTTAAACGAACTTTTTTAAAAAAATGAATGAGGAAGGTGTGGCTCAGTTTATGTGTGAATGTAAGCCTGGTTTAAGTTCACTTAGTCCTGAAGAGACATGGCCTTTAGTGCAGGCATCTTTAAACCTAGCAATTTCTTTCTCACTTTAACCATCTTTTCAGAAAATCACCACAGCAGAAACAGATTTGGGAGTGGGAGGGGAACAGAACATAAGTTCTGTTTTTTTGCCTTTTTTTCTTCTAGACCAAGGATGTCAAACTTGATTTCATTGAGCGACACATCAGGGTTGTGTTTAACCCTAGGGGGGAAGAGGGCTTGGCCAAGATGGGCATGGCCAGCACAATGTCACTCATGTTGGGGGCACCTGTGGTGGCCTGAGCACTCTGCCAATGAAAGTGGGCTCCTGAGCTCTGTTTTCGGCTGAGATGGCCTCCTGCAACCCTCTGCCAATGAAAATGGAACCCAGCTCCGTTTTCACTGACAGGGGCACTGTGGGCCAGTCCTTCACAGTTTCCAGGTTGACTGCGTGGACCAGATATAAGCACCCCACAGGCCAGATTTGGCCCATGGGCCTTGAGTTTGATCTCCCCCCCCGCCCCCGTTCCAGACCTTCATGTTTCTTGGTGGAGTTTTTTTTTTACATCTCATGAACACATATGTGACCTTTGGCACAGACTTGCTTGAATCAGTTCTGACAATAGCAGAAATCCAATGCTATAAGAAGTAATGTTCTGAGGACTTCCGATTTGAAGGGCTTTGGAGACAGACAGAAATCCACGATCGTGTGCAGTTTCTGTATGGGCTCGCCACTGTAGCGCCCCGAGCTGATTGGTTTTGGGGCTAAGCCACCCCATAGAGGTGATGAAGAGGGGGGAGACCACCAACAGGGTTGAGGAGAGCCGCATCTCTCCTCCTCAGCTGGCCATTACTCCCTTTCCCAAAGGTGGTTGCAGCGGTGGTCAGAAATGGCCACCACAAAGAAGAACTTGACTGGAAAAGAATGTGCAGGAGGAAGATTAGAAGTGAAAGTTTTGGCTGACCGGGTTAAATTGTAAAAGCAACAACTAAGGTACCCTGGAATTTAAACTTACAAAAAATAACATCGCTCCCAAAGAAGAGTCGGAAGCAGTGAAGAAAAGTGAAAAGGGAAAGGTTTGGCTTTTTTTTTCTTCTCTCTTCTTCCCTATACTAACAACTAAGAGACTTAAATAAGAAATCAGAAAAATCCACTTAGACATCAATAGGCAATTAAGCTGAAAATAAAGCAAAATGCCAAAGGGATAATAAAGATTTCTGGACATTATAAATTTTCTTTTTCATAAGTAGGGAGGGAGAGAAAAAGAATAAGGGCAGGATCTGGAAGAGGGAGGAGACTGCCTGGAATTTAAAAGAATCTACAGTAAAACTTCAACAAGACTTCTAAAAGATACATTTTAACTGAAACTTTGCAACTAAATAGTAACTCCAGGAAGAAAAAGTGAAAAAAAAAGAGCAAAAAAGAAACAGCTTGCATGTATTTGGATTATTTGGTGATCTTTGGATTCTTGGTTATTATATTTGAATGACTAAAATCAATCGGGTGGTTGTTCAAAAATTTATACAATGGCACCACTTCTGGATGAATTGAAAATGGAACTAAAAAAGTACAAAGAAGATGCACAAGAAGGGAAGGGTTCTTTTGGCTTGTTTTTCAGTTCTTAGAAATGGAGATTTGGAACTATGAGAAACATCAAGAAAGACTGCAAAACAAGAAGACTGGGACAAAGAAGAAGCCATTTTTAATGAACAAGCAATTTTGTGTGGGGAAGAAAAAGGAAAGGGGGGAAGGAGAATGGAGAATGGAGAATTTAAGACTTAAAAAAACAACCAAAGAAAAATAATTCAAAAAATAAGTATAATACTGGAAAGCAACAGAAAGGGGGAATACAGAAGAGAGAAATAGAGGTAGAGAGACAAGGGGGTAAAAAGGGGAGAGAGAAGAAGAGAGGGAAGAAGGAAAAGAAAAGAAGTTACAAAGGACTGGAGCAAGATATAGAGAAACAGGACCTATTTAGAGATAATGGGTGAAAATCTAACTGAAAAAGGGATTTTGTAAAGGTACATAAGATTGTATTGTTATATTAGTAATAGAAATAACTTTAGAAAATTAGAAACAACGTATGATTAAAATGAGGGATAAAATAGTTAGTGTAATTTAGTGAAATGTTTGTGAATAAAATAAGTGAAATAAAATAAATGAGAAAATTGAATTAGGAAGGAACGGGAACATTTTAATTAGTTAATGTTTTATAAAATATAAGGGGGGGGGGAGAATTAACTATGGAAAGCTTATAATTGTTCCCACAGAAGTATGATATTTAATTGAAAAGTAATGTTAAAGATGTTAAGACTTTATTGAATATTAATATTAATGATAGAATTGAATTGGAATGGAATGTTGTTTTAATTATATACATTTATAATTTTTTCTTTTTTTAAGAATACAGTGTGTATTTTAAGAATGTACCAAGCAGAATCCGAATGGAAGTTATGTATTATATTGAATGTTACAACTTTAGGGAAAAGATATAAAGGCATCATACTCCAATCAGTAACTACAGGAGAAATTTTGGTAAAAGAGAAAAGATAATAGATAATTGAAACAGGACAGTCAAAAAATATAAATACAATGATTTGAATTGAGATGAGATAATTAAAATAAAATTGAGAAAATTAAAAGAAGGGAGAAGCTATGCAGAAAATGTAAAATAGTAATAAGATATGGAATAGAATATAAAAATGAGCATGAACCTGAATTTGTGTCTGTACAAAGAAATGTAACCTGGGATTACGCTACTTTCAAAAAAGATGTTTTATTTGTATTTTTTTTCTCTTTGTGAAAACTCAGATAAAATTTACAAAAAAAAAAAAAAAGGAAGAAGTAATGTTCTTTTTCAAGACTTTCTTTAATGAATAATTCGTTTCTCTACCACATACACAGAGCTGGAGAACAATGCAGTAACCCCATCCAGGTTATGAGGTAAATAGCATCTGGTTTTGTGTGTGTGAGAGAGAGTGGGGGGGTTGGAGAGAAGGCTCGTGGGACAAAGCTATAGTGGAAATATATCCTTAGCCTCCTCAGTAGCAACTAGAAAAAGCTTGGAAAAAGTAGCCTTTTTCTCTTTTAGTGGATGATCCCAGTATTTTCATAGACGCACACTCAGTTATTTCTGGCAATGTATTAGGGCATATTGATTTGATAATGAGTGGCATATGCACAAATGAAAACAGCAAACTGTCACGGAATTGATTGCCCAGTTCTGTGGTGTTGTCTGTTTTAAACAGACAAAAGCTTGTCACATTGATCAGATCTGTTGAAGCAACAGGCTTGTGAAGTGGAGGATTTTCCCCCCTCTCCACCCCCCCCCCCCACCATCTAGGAAACTGGCTTTTTATTTCTAAACTTAGGCTGTCAAGGGGGAAAAAAGTATTCTGAAAGGGCATTGGAAACAGCATAAAAAGAAGTAAACCTTCTTATCTGCTATTCCTCTCTCACCAGATTGCTTTAATAGTTATTTCCTTAATCCCTATCTTAGTCTCTCTCTCTCTCTGTGCGTGTGTGTGTGTGTGTGTGTGTGTGTGTGTGTGTGTGTGTTTGTGTGTATAAGTGGGTATACATTTGTGTGGCAATCTGCTTTGGTATATTTGGTAGCCTGTGATAAAAATAATATGTGAGACTTGCATTCAATTTACATTTTAATGTGTATAGGGAGCCCTCAACTTACAACCACAATTGTAAATTCAAAATTTCTGACGTTAAAGTGAGACATTTGGTTAAGCGAATTTTGTTACAACCTGTCTTGCCACGGTTGTTAAGTGAATTGCCGCAGTTGATAAATTAGTAACCCAGTCATTAAGAGAATCTGGCTTCCCTGATAACTTTCCTTGTGAGAAGTTCTCAAAAAGGGATCATGTGACCTTGGGACACTGCAACCCTCATAAATATGAACCAGTTGCCAAGGATTTTGATTTTGATCACATGATCAGGGGGTTGCTGCAAAGATTGTAACTGTGAAAAATGGTCATAAGTCACATTTCTCAGTGCCGTTGTAACTTTAAACATTCACTAAAGAACTGTTTTAAGTTGAGGATTACCTGTATTTTTTTGTATGTATGGAAGTAAGATAAAGGTTTCCCTGTCAGTCATGTCTGACTCTAGAGCACAGTCCTCATCTCCATTTCTTGGTTGAGGGAGCCAGAGTTCTCTGAAGACAATTTCCATGGTCATGGTGGCCAGCATGGCTGAATGTCAAAGATACACAGGATGCTGTTATCTTCCCACCAAAGTGGTACCTATTCATCTACTCGCATTTGCATGCTTTCGAACTATCAGGTTGGCAGAAGCTGGGGCAAATAATGGGAGTTCATCACGTTATATGGAGTTTGGGTCTCAAACCTGGGCTATGAGCTCTCCAGCTGACAAACTAAGCATCTTTAATCACTAAGCCATCGTGCCCCCAAATATACAAGTAACTGAGAAGATTTTTTAAAAAAACAAAAATAAAAACTATTACAGTGTAAAACTGTACAAGGTTGAAGGGAAAAAATAGACTTCACATATAGATGTTATAGGTGTCATCTATTCTTATATAACACTTAATATCTTGACAACACAGGAGGAAAAAACATTTCATTTTTGGGAAGGGAATCTAGCATCTATCTAAATCTGGTTCGTGAACATTTCATAAATACAATTAAATATGTTCCTCGGCAAGAAGAGGTGAATTAGTTGTTTTTGTCCTTGTACGTTTGTTTATTTGGAGGGGGAGAGAAAAGAAAAGATTTTTAAAAAATGTTTTTGGCATGGAAAATGAAATGTATGCATGAGAACCTTTCCTAAAATGTCAGTTTGAATTTTGTTCTTAATAAACGTGAAACACAGACAGCAACAGGGAAGAAAAACTGGGAAAAGAAACAGACCTTAGACCTTGGACTGTAGAGAAATTTCAAAAGGACAAGTCTTAATTCGAGATGAAATAAAAGACTGAGCAACTGATGTTCATTAGCAGAGAGGGAAACAAATCATTGTCTTGATAGATTGGATAGAAACTGTTACTGTGATGTGAAATTAAATTACCTGAACAGCATTTGAAAATAAATAAATAAAAAATAAGAGTCCTGATTTGTAAAAACATTTCAGAGTTTGAATTCCTTCAGAGTCTGGGAGGCACAGGGTGGATTTCAGCTGCCGAGAGGAATGGCTTGCTGCTAAATTGTTGTTCTAGTGTTCTCTCGAAGTAGTTATGATGGCAGGACTGCCAAATCTACAGTAAGAATAGTTCTGCCAAATGCTGAAATTAGAGAAAGATCGGCCTAGCCAGTTTTGCCTTCTTTCTTGTCTTTCCTTCTTTTTTCTCTGCCTATGTAGAACCTAGAAATCTATCATCTCTCTAGCTCTCAATATAAATCAATAGCAGGTGATAACATCCAGATAATCTTGACTTGGCTTGGAAAGTAAGTAGGGTGAGGTCCGGATAGCGCCTAGATAGAGATATAAGGACATCCCTGAGATTTAGGCAAAATTTAGGCACTTAGAAGCAGAAAATGAAAAGCTTTTTAATTCTGTCACTATAAAAATTCCATGGCTGTACCTAGAAGACTAAGAGTTAAGCAGAGCTCCAGTAGTCCCAAAGGGCTTTTTCAAGAGGCAACTGGACTTTCCGGTTTTTCTTTGAAGGCGTTTCACTTCTTATCCAAGAAGCTTCTTCAGAAAGTCCAGTTGCCTCTTGAAAAAGCACCTTTGGGACAACCACGACCTGGATGATTGGACAAAAGTTTTCTCTAGACAAAAGTTCCAGTACATTGCTGAAATATACAACCAACAGCATGGCTCTACAGCTTTGTCTATGTCGCCAGATGATACACCAAAAATCACAGGCCAGGTTATTGGGTCTCTCATCCACAAAGCACCCTGGGACTGTTGAGATGACTGTGGTGGGTTAGTTGATGGATGACAGAGGCTCTTTCAAGTTAGAGGCAGCATAATCAGGAGCAAAGAGCAATCTTCTCATCTTCGTTTAATTGTATAACCTCAGAGATATCACCAGAATCCAGCACTTTTGTCAGAAGGATGATGCAAGTTCTGCCTCTTTTGTACATATGTTGTACAAAAGGGGAAGGGGGGAGTTGCATCATGAAAGCATAACTCATTTTGATGAAAATGCTGCATCCTGAAGAGGCCTCTGTATAACTCTGTGTTCCAGATTCTACAACCTAGTTGATAAAAGTACTTTGGACATCAAATATTGTCAACTTCTACCCAATCCCTATGAAGTGATACTGAGCTAAAAGATAGTTAAATCTTCTTTTCTCTTTTGCTCTCCTCTGCTGCATAGTGATTTCTTTCCCACCAATATTAAATTGTGTGGGTATCTTTTCTGAAAACAATAGCTGGAGTCTTGGCTTTGTTTATGGACCTGTGCTTTTTACTTGGGTGACTTGACATTCTCATGATATAAAGCATAGTGTCTCTCCTAGTTTTCTGTTCCACTAAATTTTTATCAAGAATATTCATAATAATGATACGCACTAGAACAAATGCTTTTGATCAGCCTAAATAGCCCGAGGCCAAACATTATGTTCCATATGCCAGCTACCAATTAGCCCAGATTCCAAAAATACACAGAAGAGCAGGAAAAGATAAAGAAAAGAGTAAAATAAAATGTTTTGCTTTCATTATTTACAAAATTTCAAGTTTCTAGGTCTCATGATTGTAAAGAGGGTCTAAAAAAAAGAATGTGATGGACTTTCTGAAAGACTATGAATATGAAGTTGAGAAGTGGTAGAACTTGAACTTTGCTTGGCAGAATGATTGACAACAACATTTCCCCCCTCAGTTTATACGTTGTATCTATTTGTTAGGACAATTCTGATTTTATTTCAAAGAGTTATGTTAGAATCCCCTTAGACTGCCTTCTTATGTTATTCTAGTAAACAATATGACCACTTTTAGTCATTAGATAGGTTCTATGATTGAATCACTGGGAGCTGTGGTAGCTCAGTGGTTAGAATGCAGTATTGTAGGCTAGTTCTGCTGACTGTCAGGAGTTTGATCTTGACTGGCTTAAGGTTGACTCAGCCTTCCATCCTTCCAAGGTCAGTAAAATGAGGACCCAGATTGTTGGGGGCAATATGCTGACTCTGTAAATCGCTTAGAGAGAATTGTAAAGCACTGCGAAGCAGTATACAAATTTAAGTGCTACTGCTATCCAAAACACCCTTGGGGAATATAATCTGAGATATTACACAATATAATTTTGAATTATTTATTCTGCCATTTGGTGCATTTTTTTGCCACCTTCTACCATATGCATGACCATATGAAAATCTCTGTTCCATCTTAACCTATGTTGTTCACTAGCACTTTTCCCAACATTGTTAGTCATAGGACTGGGAACTGCATATAGCAATGGCATCATAGTAAGGAAGTCTGAACTATTTTGATGGGTTGTTTGAGGCATTGCTTTTTTTAAATGTATTTATTAAATTTATATGTCACCCATGTCACTGTAGCAGTAATAGGAAAAGGGTACTCTGGGATTTTCACTATACAAACTATTAGTTTCAATAGAATATGGTTTATTCTGTTTTGAGAGTTCTTAAACTGCTCAAGGAAAGCGAGAAGGATATTTTTCATAATGCTCCATAACTAAGGAATACCTTTTAATCCAGATTCTTCCAGGTTTGTTATTGTCAGATTTAAAAATATACAGACTTCTAATTCAAAATTAGTTGTGAGCTTTTAGGAAAGTTTTTTTTAAAAAACCAAGAATGTTGGCTTTAATGTTGAATTTATTAAAAGTTTTGTTTCTTTTTTTTATAGGTAAGCTGTCTTGGGATGGCTTTTATCCCAAAAGTTGTTTTTGAAATACATATATTGTAAAAATGGAAAAAGTATATAAGGAATATCTTGTTCAGAATTGTGGAAAGAAGGTGATGGTTTGTTATGGAATTACCTTACCTTTATGAACTCGGAAGGACTGTGTTTAATTTAAGGCTCTCTGAATTGTTGATGTACATTTTATATACAAGACTATTAATCATCCTAAGTTGCCAGCTCATTTGTCCCTAGGTACAATTATAAAACACACCCATACACACACACAAAGCATAACTTAAGGGATGAAAGAGGAGAAAACAAAGAGCAAGAAAGGCCCGGATAATGCACAAATAATGCTTTCAGGATGTTATTTCTGACTCTGAATGTACAATTTCCTAAACTCTTTAATACTGACTTCTGACCGATTCCTCAAATGCAAGGTTTTCTTTAAATGCATTTTTTATGTCCTTCATGCAAAATCTGGATGAAAGATTGTGTCTTTGGGCAGGGCGTAGAAACACTTAATATGTTTTGTTTTGTTTTTCAAAGCTTTGTTTCATTGATCTCTGACATTATTTTGAAGCAAAAGATATTTGTGGGGTGGGGATTGGGGGAAACAAAACAGATTTAATGCAGTTATGAAGCCAGTGTTATGGTTTGCTGTGTCCTTGGACAGCTGTAAATTTTTTTAAAAAAAATCTTTCTCCAGTGTATTTGATTAACGTTTGGGTTTAGCATGTTTCCTCTACAAAAACAGGCTTCAATAATGAACTTGGATCCCATCCAGCTTTTATCCCTGAATACTGATAAACAACCCAAGTCCCCAAAGTAGGCTGCTAGTGATCTACCTATGAGAAACTTAAATCCACAAATGTTTTGTTACATGTGCAAAGAATAACAAGACACAGGTCAAGGTTGGTCTATATTGTCATGATGGATGCTGGAATTCTACAGCTATGCCAACTAAAGGATCTGATTTACAGGGCCATCAAAGGCCTGGAACACTGCAAGGAGGTAAAAGGCAGAAATAAAACTTTATGCATTCCCACCTTGGCTCCCTTCATTTAGCTTTAGCTCCAAAGAAACTACCTTTACATTATTCAAGTTAATGTGAGAAAGCTTTCATGAAGTAACTCCTGTTCCAGAATTTCCCTGAGATCTTTTCTTGAACGAAAGAATAGTCACATCTTCTACCCTTGTACCCTTTCCCCACAAAACATACAAGCAATAGCAATAGCGCTTAGACTTATATACTGCTTCACAGTGCTTTACAGCCCTTTCTAAGTGGCTTACAGAATCCGCATATTGCCCCCAACAATCTGGGCCCTCGTTTTAACAACCTTTCAAGGATGGAAGACTGAGACAACTTTGAATCGATCAGAATCCAACTCCTGGCAGTCAGCAGAATTAGCCTGCAATACTGCATTGTAACCACTGTGCCACCATGGCTCTTGGTGGCTTTTCCACTGTAGGATAATACTATTGCTTCTTACTGCCTCTGTCCATGTTTGTTAGTCTCTGGGATGTACAATGGAGCCTCCAGAATGTCTTCATACAGTCCCCAGAGATGGTTCCATCCACCACAGCAAAAAGCTAGCAAAAGTTCCCACCATTTTGAGACAGGAAATAGACAAAAAGTGTCATACAAGAATATCCTTTGTCCATCAAAGCATTGTTCATCTTTGTGCATAATAAGGCACCTATCCCAGCTCAGTTCCCTTCTCTGGAATGACATCACTGCCCAAACATGAACAGATCAGGAGAGGGTGAGGCTTTCAAGGGCTATCCCACTCCAAGAGGTAATACAATGGTGGATGAAGTTGATATAGTGACTGAATTTCAAAAGGAACATTTCAGAACCTCTCACAGTGCTCAGTGTGGGAATTCCTGCTTCACCATAGGACAGCTATTTGAACAAGTCTTGATGTTTGGAAAAGGGATGCAACCACATCAAAGAGCAATTTCTTGGAAGCTTGCTTTTTCCCTGGTGCTAATACAAAATTTCATGGCCGTGCATATAGCTCTTGGCATGGCAGTTTATAGGCGGAAGCTTTTAGTTGCAAAGGTAAACAGACAACGACAGATGAACACACTGCTTTTATTGTTATTATTGTGGAAAAGATATTACATGGTGCTTTGCATTGCTTTCATTTTATTGTTCTGTGGAATTTTCATTCTTATTATCAGAAACTAGCCATAGCCACTCTAGAATGGGTGATATGCCACTCTGCCCTGAAGGGAGGGGAAGGGATGTTAAAAATGAAGAAAAAGCAAAGGAAGAGAACAGAACAACTACTACAACTACAGGAATTAGCAAGCTAAGGGATCCAGCTAGGCTGAGAATAGATGCAATTCACATTTAGATGCAATCTAAGCCAAAGTAATTAGATTCCCATGTATCAGTAACTGAACCGATCACCATACTCACGTTTGTTACTATTGTTGTTGGTTGTCATTGTTTTAACTATCTCCTCATTTCTTTTGTTTGTATCTTATGTCTTTTACCTAATTCAGAAGGACTGAGTTCGAGTTTCAGGATCTTATTTGGGGTTGAGGACTCACGAGTAAAAAGGAGGTGGGAGCAAAACAAAGAAGTGAAATTGTAACAAAACTAAATTAATGTTTAAAATACTTTAATTGTTAATATAATCACTTCCCTTGCATGTAATAGAGTGCGGCTTCTGTCACATTAAATTACAGTGTGTCAAAAAAAAATATTGGAGGCAGGTTGAATGGAGTCATTTAAAGCTCTGTGCAGATGTTCCATGTATGAAATTAGGAAACAGTACAGTTCACTCGATTTCTCAGCATATATTTTCCATCTTTTAGGTCAGTCAGCTTTCCGCTATTAGAGCAGAGCAGAATAGGAAGAGTTGGAAGGGGACCTTGAAGGTCTTCTAGTTCAAACCCCTGTTCAAGCAGGAAACCCTATACCATTTCAGACAAATGGTTGTCCAAACTCTTCTTAAAAACTCCAAGTACTGGAGCATCCACAGCTTCTGGAGGCCAGTCGTTTCACTGATTAAATGTCATGAAATTTCTCCTTAGTTCTAGGTTGTTTCTTTCCATGATTAGTTTCCACCTATAGCTTCTTGTCCTACCCTCAGGTGCTTGATCCCTACTTCTTTGTGGCAACCCCTGAGATTAGAGTAGAGTAGAGTAGAGTAGAGTAGAGTAGAGTAGAGTAGAATAGAATAGAACACAACACAACACAACACAACACAACACAATACAATACAATACAATACAATACAATACAATAGAACAGAACAGAACAGAATTCTTTATTGGCCAAGTGTGATTGACACACAAAGAATTTGTCTTGATGCAAATGCTTTCAGTATACATAAAAGAAAAGATACATTTGTCAAGAATCATCAGGTACCATACTTAATAATAGCCATAGGGTACAATAAGCAATCAAATCATACTAGCAAACAGTCAATATAAATCGTAAGGATACAAGGGACAAAGTTACAGTCCTACAGTCACAAGTGGGAGGGGATGGCGATGAGTGATGAGAAGATTAATAGTAATGCAGACTTTGTAAATAGTTGGACAGTGTTGAGGGAATTATTTGTTTAGCAGAGTGATGGCGTTCGGGGAAAAAACTGTCCTTGTGTCTAGATGTTCTGGTATGCAGTGTTCTATAGCGTTGTTTTGAGGGTAGGAGTTGAAACAGTTTATGTCCAGGATGTGAGGGATCTGTAAATATTTTCACAGCCCTCTTTTCGACTCGTGCAGTATACAGGTCCTCAATTGAAGGCAGGTTGGTAATAATTGTTTTTTCTACAGTCCTAATTCTCCTCTGGAGTCTGTGTCTGTCCTGTTGGGTTGCAGAACCCAACCAGACAGTTATAGAGGTACATAGGCAGACTCAATAATTCCTCTGTAGAACTGTATCAGCAGCTCCTTGGGCAGTTGGAGCTTTCTGAGTTGGCGCAGAAAGAACATTATTTGTTGTGCTTTTTTGATGACATTTTTGATGTTAGGTGTCCATTTTAGGTCTTGTGATATGATAAGAACCTAGAAATTTGAAGGTCTCTACTGTTGATACTGTGTTGTCTACTATTGCAAGAGGTGGTAGTATGGGAGGGTTTCTACCACCATTTCTATGGTTTTGAGTGTGTTCAGTTCCAGATTGTTCTGGTTACACCATGAGGCAAGTTGTACAACCTCTTTTCTGTATGCAGATTTGTCGTTGTCGCGAATGAGATCAATCATTGTTGTATCATCCGCAAACTTCAGTATTTTAACAGATGGATCATTTGAGATGCAGTCATTGGTATATAGGAAGAAGAGAAATGGAGAAAGCACACAGCCTTGGGGGTGGGGGTGTGCTAATTGTACAGGTATCAGATGTGATTCTGCTTAGCTTCATCTGCTGCTTCCTGTCTGTTAGGAAGCTTATGATCTACTTACAGGGGTGTTCAGATACTGCTGGTTTAGTCTACTTAGAAGAATGTCTGGAATGATGGTATCGAATGCTGAACTGAAATCTACAAAGAGCACCCTTGAGGACCCTTGAATAGGTAATTGGAACACTGCTATCATGTCACTCCTAGCTCTTCTTTTCATTAAACTAGCCATACCGAATTCCAGGAACCATTTTTCATCTGTTTTAGCCTCCAGTCTCCTAATCATCTTTGTTGCTCTTCTCTGCACTCTTTCTACAGTCTCAGCATTTTTTATATATCATGGCAACCAAAACTGGATGCAATATTCCAAGTGTGGTTTTACCAAAACATAAAATATTAACACTTCACGTGATCTTGATTCTGTCCCTCTATTAATGCAGCCTTGGCTTTTTGGGCATTATGAGCCCTCCAAAATGAAGAGGTGAGGGATTTGTATGCTATCAATTTCTATTCTCCAGGTGCCTGTTCCAAGTGCAGAACAGGGTTTCAGGCCTATGCCGTAGCAAGGAGTATGAATTAAGTTATGCATCCATGATCCAAATTGTCCCACTAAGGATCTGCATAATTCATGTCTGTGGAGTAATCACTCGGCGTAAATGCATGTGTGAGCAAACTTCATCCAACCCTCTGCCAAATTATAAAATATGCAGAAAGACGCTGCTAGAACTGTCAGAAAAAGGAAGTTATACTAAAAATAGAAAAGTACATGGAAAAGGGAAGTCTTGAGATGAAGTTTCAAGGATGTATGGAATGATTAGGGAATAAGATTTCTGGAAGGAAGCTCCACACATAAGGAGAACTAATGATTAAATGGATGGAATGATTTCAAGGAGCAAAAAATCAAAACAAAACCCCACAGATAGCCAAACGGGACACTAAAATAGCAGAGGTCATAATAATGTACTAGAGTGAAGCTCTTCTAGTTTCCTGTTTAAAGCAGGAAATGTCAACTATTTAGGGCCAAACTCAGTGGTAATTTCCTGTTCCAGCATAGTTACTATTGTGTGTGTGTGAAAGTTGTTTTGCAGGCATCAGTTTAAAAGGAAAGACTGCATCATTCTGTACTTCTGAGCTGATATGCCTCTATTCCAAATGCCAATCTAATCACTAAAGGACAAAGAAAGTGGATAGAAGGAAAATGTTATTCATGGGAATTAGTGATTATTCTGTCACCCTAATTCCCTTGGATGCTATAACTTATATATTGGATGCTTTCCAACATCCATCTCATGCTGTCAAAATTTTATTGCAAGTAAGACTATAGCCTAAGCATAACCCTTGCAAAATTATAGGGCAGGGGCTTTCACATAATTTAAAGACTGTGGATTATCTAATTCCACCTATATTACCTGAAACTTTAGGTGACCAGATTCATGTCAGAGGCAAAAATGAGGACTATTTTCAAGGTTGCAGCATATATTTATTCAAGCCTATACACAATAGGATGAACTGAAATTCAACACTAAATTAACACCATAGAAGAATCAACGGAATTCAGGAGAGGTTGGATTTGTAGTGCTTGTGGGATCCTCCAAAAGGCAATATAAAATTATTATTCTATCTGTTGCTCCTTTTATGTGGGAATGCAACAACTCTAAACTGAAGATGTGCTTAACTCTGCCTCCCAGCTCTGCCTGATCTTCTGTAGAAACATAGTGGCTAATATCCAATCCTACAGGGAGCTCCAGGAATAAATGAGACTTGAAGCTGTATATCCCAGGTCCCATTAAAGTATTGTAATCACCACCCTGCACTAATGTTATATTTTATATCTGGATGGGAGAAAGGGAGAAAATGTTTTTTTCAAAAAGTTATCTCAGCCTCAGCCTTTCAGAAATGTCACTTTAGTCTTTCTTGCAATTTAAGCCTGAACTTGTAGGGTCTTTCCTTAACCGTTTGGAGAGTTCTGGAACAGCAACAAAAGTAAACAAGATCACTGCCCAATTCCATCCATGAATTTTATTTCTGAACAATTGCACACAGGATTGCCCTTTCAACAGGCTGAGAAGTAGCTTGTGTAGGCTGGTGTGCTTTGGGGTGAGGATTTGCACATTAATGTTTATAGAAGTCTCTCTGTGTTTTTGCTTTTCGGCAGATTGAATTCAACAGAAACTGAAATATGCTATTGTACTCATCAAAGTCAGCCTGGTTTTTTTTTTTTTTTGGCTTGGCTTATGATGAATAATGTTCTTTAAGAGTGGTCTGGTCTTCATGAAAAACTTATTACACAGACCAAGAGAGAAGCCAAGAATGAAGAAATGGTTGAGTGACAGCGATCAATCCCTTCTTTTAAAAAACGAACTGATCTTCCTTTTCTCTCTTGGCCATTCCCCCTCCCCCGCCTTTTTTTCCAAAGTAACACTTCATTAAAAGTTTTCCAACATAAATATGCAAAACATTAGGGCAATTATATGTTGTGTGATCCTTTTAGTCCTCTGGGTATATGAAGCAGCTTGAGTGGAGAGTTTTGAATGTGGGTGGTAAAACAGCAAGCCTTAATCAAAGAAAAATGAAAAAGAAATAGAAATGGCTGGAATTTAAGTGGGAAGTGCCTGTTAAATAGGAGCTGTAAAATGACATTATGCAGAATATGTTCTCAGTACTAGTCTCTCCATTAAGATTTATTTGAGAGCGAGATGTATGGCTGAGGGACAGCGGGGGGGGGGGGATTACTGAAAGAAGTTTAAACATTCCCTTAAAAGGGCAAAGGTAAAGCAAATATATTCCGATATTAAAATTTTACCAAGCCTGCTTAGAATAAGCAAGCAGAGCCACTTCACATGGGCCAATTTTTCCATAATTCTCTGTGGCTGCTTACTCATTTGCAGGCCTTGCTACTTTCCAGTCTCATATTTTTTTCTCTTAAAACATTTTGTCCACCTAGAACTAAAGAGAAACTTCCTGACAGTAAGAACAATCAACCAGTGGAAGACTCTGCCTTCAGAAGTCATGGGTGCTCCAACACTGGAGGTTTTTTAGAAGGGGTTGGGATTTGTCAAAAATGGGTCTGCTACTTCAACAGGGTTGTTGGGCTAGAACACCTGCAACGTCCCTTCCAATTGTTATTTTGTTTAGATCTGTTTAATTTTGTGCCTCTGTGTGCTTTGGGTTCCCCATTCCATCTCCATCCTTTGTTTATTCTACTCTAGCCCGCCCCAGATTTTGTCTATTCCTTCTCACTGAGTCTTTCTTACAACTCCTTTCCTCAAAACCAGTGGAGGAAGATCTATGCAGCATTTTGAAAACAGACGAGTCCATTCAGAAGCTTCCTCATTACATTTAGCCGGGAATAGCATTTTTCTCAAGTGGGTTCATATTTTAGGGGAACATAGTTTGCACAAATTTATAGCAGAAGCTGATAGTAGATAGTTCTGACTAGTAATACCTTTTATCCAAATATTTTTCCTTTCTTAAAAATTTTATAACCGGAAGTACTGTAGGAGGAGCAGAACGGTTCTGACATAAGATTCACTTCTTATGTAGTTTTGCTCAAATTGTAGAAATAAATGGCAAAATCTAGACTTGTGCCATAAGCAATGAATTCCTTATTAGATCTTTTTATATCCTATCACCAAGACAAGCTTGCAACATTTTATGGATTCTTACATTTTATGTCTAAAACATGATGTTTGAAATATATTTTTTAAAAAAGCATGGTTTCAACATTTGTGATTTTTTTTATCAGATAGCTTGGTGGAGGTTATGTTACTGGCAAGACTTAAAAATTGAAGAAATTAGTAACTTGCAAAAAATTGCAGCCATTCTGACAATTTTGTTTTGACTATTCACTTGACTCAGATGTAAAAGGGAAGGCATAAATTGGGTACAGATAGTCCTAAACATACAAAAGTTCATATAGTGACTTATGAATGTTTTTTACTCTTGTGACTGTTGCAGCATCCCCATGGTCACATGATCAAAATTCAGATGCTTGACAACTGACTCATATTTATAAGGGTTGCAGTGTTCAGCTGTCAAATGATCCCCTTTTGTGACTTTCTGACAAACAAAATCAAAAGTCAGATTCATTTAACAATCATATTACTAACCTAACAAACGCAGAGATTCATTTAAAAACTGCTGGAAGAAAGGTTGTAAAATGGGGCAAAAGCCACTTAACAACTGTCTCACTTAGCAACATCAATTTGGGACTCAATTTCTGGTCTTAAGTTGAAGACTACCTGTACCTTGAACAATCAGATGATTCTGAATTCTAAGCTTTGGATGACTTCATCCACAACTGGAAAATCAGGAAATAAGATTAAAATGCATAGCTTCCACATGGTGGTGCAGTGGTTAGAATGTACAGTAGTATTGCAGGCTCACTTGTTGCTTACTGCTAGTAGGTGATTCTCACCAGCTCAAGGTTGACCCAGGCTTCCATCCTTCCAAGGTAAAATGAGGACCCTAATTGTTGGGAACAATATGTTGACTCTGTAAACCCCTTAGAGAGGGCTGTAAAGCACTATGATGCGGTATATAAGTCTAAGTGGTAGTGCTATTGCTATTCCAAAATATTTCTTTGTAAATCTTTCTCACTTTCTACTCTCAGCAGAGCTTCTTTTTGCAGGAGTGCCCTGTGATTAGACATGGTCATTCAGAAAATAGGCTGAGGATCTAGCGATTGTCCTCTTCTCTCCTGGCCTATGCCCAGTTGTGCACCTGAATGTGAAATGGAAACAATGCTGCATTTAGTCAATACAAAACCTTCCTATATTCACCTGGGAAAGAATTCCTCTTCCCTTATCTTAAGGTAACGTAACTGTCTTTGGATAGAAAGTAAAGCCTTTTTCTCCTTAGCAGAAACATTATGGTTTACTTATGAAAAGCATAATGGGCTTTCATTCAAAGGCACCATATGGCTGCTTATGTGATTTCTCCACAAAAATTGCTGTAGCAGTAACTAAACAAATGACACTGTGGTGTAATATAATGCCTGTCAAGAGTGCCAATAAAATGATGTTTTATTCCTCTGCTCTCTTTTCCTCACTATGTCTACTTAGCACAATTGCAAGCCACACAGTAGAATATCTGTGGGATAAAAATGCTTCAGCTCCCAGGACAATTTCTAACATTTGCAGCTTCAACAAAAGTTCTCTGGATGTTGGTCGGAAGGTTTCTTTTTTCAAGGAGGCATCCTTCAGATGTGGTACCTACCTGGCTCAATAGTACTAATTGCGAGAGGGATCTTGAACTCCTAGTGGACAATCATTTAAATATGAGCCAGTGGTAGGCTGCAACTACCCCAAAAGCTAACACAGTCCTAGGCTGCATTTACAGAGGGGTAGAATCAAGGTCATGTGAAGTATTAATACCACTTTGTAATGCCTTGGAGAAATTTCCTTACAGAACAATTAATCAGTGAAACAACCTGTCTCCAGAAGTTGTGGGTACTCCAATACTGGTGGTTTTTAAGGAGAGATTGGACAACCATATCAGAGGTGGCATTCAGCCAGTTCTGACAGGTTCTGGAGAGCCAATAACGGAAATTTTGAGTAGTTCGGAGAACCGGCAAATACCACCTCTGACTGGCCCTGCCTCCATCTATTCTCTGCCTCCCGAGTCCCAGCTGATTGGCTGGGTCTTCTTTTGTTGCCCTGCACAGAACAGAGCTGGAAAGCAGGTTAATGGGGTGGAGAGGGAATGGGGATTTTACAGTATCCTTCCCCTGCCATGCCCACCAAGCCACACCACACCCACTAAGCCATGCCCACATAAATGTTATCGTTCCACAGCAAAATCACATTTTCCCCCCAATTTATTTCACATAAATCATATACATCTGAAAAGTGGGAAAAAGAAAATCCTTCAGCTATTCACATCATGGCATTGGGGAACTGATACATTAACATAAATCTTTTTAATAAAGTAGAGATGTATACTCAGGTATACTCAGGTATACATCAACTTGTATACTCAGGTATACATCTCTCCTTAGGAATACCTGTGCCACATGACTCATTGCCTGCTAATGATAAGGACAATACTTATTGTATATATATATATATATATATATATATGTGTGTGTGTGTGTGTGTGTGTGTGTGTGTGTGTGTGTGTGTGTGTGCTAGGTTGCCACATGCACAGTTAAAGTCTAGTTTCCTATTCAATGCAAATTAGGATCCATAATCCAGATATTATCTTGCAAACCATCACATTTCAGCAATTAGGAGAGAAAGAAAGAAAGAAAGAAAGAAAGAAAGAAAGAAAGAAAGAAAGAAAGAAAGAAAGAAAGAAAGAAAGAAAGAAAGAAAGAAAGAAAGATGATTGATAGGTAGGTAGGGAGGGAGAGAGAGAGAGAGAGAAATGGATGAGCAGGCAGGCACAGACAGACAATGTACGGTGGAGTCATAAGGAATAGCCCTGAAGGAAAGGCAGAAGTCCAGCTACCAGCTGATTGATGAGTCAGAAAAGCAGAGCTTGAGACCATCCCAAGAAACTAATGTCAGAAAGCATCTCAAACAAGCCCCTCCCTAGTTTACACAAAGGTAAGGTGAGGGAGAGTGAAGCTTCTGTTATTATACCTGTTACAATAAAAATACTCCTGACTTTTATGGCATTGGTTTCTTAGTCTGGTCTACTTTGTCCAGCTGACATGTACTGACTAAAAGTGAAAGTGACAAGATTGCTAATCTCAAGTTACCCTCCTGATCTCCACAAGTGCAAAGCATATACTCTGTGTGTGGCAAGTCTAGTTCCCATGCTAAAATGGGAAAAAAATAATAAATGGCTTTTAAATCTTAAAATGTTTGCAATATCTGTCTTTCCTAACTCCTTCAGGAGATTATTGGTACATATATATTGTTGTACACTACCCAGAGTTGCATTGGTTGAGTTGGGTCACCATATAAATGTGATAAATAAATAGATATATAAGCAAGCAAGCAGTTGGACAAATTGCTATTTCTACAAACAGATAAATCAAGATCACGTAAATTAATACCACTTTATAATGCCTTGGTAAGACCACACTTGGAACACAGCATCCAGTTTTGGTCGTCACAATGTAAAATAAACGTTGAGACTCTAGAAAGACTGCAGAGAGGAGCAACGAAGATGATTAGGGGACTGGAGGCTGAAGCATATAAAAATGGTAGCGGGAATTGGGTATTGCTAGTTAAATGAAAAGAAGAACTAGGGGTGATATGATAGCAGTGTTCTGATATCTAAAGGGTTGCCAAAGCACCTGTGTCAGGGGTCCAAGGAATAGATCCATATCAAGCAAGACTCTGAGGCAGGTAGATTCCTCAAAGAATAGCTTTATTGGAAATATTATATTGGCAGAGATCTGGTGAAAACTGATTCTGAAGACTTCTGTGGTTTTCACCTAATTAAAAGTAAAAGTTTTAAACTTTCTTAAAACAATCAGTCACATGTTCCAATCATGGTGCAATCTGGCAACCTTCCTCTGATCAGGTGTGAGAATGTCCTTGGTTTCCAAGAGAAAATATTTTGTTTTGGCTACAGAATCCTAACTATCTCAAATCCCCCCTCCCTAGCCCTCAGCTCCAGTAGAGTTGTATCCTTTGCATGCTAATACTATAACACACATACTGTCATTTTGACATCACTGTGGTTTGTTACAGATGTCAGATACTATCTTTTACTTTGAGGTTAATTAATAATAAATGTGCAATCTCTTTCTATGCACAAATCTATCCTTTGCAATATTGTTGTATCATTTGGTATCCTTATTGCAAAAATTGACTTTCAGATAGGTTTGGATCATCTCATCCAAAGTGCAACAGATTGTTCTAATTTATTTTGCAGCTGGGTCAGGATTTATTGCAGATTTATTGTGCCTCAAAAGTACGTACAGGCCAGTTTCTATATATTTATACTTATCTATATACTGAACATTATTTTCTGGTTATTTATATCCAATAAATATTATTCCCTGCAGGTGTCAGTAATATAACTTACATGGCAGGACCTGTAGGTTTGTTTTATATCTATCTGCCTGTCCTAATGTTCTTAAAAATTATTGTCTTCTGAAGATAATGGTGATGCAGCACTTGGATTATTCACATAGATGTGCTCCAGGATTGCTGATCAGCAATTTCTGTTGTGCTCTTACTAGCAAAAAGCATATATTTTGATGTTGGCAGAATTGGACAAAAGGAAACTTCCTGATATAGCAACAGCAAGGTATCCAGAACTGGCAACCTTGCTCTAATTGTCAAGTTAGAGGAGCTGGTGATTATGAAGTAGAATGGTGCAAAAAGATGTGATAGCTAACACAACAAGTATAGTATTGCTATCAAACAACATCTTCTCAAAAGAGGGTTTTCAGAAAGGAAATAAATCAAACATCTAGAAAGATGCCCTGGGTTATAAATGTGCAACCAATATCTCCTAGGTAGGCATCAGTAGGTCATAAGTAGGTCATGAGATATCAATAGGTCATCAGTTCAACAAGTCTTTTTTCCAATAGAAGATAATATGTGTACTTTGGGGTTGAACTGTGGAGTCCTTGGTGTTTGCATAGCTTGGTTGCTTTTTGCAGGTATTCCTTTATCCAATTAGATGATGATTTTCTGGGTGCCTGCTATTTTCCCCCATAAGATAAGTTCAGTGAAAGTTACATGCAGGAAGTACTATTTTAAACTGGGATGATCTGGAGACAGAGACAAAATGGAGTAAGCAACCATTGCTGAATCCATACTGAACGTTTGTTGAGAAATAAGTTTTATGGCTAACTATTCTTTTCTTCCAATATTTAAATTGTGTCTGTGTTTCTGAATAGCACATTATATATTTACACCTACATAAGGTTTTATTTTGAATCAAACTCAAGAGAAATTTGATTTAGATGTAATCCTCTACTTTTATATTTTAATCTTTTAAGAGGTCTGCTATGACTCCATATACTATCCCTCTCACTTTCTATTTGTTGGACAAATGGTTCATTTTAATTTTAAAATAATTAACTATTTGATCATTTGTTTGCTCCATCAACATTTTATTCTTTTCATTTTATCTTACATTAACAGTTTGAAGGGCCTGTATCACAGCCAAGGTTTCTAGAGAATCCTGGGTTCATGGAGGCCCAAATTTATGACATAGCATGAAGTTCAGCAGAGCTTCAAAAGTTGTGTTTCCTGAGAACATTTCTATTTATTATTATTTTTTACACTTTTCAAATTCTGATATTACATAAAATAGCACCAGAATAAACTTGTTTTCTGTCATTCAGAATGCAGGATGCCGAATAATGGATTTAGCTGGGGAGAGATAACTTCTGAATGAATGTAAAAAAAACAAGTCTGAGGATGGTTTGAAATAGAGTTTTTATTCAGAGAGGTCTTGGGTGCTACATGATTGCATGTGTTCAGCTTGATGCAGGCCAACCATCTATCAGGGGAATTTTAATTTAGCTTCTTGCACTGTGCAATGTTTAGACTTATTTACTTAAATGGCTTCTTCTAATTCTAAGATGCTGTTATCTTTTAGACAGCAAAACAATGAGATTTATTCCTTTAGAAATTCAAATGAAGATTTGGAAAGATATGCATCTGTCTTTGTTTCAGTTAAGCAAATCCCTGGATTAGTCTTTCCTTGAAACTGAGCAAAAGTTCAAGAGCATTATTATTGTCCTTCCTGGAATACTGCTACTTTAAATCTCTGTGTATCTAACCACAATGACATGACTTGGCAGAGCTTCTCTACATTCACAATGAGTAAAATTGCATTCTAAAATTCATCACGCAACCCTGTAAGGCTAAGTAAAAAAAATATATCAAATTTTGTTACAATTCTAATTCTTATAAAGCAGAGAACCATGTCTTAGGAAAGACCTTAATCATTTTGATATGGAAATGTCATCTTCTGACTAGGCTAAGACAATAAGAGATGGGCTCCGCTGTGAGGAAAACCCCCAGAAATAAACTCAGATTTCCATGGTGGGAAGAAATTCCTTCAGAAAAAAAAACACTGATAACAAGATTCCAAAAATAATGGTGTAAGGACCAGACCATAATCATAGTGTCTCAGAATATTTGATTCAAAATGTTCCCAATTAAGGAGATAGATTATAAAGACTCCTGGGGTGAAAATTTATCTTATGCCCCTTTTAGCTTTCAAGATCCAATATTTGCTGCCCACAAATAATTAATTTTCACTAATTTTACTTAGAATGTTAGTGGAGTAGGAGCAAGGATGTAAGAATCCAACAGGATTCAGAAGACTCAGGAAAAGAAGGTGCTATATAAAACAAAGCACAGAAATGTGTTAAATCCACTAATGTTTCTGTTGCGTTTTGTTATTATTAAAACTGTATACGGGGATGAGAAACCTAAAAAAATGGCCAAGGAAGAACAGTGTAAATTTCTGTTTAAACAATGGGCCAAATATCTTTTTCTTGTTTTGTGGAAATTTACACCAAATTCACTTTCATAAACCTAAATTATTACCATCTAACCTATCTGACAAAGCAGGATCCAAACATTTTGATGAAATCAGGGACAATTGCTTCAAGCTCTGCCCCTTTTGTATGTTTTATTGGATATTGCACAAATATACAAAAGGGGCAAAGCTTACAACGCAATAGTGCAACACTACTTTATTGACTGCTTTGAACCTCTCTTCACACAATCTATTTTGGCTATACATACTGAGAGAGAGAGAGAGAGAGAGAGAGGTGGTGGTGGTGGTGGTGGTGGTGGTGGTGGTGGAGGAGGAGGAGGAGGAGGAGGAGGAGGAGGAGGAGGAGGAGGAGGAGGAGGTTTACAGAAGCTTTCATTACAATAATTCTCAGTTACTCTATATTTATTCTAATAGCATAAACCAATGATTTTCAATTTTGGCAACTTTAAGCCGTGTAGAGTTCAACTCCCAGAATTCCCCAATTCCCATAGGGAATTCTGCTTTATTGGAGAAGCTACACAGGGAGGTAATGGTGTCCAGTTCAAATTGTGATGATGGGGGAAAAATGAAAACAGGTGACACAATATTGCAGTACAAGACTCCACCAGCCTTCCATACTTGCATGTTGATGTTGGATGCTGGTTTGTAAACCACTATGCTATGTTGTTGCAATGAATTTGTGTCCCTTCTTCAGATTCCTATACTCTTAGTGACTTAGTCCTCCTTTGAGATTTCCAGTAGCCACCCTTCTATCAAGTCCTGTGAGGTTGTAAACTCATAAAACAAGAACCACCCAAATTTCTGGAATGAATTTAGTTCACAACAGAGTAATACAACAGAATTGTGAAAGACACCAAAGCCATTCTTTGGATCTATTTATTCATGATGTGATTAAGGTAGAGTTACTCTGAGTTTCTTTCTAACTTTTACCCCTCCCTGGATTAAGGAATCTTCTGTAATGGTCCAATTCCCTCTTATAATGGTCTTGCTCCATTTTTCATGTTCCCAGGCTCTGTTAGATATTCCATCACATTTTCTGCCCATGAATTGTACCTGTCAAAAAGTTTCTTCTGGCTACTGGCTATGCTTGAGTGGACTGTAGAATGATGTCTTACAATGTGGCCACTTAATGAGAAGTGGACAGCCTATGTTGCTTCACAAAGGAGTTTCAAAGAACACTCTGCTCAAAGAACCATCAAACTTCTGAAACTCTAGTGATACATGTATCGGGCTCGTACATTCTGCCACAACAATGTTTTCACATCAGAGAATTTCAAGCTGAATGTCAACCATTCTCAGCTAATTCTCTGTCTCATTCATAACAAAAAAGAAGTGGCAAAAATTGCAGGTATATAACCATTACACTATAAATGCCAACCAGAACAAAATTGTCCAGATGGATTTTGATTCTGCTTTGTCCCAAGTATGATTAGTTACCATTTTGTTGTTGCTCCTCTAAGAGTGATGACAACCTCCTTTTATGTAGGTCATAATTATAAATATTAATATTTATCTGTTTGATACTTCTAGGTGACAGGCTAGATCCCTTCTCTTTGTTAAGTCAGCAAGAACATGTGACTACTACCCTCTATTATAATATTTATAACTTTGCAAATGATTTCCAGAAAATTAGCTTGATTAGTACTGCGACATATATATTTGTATGTACTTTGATCAACTGTTGTGTTCAAGCTAGTATATGATTTAAAACTTCCATATCATTAAAAGCCAATGCAATCCTAGGCTGCAGAGGAATAGTATCAAGATCACATGAAATATTCCTACTGCTATACATTGTTTTAGTAAGACCACACTTGGAATAATCTCATCAGGCTCAAAGGTTGACTCAGCCTTCCATCCTTCCAAGGTGGGTAAAATGGGACCCAGATTGTTGGGGGCAATATGCTGACTCTATAAACCACTTAGAAAGGGCTGTATAGCACTATAAAGCTGTATATAAGTCTAAGTGCTATTGCTACAATGCATCCAGTTTTGATCACCACTATACAAAAAAAGATATTGAGACTATAGAAAAAATTCAGAGAACAGCAACAAAGATGATTAGAGGGCTGAAAGTGAAAACATATGATGAAAGCTTGCAGGAACTGGCTATGTCTACTTTAACAAAGAGAAGGACTAGGGGTGACATGATAGCAGTCTTCCAATATTTGAGGGGCTATAAAAAAGAAGAGGGGGATGACCTATTCTCCAAAGAACAAGGGCAAGACAAGAAGAAACAAATGGAACCTTATCAGAGATCTAACTAGAACTAAGGAGGAATTTCCAGACAGTGAGAACAATTAATCAATGGAATGGCTTGCCCTCCAGACATTGTGGGTACTTCATCACTGAAGGTGTTTAAGAAGAGATTCAACAGCTGTTTGTCCAGAATGGTATCCATCTTGAGTTTAGATTAGAAGACCTCCAAGGTCCCTTCCAGTTCTGTTATTCCATTATTCTTAGTTTAAATAGTGAGTGAGAAAAATCAAGGAGGCAATGGTTGTAACTTATATTGGATCACAACTTGGGTTAGCTTTCCATTTCTGGCAATAGAGCTCCAAGTCTAATCTGAGACTCAAATTTTATCTTTTTTAAAAAAATGTAGCTCAATTTTTTTTCAGTCTGGACTACTTGCAGATGTGTGGACTTCAATTCTCAGAATTCCCCAGCCAATGTGGGCATGGCTAGGAATTCTGATAAATGAAGTCACACATCTGGTATTTCCTCAAGCTGCAAACAATACTGAATGAATAACCATCAGCTCTGCATAAAGCCAATCCTAGGATTTATCCTCAGCATCTTGAGATATGGCTTGGAAAGAAGTTGTCTATAATCCATGGAAAGCAATTGCCAGTAAATGTAGATAATGCATGGTTATAGGAGCCAGTACATGGAAGCTTCTATATATCACTAAATTATTGGAATGGTATGATGCTGGAGAAAAAAAAGCTAGAATACTGCTGTTTTTCTGGGCATTGATTCAATATGTTTAACCTTTTAACAACATAAAACAGATTGAAGAGTTGTTCTGGAACTCACAACCTATAAACTGTGCAGACTAGAATCGCCACAAGCATTGGAACCCAGACACAATACGCTACAGATGATGAAAGCAGACACTTCTGATGAGACATATGCAATATTCACTTGTCTGGAAAGGAGGTTCTGTACAGTGAAAATTGAAATGAAAATGAATAAGAGAGAGCAGTTTGTCTCCTTTTAAAAAAATTAATGGAAAACTAAATTGTCCAAATGTTTTGGCTTCCTATTCTAATGGATGAGGAATTAAAAGAAAAATAAAAAGAAGCTTAATGATTCGTTGAAATGCACACATGCATACAACACACACATACACACACACACACTTAGAACTCTCTCTCTCTCTCTCTCTCTCTCTCTCACACACACACACACACACACACACACACACAAACCAAGAATGCAGGATTATAACAAATATTTTAAATGTACTTCTTATAAATATATGACTTTAAAGTCAATGATTTCTGTTATGAGCCTTAGTGGCACAAGTGGTAGGGTGCAGTACCGCAGGCTACTTCTGCTGACTGCTGGCTGACTGCAATTTGGCAGTTCAAATTTCACCAGGCTCAAGGTTGACTCAGCCTTCCATCCTTCCGAGGTGGGTGAAATGAGGACCCAGATTGTTTTGGGCAATACGCTGACTCTGTAAACTGTTTTTAGAGGGCTGTAAAGCACTGTGAAGTGGTATATAAGTGCTATTGCTATTGCAGTAGATTTTTATACAGGTAGTCAGTACTTAATAGTTGTTCAGTGACTATTCAATGTTACATTCTAATGTAATGAGGAGTTTTGCAACCGGTCCTTCTAGCTGCAGCCATTACAGTTTCCCTATGATCACATGATTGTGATTCAAGCTCTTGGTAACTGGCTCGCCATTATGATGGTTACAGCATGTTGCAGTCCATCATCGCCAATTGTGGCCTTCATAGCCACTTTGTTGCTGTTGTTCAATTGCTAAGTCATCTCTGACTCTTCATAATCCCATGGACCATGGTATGCCAGACCCCTCTGCCCTTCGCTGTCTCCCAGGGTTGGCCCAAATTCATATTCCTTGCTTTGATGAACATAGTCAATGGAGAAGCTGGTAATAGGTTGCAAATAGCAAATTATGTGATACACATTTAATGACCACATTGCTTAATGATTGAGTTGCTGGTCCCAATTACCATAATTAAATGAGGACTATCTGTATTCAACAATGGGAAAAATAATACATATTTACATTTGGATCACTTTTCCAAAATTCATCCTATTAAAAAAAGTAGTAGTTATTTGCAGCCCAGTCAGCATCTTTTGCGCTGAAACCTAAATACATCTTTAGTTGTGCTCTTGGTTTACTTGAGAGAATCTGTCACTGATTGGAAAATTTCTTATAAAACATCACCCTGAGGAGGAATTTCCACACATACAAAAATGTAAACTATGGATAATTACTTAAATTTCATACGAATTTATGTCTAAAATGAAGGCACTGTCAATTCAAAATGCATGCAGTAATTATGCATAGTATAATTATGGGCATTTGGCCAGTAGTGTGTTTTTATAATGCGTTCACTGTGGGTTCATATGAGTGCATTCAGCATTGATGTGGACTTGATGCACAATGTTTTGCATTTTCCTGTAAAAAGAGCATCGTTGTTGAGATTCATAGTGAAATCTGAAGATGAGCTTTTTTAAGAAAAAAACCTATTGCAGATATTGTAACCTAAATACGGGATACCCTCATACTAGTGAATGAGAAGGGAGAAACATTTGTGGTGTCTTACAACAGGGAGACAGGTTTCACTGGAAAATATAACAGGAATTATGAGTAACTTTTTAAAAATGGCAAGCTAAATAGAAATTCAGATTAATTTAGACGCATAATTAAAATTGTCTCTTGATAAATGGAGATGGAATCAGGGTGAATAATGCTTTGCAAGAACTCTGGTATCTGGAGAGAAATTGTGTGTTCCAGATCTCAAAGATTCACTGGTGATGTCTAGTTTTTGAATTAACACTCAGCTCTTGCTAATTTCTGACAACTCTCTTTTCTGCCAACTCTCTTTTCCTGTTTCTTTTGGAGATGTTTTGCGGCTGGGAAAGAGGACCATAATGAGGGATCAGTAAAGATTGGCATCTTTCCTTCTTTCTTCAGCACAAGCGGAACTTGACCTTGTGCAAATTTGAATATTATTTATTGCCTTCGATGTTGCTTAGTGCAGTCATATACATTAAACTTCAGATTCAGAACATGGGACTACTTTGCTTCCATACATGGAGAGAAAAGCATGGATGAGTTCTATTCTCTACAAAGGTTAAAGTGATGATTATGAAGAGGAGGAGGAAGAGCAGGAAGAGGAAGAGGAGGAAGAGGAGGGTTGCAACTGCAGATAATCAGTTACAAGTTAATAATTTATGATGCTATGTGCATATCAATTCTCATTTGGCATTTATCAGAGAAAAGCAGTGAAAACATCCCTTAGTTGATTTTTTTAAAGTTGGGGAAGATATATAGTCTTTTCTTGCCAGGAGATGAGATAAAAAATATTCTTAGCTTGAGCTTGACTTACAGTTGTTACATCCATGCTATTTTCTTGCCAGTATTATGGAACAACAGTCCTGAAAACAACAGTACTAATGAGTGTCTACCTTACTAGTACCTTCAGAGTTGAGGATGACCCAACTTTGTTGGTCTTTCATAAAGCCTTGAAGACCCAGTTTTATGCTTGGACCTGTGACCTGTGAGTATGTGAAGGGGCCCCCTTTCCTGGCTATATTGACCAAATCTGCTAACTTCTTTTTCTTGGCTACCATATATATTTAATTTTGTATTATATTGTAACTATTTTTAATTATTTTTTGATTGTTCACCACTGAGAATCACTTATCTAGGATGGAGGGGAATATAGAGAATGGATGGATGGATGGATGGATGGATGGATGAATGAATGAAATCACCCAATGTTATCCTGGCAATGCTTCCTAATGAGTAGTTTATCCAATACTTAGGTGGACAAATAAAAGATCTTTTATCAATTTTTAGACTTCTACCAAAGGACAAGCTAACCTCAGGCCTCTTTATAGAAACTGCTCCCAAGCTTTTATCTCCAAGCATGGTGGTTTACCATATCATTTTAAAGTGAATGAAGATAGCTTTGACTCTAAGCTGAATCCATCATATTCTTACTATGTTTCCTCCTCCAAAATTCCTAATATTTCTGTAGAGATAGATATGGAACAATAAGCATTTTGATGGTCAGACAGGGCCTTCTTAGAAGGAAAACTTTGTTAGCCTGTTTTGCATCCTTTTTTATTATCTTATTAATCCTGTAACATTTATATCTCTGCGGGATATTTTGCTATATTGCTATCACTGACTGAATTCTGATTTTAAAAATATTTTCTTATTATTATTGGTTTATTTTTGCCTCTGGGGAAATGTGATGAAGTGGAATGAAGAGAAGATACCAGACAGTGCAAACACTTGGTTAAGATTTAAACAAATGGACTTTTCTTAACTTCAAACAAAGTATAAACAGCTTGATTATTCTGTCAATACTTGCCAATCCTGGCACTAAATACATTTCCAGCCTTGTCTAGGTGATAAAGGTTTTCCTAGACTAAACCTGTTCCCCCATCTACATTTCAAGAAGTGTTGTGCATTGCTACACTTTGATTAGCAGTTCCACCACCTAATCTGCACAAAGGTATTCATCAGAATCAACCTTTCAAGCTCCTTTATTGGATCCCCTTCTTGGTCTTGTCAAGAACTACTGGCTTCTCTGTGGTTCTCTGCAGTAATAGCTTCTCTGAGAGATAGGAAGGCCCACCCTCTGTTTCTGGGAGCCAATGGGAAAGTGGTTTGCAGAAGCAGCAAAACAAGAGGTGCCCATTCAGATAGTTCCCACTGAATGCATGTGTACAAATCTGGAACCAAATAGTATCTAACTTTCCTTTGAGCTTACGAGACTATCTTAACCCTGTCAACTGCCTGAAGTAGTCCATTAAGTTTTCTTGGCAAGATTTTGGGAAGTGATTTGCCATTGCCTTCTACCTAGAGTTGAAAGAAAGAGACTTCATTTCCTAAGGCAAGACTAGAACTCACAGTCTCCTGGTTTCTAATTCAATGCATTTGACCACTGCACCAAACTGATTCTCAACTATATTTTACCATTCTGCAAATGTTTTAGGTATTCTAATAACGTATATACAAAAAAAAAAAAAAAAATACATCAGGCTTACCTCAAACCTGCATCGAATGAACTGAACTTCAACCCTGTCAAGTTCTCTTTCAGTCATTTTCTCATTTTTCCCAAAGGCAAGTTTGTTTTGACCTCATTTTCTCTGGGTTGAAAAAGAATGTAGCTTCATGTACATTTATCCTAATAGACATATGTTTTTGTGCACTTTTCCTAGCTTATGCTGCTTTTGTAAGCAATTTTGTACTAATATAATGCATATTTTTCCTTGTAACATTTTTAGTGCACTTTTCCCCATCAAGCATTCTAATAGTGGGTGCCTTTAATCTCATGCATTGCTTGGAAGAGAACTGCCCCAGCTTCCCAGAAAAAAGTCAAACATAATCTTTAGTGTAAACCTCAAAGAGATGCTTCACTCTTCCAGAAATGCTACCAAAGTGCTCTCTCAACATGCTTTTGAGAAAGGAAATATTACCCTGCATCTAATTAATAAAACAGGATGGTTCCTTCCCTTAATCATGTATTAGCAAAACTTATATATTATTTCAGTTCAATCTCTCTCTCTTTTTTTTTAGTAATAACAGCTTCTGGGTGTCTGGAGTGCAATCTGTTAGTAAGATGGAATGTTTACTTCAGGCGGATTGGATAGGGCTGCCATATCTGTTCCAGATGATTTCTAGATGAAAGCAAAGAGTTGGGATTCTCTGTCTTTCTTTGCTTCCACTTAGCACTTGTCCAGAGTTTTGAAGCCCACATCTGGAAACCCTAGGATGGCCAATTCTGTTTAAGTGCATGGACTTGACAATGAAAACACATTGAAGTGGAAGCAGTGCCTCCATGCTTCTCAGTTTCATTGTGATAAACGTGCCTTTTCACTTGGGTGATTGAGAACATCCTGAAGCCTGGAAAAGATGACAAGGAGCAACTTCATCATTTTGCTTTCTGGGAAATGCATATTTTTTGTTTTGGGTAAGGGTGAACTGCCATGGAAGCCATTTTGTGAGTAGACAGCCTGTTGTAGAGCGGCGGAAGATACGAGGCAGACACCAGAGCTAAACAGTAAAGGCTTTATTCTGCGAATAAAGTAAAGGCTAAACAGTAAAGGCTTTATTCTGCCGCGGCTGCCAGGGCTAACAGGCAGATCAGCTGGCGGCAACAGCTGATGCCATTTCACAGCTCCTTTTATAGCCGGCTGTCAAATGGCATCAGCCAATGGGAGCGATCGGCACTCCCGCCAGAACGGTGGACCAGAGTGGGGACTTCCATCAGTTCTGTCAATACAACACTCCTTTCCCCTGGCCAGGAGCATGCGTAGTCCTGCAAATAGGCCGGCCGCCTGCACAGGCGGCCGGATCGCCTTAGTCCTGGAGGATCTCCAGCTAGAACAGAGTCCTTCGCCCCCTGGGTCATGCTGGAGGCTGCTGGAGCATGAGTTCGACCCACAGGTGCCTTTGTCCGAGCGTCTGTCATCAGTCCAGGTAGGGTCCATCGTCCAGCTTGCTTCAGGAATGGCTTTTGGTGCGGCGGGTAGACCGGGTCGTTTGGCTGGGAAGCCTCGGCGTTCGCTGGGTAGACTGGTTCGCTCGGCTGCGAACCCTCGGCGTTCACTAGGTAGACTGGTTTGCTTGGCTGGGGACCTTCGGCGTTGGCTGGGTAGACCGGGTCATTTGGCTGGAAACAGGGACCATCAGTCATCCTTCTCCAACGCCTCCTCAGCTGGTCTACGTGTCGACGCCACATACGACCGTCTTCCAGGAAGATCCTATAGGACTTAGGTTCTGTAACTGAAACAACTTGCCCTGGTACCCATAGTGGGTCCCCTGCATAATTCCTGGCATAGACCACGTCATGCAGGGCGAACTCCCTGGTCTGGCTGTCAGAGCCCAAAGGAGAGCCAGGGGTGTAATAGGGGTGCATCCAGGGTGGTTCTAAGGTACCTGCCCATCAGTAACTCTGCAGGTGATTTGTTGGTTGTGGTATAGGGGGTTGTGTGCTGGGTCAGAAGGTATCTGGACAGTTTGGAGTGCCAATCAATTTGGCCAAACCTAGCCAAGGCCTCCTTTACTGACCTAACTGCCCTTTCAGCCATCCCGTTGCTTGCAGGGTGAAAAGGGGCTGTGAGGACATGCCTGAGGCCCAGATTGGCTGCAAAAACTTCAAATTCATACGAGGTGAACTGGGGGCCATTATCGGATACCAGTGTGTCAGGGAGGCCATGGGTGACAAACACTCTGGTCAGGGCTCTTATGACAGCCAGTGTGGTTGTGGAAGGAAGCAGAGCCAGGTCAATCCATTTGGAGAAAGAGTCCACTATGACTAGAAAAGTCCGCCCGTGCACAGGGCCTGCCAGGTCAATGTGAAGCCAGGACCAAGGGACCCCAGCATCCTCCCACCGGGTAGGAGTGGCTGCAGAAGGTGCTGGTCTGGTCACTTGGCATGGCTGGCACGTGCTTACCCAGCTGGAGATCTGGACATCCATGCCTGGCCACCACACGTAGCTGCGGGCCAGAGCCTTCATCCTCACGATGCCTGGGTGACCTTTGTGCAGGACCTTTAAAATTGGCTTTTGTAGTTTAGTAGGGATGACCACCCTTGTCCCCCACAGCAAACAACCCTGTAGGGATGACAACTCTTGCTTGCGAATCTTGAATGGCAAGAACTCAGGGGTGTACTGAATTGCAGGCCAGCCCCTTCCCACCCAGTCCAGGATCGGGGCGATTACCTTGTCCCTTCTGGAGTGAGTGGCAATGTCCTCTGCTGTGATAGGCAGGTTGAGTTTGTTGACCTCAAAAATGGCGTGGATGGGCATGGGGTCTTCAACTGGCACCAGTAGAGGGCAACGACTGAGGGCATCTGCATGGCACAGGTTCTTCCCTGGGTGATGTACCCGCTTGTATGAATAGGCGGCCAGGAACAGGGTCCACCTGGTCATCCTTGGGGATAGGACCTGTGGGGTTTGCTTATCCCCTGACAAAAGGCTTAATAGTGGCTTATGATCTGTTATAAGTTCAAAGTAGTGACCATAAAGGAATTTGTGAAACTTCTTGACAGCAGCAACTGCAGCCAAGGCCTCTTTATCAATTTGGCTGTAGTTTCGTTCTGCTTCAGAGAAAGTTCTTGAGAAGAAGGCAATTGGTGCCTCAGAGCCATTGGGGAGCCTATGGCTCAGGACAGCCCCTATACCAAAGGGGGATGCGTCTGCTGCCAGGACTAAGGGTGGCTGCTGATTGAATTGAATTAAAACTGCATTAGATGTGAGCAAGGACTTGATGGATTTGAAGGCATGGGCTTCTCTTGGTCCCCAATGCCAAGGCGATTGTTTATGTAAAAGTCTGTGCAGAGGTTCTGCTATAGATGCTTTATGTGGAAGGAATGCAGCATAGATATTTAGAAGCCCTAAGAAGGCTTGGAGTTCAGTCTTGTTGAAAGGTGTGGGTGCCTCATGGATAGCCCTGACTTTGGACTCAATTGGGTGAATACCAGAGGCGTCAATTCTGTAGCCTAGAAAGTCCACTTGCTTAGTGGTGATGGTGCACTTGTCCCTTTTAAGTTTAAGGCCATGCTGCCTAAAACAGTCTAGGACTGCTCTGACTCTATGAATTAGTTGTGCTTCATCCCTAGCTGAAACCAAAATGTCGTCAAAATAGGGGACTACACCTGGGAGTCCTTGGAAAAGCCTCTCCATTAGGGATTGAAAAATCCTAGGGGCTACACTTACGCCAAACTGGAGACGCTTGCACTTAAATGCACCCCTATGGGTGACTATGGTTCATAATTCTAAAGTTTGGTCATCTACAGGGAACTGTTGGTAGGCCTGGGACATATCTAATTTTGCAAAAATAGTCCCGGGTTCAAAGTTATATAAGAGATGTTGGATGACAGGGACAGGGTAGGTGTTGATTTGTAGGAATCTATTGAGGGAAGTCTTGTAGTCTACACACGCTGCCATCTTTCTTAAGTGGGGTGACTATGGGGGTCTCCCATCTAGCAAAATCTACTGGTTCTAATACCCCTTGCTTTAGTAATTTATCTAGCTCTAAATCTAATTTGGGGTGGATAGCAAAAGGTACCCTAAGTTTAAGGTTTAAGGCGGATGGGAGTTGCCTGTGGGTCTACATTGAATGAAATAGGGGTACCAGAGTAACACCCTAAATCCTTGCTAAATACATCAGAATAGTCTCTGAATAGGGTGTCTACTCCAGAGGTTGAAACAGCGTGGATACCAGTTATGCTGAGGCCAAGAGCAGGGAACCAGTCTAATCCTAGTAAAGTAGGGAGGGCACCATCTACCACCACTAAGGGCAAGTGGCCTTTGCAGTTTTGGAATTGGACTAAAACTTGCCTTTCCCGAGGACAGGGATATTCTTGCCTTGGTAATCATGCAGAGTCAGGTGGCAGCTCAGGAGCTTCTTCTTGGACATTCTGGGATGCATCTTCTTTAGCGTTGCCCAGGAGATGATAGAAAGTGCAGATCCCATGTCCACCTCCATCCTGCAAGGCTTACCTTCTAGAAAGACAAAGATACTTATTTTGTTAGAGCCTGTTGTAGTGTGATCTGAGTAGTAGCAGGTATAGCAATCCTCAACTTGCCTTTGGAAAATAGGCGTAGGTTGAGGTCTTTGTAGAAAAGTTCTCCCTGCTTGGCAGACTCTAACTAGGTGGCCTTTCTTTTGACAGTTCAGGCAAATTGCATTCCTGAATCTGCAGGATGCCCTGAGATGGGTTCCTCCACAGCTCAGGCAGATGGGTTGCTGCCTGGGGGCAAGGTTGGTTTTTTGTCTAGGTCCTTCTAGAGTGGCTTCTGTTGTCTGAGGCTGTTTACCTCAATTGGGTCTTCAGGATCCTCATATAGGGAGACTTCCTCAGAATGAATATTTGAGCTGCCTTGCCTAATGGGGTTCCCTTGTATTTCAGCTGCTGACAGAGCAGATAGCTCAGCAGCTTGGGATTCCTCTATGGCTATAGCTAGGATCAGGTCTTTTTTTGCTAGTAAACGTCTTTGAAGTCTCAGGTCCTTGACCCCACAGACAATTTGATCTAGGAGCATATCTCCTAGGTAATCCCTGAAACCACATTGTAGGGCAGCTGATCGTAAGGCTGCCACATACTCACTAATTGACTCCCCCTCAGCCTGCTTTCTATTCCTAAAGGCATGTCTCCTAGCGATTTGGGAAGGCTTAGGGGAGTAGTGGTTGGAGAGGATCTCTTGGAGCTCCTCCCAGGGGATAGTCCTGACAGAATGCGGAGCAACCAGCACCGTGGCGGTGTCCAAAACCGCGGCTCCGCAGAAACTAAGGAAATAGGGTTTCTTTCGATGGTCTGTGACTTCCGCAAGGTCTATTGCATCCAGGAAGCAGAAAAAATGATTTTTATACGATTCCCACGTCTCGGCTGTCAGCTTGAATGGTGGGAATGCTGGGTGGGAAGTCATCGTGAAGCAGCAGTGTCTAACTCCTCAGCTGGGGAGGTTTTAAACTTTGCGCTTTCAAAAGAGCGATTGCGGCTGCGCCTGTCAAGCGGCGTCTGTCTCTTCAGCTGTGGAGGCTTTAAACTTTGCGCTCATGGGGAGCGTAGGCGGCTGCGACTAATCAGCTCTCAGTGGCTCCGGCTCTTTTTGTAGTGACAGAGCTCAGCTGTTTAATGTCTGGTCCCCTCTTATTGTATCCCGCCCTCGTCACCAGTGTTACAGAGCGGCGGAAGATACAAGGCAGACACCAGAGCTAAACAGTAAAGGCTTTATTCTGCGAATAAAGGGTTGCCGTGGCTGCCCGGAGCTAACAGGCAGATCAGCTGGCGGCAACAGCTGATGCCGTTTGACAGCTCCTTTTATAGCTGGCTGTCAAACGGCATCAGCCAATGGGAGCGATTGGTGCTCCCGCCAGAACGGCGGACCAGAGTGGGGACTTCCGTCAGTTCTGTGAATACAACACAGCCCCTCAAATGTAGCCATCTTCTGAAAGTAACAATGAGAGTTTTCAAAATGTGCTCACTAATTCCATGAAATTGTCTTGGACTTCCTTCTGCTGTATAAAAAATGCAAAAGAGTGAGTCAGGGCCAATCTGGTATATTTTACTAAGTCAGAGGATAAGACTGGCTGCACACACAACCATACATAAATGTCAGCTTAATTTTATTTCAACTCAGTAATGAGAGATCATCCTCAACAGTATTGTAAAGCAACTCCACGCCATTTTGTGTGCCTCAGAATTTATTAATTTAAAGTAACTTTTCACATTATCTCCTGGTTTGGCTAGCTTTACAGTTAATCATACATGTTAACTATATTAACTATTCTCTGTGTGTGTGTGTCTAGGAGGAGTGTTTTAGCATTGGATTTTGGATTCAACTTTATACCTTTCTGCTTTATACAGGAAAATTGGCAATATCTGCAAATACATTCTCAGCACAAGAGATGTTTGAGCATTATATTGATTACTCCAAATACGGTATAGACATATAACTAATTACAGAATATTGTAATGCTCTCCAGGAAGATCAGGAGGTAATGACCCAATACAAAAATATGTAGACAGAACAGAAAGGAGGAATATCTTCAATTAAATATAATTCAGTACGGTGTCATATGCATTCTGTCCTGCTCTCACCTTTTATTCCTTTCAATTACCACTCACATGGCAGGAATAGTAGACAGAAGATTTGCTGCAAAACTAACAGGCCAAAAGGTTGAATTAGAGGCATAGTTTGCCATGAACTACATTATCTTAATTCCCAGTCTGACTAAATTTTGAATGTAATTTAAAATAGATGGTTACAAAAGGATTAAGTCTGCAAAATTCAGTTAACTGAGGAAAGTTTTAGAAACAACTTGAGCAAATGACCTAAAACTAAAAATTAAGGGTATACAAGGTGGCCAATTTTCATTTCAATGAGGCACTTTGCCCCATTGAGGCAACTCATGTCACATCATTAAATTACTGAGATGATGCAGTTTGCAGTGAGTCACCTCAAGTCTTTCTTCTACATTGTTGTGCTTGTGTGGAAGGCTTTTTCTGTCACCTCAGGAAGTTTATGGAACTCTTGGGAGAGGATACAACCACAGCAAGTAAAATGAAACAACGCAACAGTCTTCTTTGCTTTAGGAGAAGGGTGGATTTCATAAAGCTCCACAACGTGGCATCCAAGGGTTAAGCTTCGCTTGAAGCATCATCAAGTGAAGAACCCTTTTAAAGCTTACTCACTGCCCCCTTAAAAATAAAGCTCTCAGGAACCATCTATGCTGCTCGGTATTGCTACACTATCCAAATCTTATTACCATATAGCAGATTAGGCTAAATGTTGGTTTGAATGGAGAAAATCTGAGCTTGGATTTCCAATTATTTGCTGAGTTCGCTGTATGTCTTTAAGACAACAATTCTGCCTCAGCCAAGTTGCTGTAATGATAACATGGAATAATTCCTGCTGTGAAATCCTTGGACTAGGGGAAAATGTGCAAATAATAAATTATCATCTCTTCAGACTAAGTTAGCAGCCAAGGCATTTAGGCCTCTTCTGTTCCTCCTATAAATATAGCATAGTAGTTCTGGAATCCCTCCTTGCTTTGCTTCGTTCCTCTCCATGCGGTTGTCACCACCTCATTACTTACTAGGCTTTATAGCTCTTACGCCACTGGAAATACTAACCTAAACTAACCTTGATACTGTCGTGACTTTCATATCAGGCCAAACATACATTGCTTCTGACCCAGAGGCCAACCAGCCAGTTACAGCAATTTCTTTCCTAACATTTTGGAGAGATTTAGCCAATGCCAAGGAAGGGTGCAGCCTTTTTTGTTTGGGTGTAGATCAGTATTTCTCCACCTTGGCTGCTTGAAGATGTGTGGACTTCAATTCCTAGAAAGCTGTGCTGGGGAATTCTGGGAGTTGATGTTCACATATCTTCAAGTTGCCAAGGTGAAGAACCACTGGTCTAAATCAGTGTCAAACTGGCATTGAACACAAGAATAGTTTTTTTTTCCCCAAACACTCTGCTAAACAAATAATTCCCTCAACACTGTCAAACTATTTACTATGTCTGCATTACTGTTACTACTACTATTAATCCTCCCATCCTTCCTTTCACCCATCTTCTCCAGTGGTGGGATTCAAATATTTTTACTACCGGTTCTGTAGGTGTGGCTTAGTGGGTGTGGCGTGGCTTGGTGCGTATGGCTCGGTGGATGTGGCAGAGGAAGATTACTGCAAAATCTCCATTCCCTCCCCACCCCACTAACTTGTTTTCCAGCTCTGTTCTCCTGTGCAGGGCAACAAAAGAAGGCCCAGACAATCAGCTGGGACTTGGGAGACAGAGAATAGATATGGCTGGGACCAGTCAGAGGTGGTATTTGCTGGTTCTCTGAACTACTCAAATTTTCCACTCAATGAAGGTATAATAGTTATAGTCAAATAAATGATTAACACTGATAATAACATATATGTATACATTAAATGGATAATATGAGAAGTTATATAAACTGTAAGTAAGGACTGTGGAAATGATGCACAAAAGACTTGTAACCAACCGACACACTGTACGTAATTGAAGATTTTTTTTAAATTATGTTTTGTCTGTGTATGTTTGTTTAAATAATAAAAATTCTTCCCCCAAAAAACCCCTTATTGGTTCTCCAGAACTGGTCAGAACCGGCTGAATACCACCTCTGATCTTCTCCCACTTATGACTATATGACTGTAACTTTGTTGCTTGTATCCTAATGATTTTTATTGACCATTTCCTAGTATGATTTGATTGCTTATTGTACCCTATGACTATTATTAAGGTTGTACCTTATGATTCTTGACTCTTAACAATGTAACTTTTCTTTTATGTACACCGAAAGCATATGCACCAAGACAAATTCCTTTTGTGTCCAATCACACTTGGCCAGTAAAGAATTCTATCCTATTCTAAACTGACACAAACTAAGAGATCTTACTTCCTGTTTTATCAAAGCCACAATGGAAGCAAAGGGAGTGCTTAACTAAAAAGGTGGTGAGCCAGCTTGTCGATGTGTCTTTTTTTTTTTTTTTTTTGCACTGTATAATAAATGCTGCAATCCGAACCTTTCTGGCCAAAGTCCAAAGAATGGCAATTCTATAGATATACCACTTCCAACATCTGCTTTTGTTCACAAAACAGAGTGCTCCTGTGACTCTCCTCCAATCAGAATAAATTTCACATTTTTTCTTTGCTGTTCTGAACACCTGTGTCTCAGCCTTATAGAATAAATAATAATAATAAAAAAAAACCTTTGTGAAACCATTAAAGTGGGTGTTAAAGAAATAGCAGAAATGTGCCCTTGGCTCAACCAACCATAACACTTTCCCAATAAAGAAGCTCAGTCCTTAATGAAACAATCCATGCAATTTTTACATATTTGTCAGCAACTATTAATAAAAAAATATTAATCCTGTGCTGCAATCTCTTCTGTATGAGGCACTGGTGATGAGGAGAAACAACTACTTAGAATCATTCTACAATACAGCTGTGACTTGACAATTCTAAATAAAAAGAAGGATGATGTTTCATACAGCCCACGGGGAAAGGTTCAGTAAAAAGACTGGGCTTGGAGTAATTTGCAGAATACTACAGAAGTTGTAGCAATGATGTCAGGTTGAGGTTTTCACTCTTGGGAAGGTGAAACCACACATCCCCTCAAACTGTGTTTTGAAGTCTCTGACATTACCTGAAAGCCCATAATATAATCATTCTGTGAAGGTAAGCAGACAGGTATTGCTGATCTGTGCCTCAATGAAAAAATCTTCCTTTTACCATATTTTCTCATCTTGTTACTATATTTTCTCATCTTGTTACCATATTTTCTCATCTTGTTACTATATTTTCTCATCTTGTTATCGTATTTTCTTATCTTGTTACCATATTTTCTCACCTGAACAGGAATTATACACTGTCAGCCTTCCCAGGTATGCCAGATAGAAAATATGAGAAGATGAGCTAATAGCAACAGCAATAGCACTTAGACTTATGTACTGCTTCACAGTGCTTTACAGTCCTCTCTAAGTGGTTTATAAAGTCAGCATATTGCCCGCAACACTCTGGATCCTCATTTTACCCACCTCAAAAGGATGGAAGGCTGAGTCAACCTTGAGCCGGTGAAACTTGAACTGCCAAATTGTAGTCAGCCAGCAGTCAGTCAGCAGTAGCCTGTAGTACTGCATTGTAACCACTGTGCCACCATGGCTCATAATAGTATGTTATTGTAAGGCTACATTAATAGAATTATGCCAGTCTGAAAGTACATTTCATCCATTGTCTTTTTTTAAACCACCAGATCCATTGGGTGGATCCTTCTTAAGTTGTTCCTCTGACCATTAAGCCACTGGGGGTTTCTCTTTTTCTTATTTAATGTTTTCCTAAGCAGCATCTCTTCTCCATATCTTCTCCTCAAGATTATTTCCATATACCATTAATACACTTGCACACTCAAGAGACAGGTTCTGGAAAGGGGAATAAGCAGAATCTTCCAAAAGTAAAGTGAACAAATATAGGAATATCATTTAGATTTGGTCAACAATTATTTTGTAAAATCAAAAGAGAAGTAGCCATGATTTGGTGAAACAGTTTCATACATGCAAAGTAATAACATGTTTCAGTGCAATATCTGACCCCAGGCAATTATGGCTTAGTCAACTAATTATGATTAAGCAAATCTTGGTTTAGCTGGAAATTTTAACAACCAGGAAGGAAACAGGATTACAGAGAGAAAAGAGATTAAATTGCTACAATGCCTTCTTAATCTCAGTAGAGCCTCTTTTTCCCCCCCAGGATATTTTGGTGAAACAGAAAGGTTAATAGTAGCAAGGCCATCAAGCCTATGAAATAAGCTGGGCTGAGAGAAAGTGATTGGCCCACAGACACCCAGTCAGCTTTCATGCCTAAGGTGGGGCTAGAACTTACAGTCTCGTGATTTCTAGATCAGCACCTTACCCACTATATCAAACTGGCACTAATACCAATGACTTCTCACGCAGGGCCCTCCTTATCTGATGAACCTCAGAACTGAGGAAAGGATTTTATTTTTTATTTATTTATTTTATTTTGTCAAGTGATTATAAGATAACAGGTATAAGTATAAACATAGTTATGAATACATGAAATGGATACGAATAAGAAAAAAAATAGGATTAATGAGAGCTGCCATTTTGTGAAATACTTGCTTAAGAATATCTACTTGCTGCTTTTCAGAGAAAGGATGAGGGACTATTAGAGAATATACTGTGGAGGTAACATAATAAATATGCATTACTGTCACCAAATAAAAGGGTCCCGATTGGGAAAAAGAAAATATGATTTTAGATTTTCCTTCATGTTTTCTGCATTTGCTTGGAGATTACGAAAATGCAGCAGCAATGAAATGGTTAGCTCGATAACTGTAAAAATATATCAGAAGTTGTACTGGCAATGTTTCTTCTTTTTTTCTCCCAGAGCAAACTTTGAGATAGATTGTATATGTTTTTTTAAAAAAATCACAAACTTCAATGACAAGGAGTGAAATTGTGGAACTACAAAAAGATGCCATTAAAAGGGATTTCAAAACTGACAAACAGGGAGGAAAAAAAAAAGCATATAATTTTACAACACGGGTGAAAAAAAGTAACAAATTTTGAGAAATTGCATTAGTGTATCATTCCCAATTCATAAGCCATTAGAGGGGAAAACCTAAATTATACCTTGTAACAAAGTAAGAATGTTTTCAATGTTTAAAGGTAATTTTGTATTACTTCTACTGTTACTTAAACTCTTATCTCTTATAAATATCTAAAGACAGGGCCCCAGTGTTATTACCTATGTCTTAGGAAAGAGCAACAATTTCAACTCCATTCACCTACATTTCTATTTTGCCAAGTGCTATCAAGCAGAGAGTTGCATAATTTGTGATCTAAGTGAAATAGATATTTTTTTCACGTTGCACATTTATCACTCTCCTATGGGCCTCGCTACTGACAATCAAATCATAAAAGATGCTTGAAATTGTCATGATGCACTTATTTGCTCATGATCTTTGATACAAATAGTTTCTGCTACCAAAAAAAAGGGGGGAAACTAGCATTCCCCCCCTTCTCAAGTCTTTTTTGGCTGTCATTCTGAATGTGCCTTAAAGCTATAGGATGCTTTTATTGTGGTTGGTTTATTTTGTTATTATTACAATTACCCTGATGTTAAAGTGCATCTCACAGCCTTTATCTTGATCCATACCAAAGACAACCCTGTGAGGTAAAAGTTGAATGCTTCTATTTAGGCTGAAAGTGTATGGGCTGGGAACAATCTCCATTATCTGGAAGGAAAGCTGGTAATTCTGCTGAAGTTAAAAATGCACAAGAGTTTGATTACCTCTGAAGTAACAATAACCCCAAGCCACTGGGGGAATTTTTTTTTTAGCTAAACCTCAGTTTTGGAGCAAAAGAATTCCAAAAACTGATTGAATACCATTTCATTTATTTCTAGATCATCCATATTTTTTCTTTGGGATTAAGTAGAAATTAACAGGTCTTATCATATTACATGTGCCAATGAAAAGAAAGACTTGGGATGACATGATAGCAATGTTCCAATATATGAGGGACTGCCACAAAGCATCTGAATGAAGAACACTAGAAGCAAGTATGGAAACTAATCAAGTAGAGAACCAACTTATTAGGACTAAGGAGAAATTTCCTGACAGTTAAAACAATTGATCAGTGGAATGACTTGCCTGCAGAAGTTGTGGGTACTCCAACACTAGATGTTTTTAATAAGAGATTTGACAACCATTTGTCTGAAATGGTATAGGTCTCCTGCTTGAGCAAGGGTTGGATTAGAAGATTTCCAAGGCCTCTTCCAAATCTGTTATTCTCCTGTGGGAATAAAGATAGGAAGCACGAGCATTGTGTTCGCCATCTTGAATTGTGCAAAATAAAATATGTAAATAAAATGTATACGTTTTATTCCAATTGCACACAGTTTTTAAATGTTCCACTGCTATTAAATGCTGGGTATGAAATTCATTAATATTCAATAAAAGCAGACATTCATACTCATGAACACACAAACATATTCTGAAGAAGAAAGGAAGTATGTTTACACATGCACAAATGTGCACACACATTTTTTCAGGTTTTTTATTCCCTCCTCCCCCTACTTTTTTTTTTTAAACGTCCCAGTATGATTTGATATGTTAGCTTAAAACTGATTCCCTCTCAGGCTATGATGAAGAACAGTAGCACAAGGTAAAAAAACAGCATTTCTGACCTGATCCAGAGCAAGCTGCTGGAAATTTATTTGGAGGGATAAGGGAGAAATATATTAGTTAGTGAAATGGAGCTTGCTGCTGAGTGCACAAAGGTGAATTTATTTGTCAGAAGTTTGAAAGAGGTTTATGCAATGGAGTATTATTGAACCAGGCTATTAGCAGAGTGAATTGCTACTATGACACACCATTAAATTGTTTTTAGTATCCACAAAGGTATCATTTTGTTGCAGACATAGTTAGTAACCAAGTTATATATTTACTGGATGGCAACAGATCTTAGGGAAAAATAGTGCATTTGGTTAAAAGTTGAACATCCCTAAATAAATGAGGGGAAAAGTTGCTATAGACATTGTTTTATGAAGACTGTAACTCCCAGTTCCTCAAGACAATGGCGAGCAATTGGGTACTGAAGTGTTTTTGCTGCAGTGCTCTGCTTTTGTTTTATGTATTCATTCATTTATTTAGAAGATTTATATGGCTGCCCATCAGGACAGTTTACAACAACTATAAAACCAATAAATAAAACAATCATAAAAACAATAAAATAAACAAAGACAAATAGGAAGAAGTTTCTAGCATTTCTTATTGTGAGGCAATGAAATGAGGGTTCCTTGCATACTACAATAAATTATGTAAAATTATCGGATTTGTAGATCTTTATCTGGTTGCAGTTCCAATTTGTTGAAAACGGTATTTTGTAGCTCTCCAGCCAATAGAAGAAACTTAATCAACACCTACGATGATGGTGGTACATGTGGCATTTAACCTGGTCTTAAAAGAAACTAAGCAAGATTGATCCTGGCTAGTACTTGTATACAAAACCATCAGAAAATTCTGAGACTGAATGCCAGACTGAGAAATGAAAAAGAATCTTGGGTAGGTGGGGGGGAAACGAGAGATCATTTCTGTGTTGTGCAATAGTCCAAGAGAAACCAGATTCTGCCCTATTAAAAAAAATCAATTTGTGCAACTAGATTAAGTCATTCACATACTTTAGTTACACTATGTACATTTCCTTTCTGTTTCACTCTGGAAGTCTCCATGCAGTAACTTTTCTTTTTATTTCATTTAATTGTAAAGGGAAGACCATTTCCTAGTGGATGAAGAACTTAATACAATCACACAGCTCCCTATGACTGATCTGTCTGTTTAGAAAGACACTGTTCAAATGCTGTGGAAGAAGATTGGTTGGAAGGTTATGAAAATATAAAGTCCAATATATCTATTTGTAAAGGTCTTCCAGAATCAGAAAAAATGACCAAGTTTTCCCATTAAGAGTCATGTGAGATTGATTAGACTAGGGCAGGGGTCAGCAACCTACAACTCTGGAGCCACATGTGGCTCTTTCATCCCTCTGCTGCAGCTCCCTGTCACCAGTCAGTGCCATTTTGAGAGGAGCTTCCAAGTTGGGGGGAGGAAAGCATGGTACACCAGGAGGAGACTCTATGGCAAGGGGTGGGTTTTTCAATCAACTCCACAATTGATAGGGCTTTCAGTTAGGATAGGTAGAGGAAAAAGGATGCTGTGCTAGGAGGAGACTCTATGGTGGGGGAACTAGACTTCCAGTTGCCAGTAGAAAAAGGATGCAGCACTAGGAGGAAACTCTATGATGGGGAACCGGACTTCTAGTTGGTTTCAGAATTGAACGGGGGGCTTCCGGTTAGGACTTTTGTGGCTCTTTGAGTGTTTAAGGTTGCTAAGCCCAGGACTAGGGTATAATCTGTTCCAAAGTCTCCCAGTAAATTTCCATGGGTGAAAGTAGGCTTGATCCTGGATATTTCAGGTTCTAGTTTAGCCCTTTAGTCACCTCACTACGCTGACTGCTGGAAGCAGTTCCCTTTGTCTCAAAGCACTTCCACACCAGAAGCCCTGGTTGCGCAGTGGTTAGAATGCAGTATTGCAGGCTAATTCTGCCCACAGCCAGGAGTTTGATCCTGATGGGCTCAAAGTTGACTCAGCCTTTCCATCCTTCAGAGATCAGTAAAATGAGGACCCAGATTGTTGGCTGCAACATCCTGATATAACCCACCCAGAGAGTGGTATAAAACACTATGGGGAAGAATATAAATGTAAGTGCTATTGCTATAAATATTGACCTTCATCACTCTTTAAACCAATGACCTTTACTAATTATGTGACAAAATAATATCTGTTTGAAAGATGAATGCTCCCAGTTTGCTCCCAGTTTTGAAAGAGTGTGACTTCTGGGAGCCCAGTCGTTTTGTTTAGCTTCTTGGTTCAGATACTTCAAGTTATCTATATTTTTCCAAGTTTTCTATAGGGTGAAGACTACTTAAAAACTATCCTTCCATCATAGGAAATTTAATTTGATAGAAACCTGCTTTATTCTACATTCCATTGTTTTCTTGATTCATTAAACTCCACCTTCAGCTCTTCTGTCGTCTCAATTTTTCCAGCAACTGTGTGAGATTTCTTTCTCAAACATCCTTCAAAAGCATGTGTCCTTTGCAGTCAGGTTAACATTTTTGGGCTTCACAACCTCTTCTCAGTTTGTAAAAGAAGAGATTCCTTTTTCCCCCTTATCTGTTTTAGGTCTACCCTTTTATTTCAAAGCTGCTGTTAAAACACCCCCAGCAATCTAATTAACCATATTTTTCTGCCAATACATATGCCCCTTGCCATATACAACAACTTACATTACTTTCAATGGATTGATATATTTTAATTGTGTGCTTATGCTGTACTTATATTCCACTTAGCTAATGTAGAGAGTATTCTCTCTCTCTCTCCCTCTCCCTCTCCCTCTCCCTCTCCCCCTCTCCCTCCCTCTCTCCCTCTCTGCCTCCCACCCTTTCTTTGCTGTTTTTGGTGTTTCACTTGACATAAAAATCTATGCAGTAGGTTCACCTGAGAGAGAATAAGTGGTACTGAATCACCCAGTGAATTTTCTGACTTAGAGAAGGCCTGAAACTGGACTCACCAGTCTAAATTTAACACAGTAACCATTATAGCAGCCTGGTTCTTTATTAATTTCCCCCCCACCCCCCCAGGACTGGTGCCAGGAAAAGTCTCCATTGTATCAGCTTACTTAGAAGTACAGCATAGGTTATGTGGCAAAGCCAGCTCTATTTACCATTGCTTACTGTCTTCTATCTGAGATGGCTGCCTTACTTAATTAATAGCACTACGAACAACAAATGTGCTTTCTCCTTCTCTTTTAGTTTTTCAGACTGCAACCATCAGACTGTTGACAAATCACTAGCCAAGCCAATCACTGGCTTCTGACTGGGGCTGCAAGTTTTCATTCATTTAATTAGTAGTTCAGTCAACTAATGAGCAGTTGATTAATCAGGAGGTGGAATTTTATTCAGCAATGGAAGATTTCAAACAGTGGTATCATGAGTTATCTGCCATTTGTTTGAAGTTTACTCTTTGATATAACATGATTTTTTTTTAAATGAAGCATCACATTTTAAATAAGGATATAGAAATAGTGAATTATCATTACTGAATGGTATGTTGCTTCTTCACAGATGCTTTCAGTATCTCAAAAGGGGCCTCCATCTTGATAAGATGCCAATGGATGTGCCCTTAAAGCAATAGAAGAGAACAGGCATATCTTTAGAAACTTTGCTCTTGAGTATATTGGCTGTTTACAAGAAGAAGAAGAAAAGAGTTAAAATAAATACACAGCAAAAGAAGTGCAGTCCAATTCTTTAAATGCTTACTTATGACTAATCCTGCTCAATCCCTAAGGGGTCTATCCCCAAGAAAGAACACAGCCTTACTTACATCCACCCAAACAAATGTGTTCAATCTAAATCTGATGCTATATTTTAATTTGAAAACCTTATAACACAACGAGATTCAATCACAGGCCTTTAATTTAATCATATTTCTGCAACTTACTGGAAATAGGGAGGGGGTTGGAAGAAAATTGCTGAAATTAACATTTTAATTTGGCCGCACTAAAGTGCAGAAGGAGCTTTAAGGGAAAATTTGTTAAAGAGGGGGTGGGAGCCAGAATGAAATATATGTATGTAGATATACATATTAGATTAAATGCTTTAGAACATAAATCAGTGAAAGAAAAGTAATAAATAATACACGATGGAAATGTGATAATGTTTATTAAGAAGCAACAGCCTTGTCATCTTCATTTTCTTCTTCACTGATTTTCTTCTCAAAGGGCATGCTCATTTGGGACTCCCTGCAATTTAGCCTGAGGCCACTCTCTCTAATTCTTGGTTTCAAAAAAATACCTGCTTTGCAGAAATAAGTTAAAAGCGGTACAACTGTACACACTGAAGGTCTTTGCATTAAGCTCCTTAAAGAAAACATTGTGAATCTTATTTTTTTAATGTTATTATGGAAACCTTGAGATAGGTATTTTCAAGGAATGGAAAGACAGAAGACAATAGGGACACATGCATCTAAAGACTGGAGAACAATGCTACATTGCTCAATCTGAAATTTAATCTGTAAAAGCCTTTCCCAGTCAGGTGTTATCCAAATATGTTGTGCTGCAGTTCCTAGAATTCTGGAATATCAGCCACAATATTTGCAGGCATTAGGATGGGGACACTTACTCTACAATCCTTCTTCTTTAGTTTGGGTGCAGTCTTGAAGGAATGCTAAGAACATAAAGAGTATTCAGGTTAGATCAGTGTTTCTCCACCTCAGCCAGTTTAAGATGGGTGGACTTAAACATGCTTGCTGGGGAATTCACAGACACCAGAATTCCCCAGCAAGCGTGTTTAAGTCCACCCATCTTAAACTTGCCAACGTTGGGATAGAAACATGTTTGCTCTGGATTACACAGAGGCCAATCTGAAATCTCTTAGGAAAAAGTGGCATTGGAGCAGAAGTGGTATTCAGCAGGTTCTGACCAGTTCTGAAGAATCGGTGGCGGAAATTTTGAGTAGTTCAGAAAACTGGCAAATACTACCTCTGACTGGCCCTGCCCCCATCTACTCTCTGCTTCCTGAGTCCCAGCTGATCGGCTGGGTCTCCTTTTGTTGCCTTGCACAGGAGAACGGAGCTGGAAAGCAGGTTAGAGGGATGGGAAGGGAATGAGGATTTTGCAGTATCCTTCCCCTGCCACAGCCACCAAGCCACACCACGCCCACCAAGCCATGCCTGCAGAACTGGTAGTAAAAAAAAATTGAATTCCACCACTGCATTGGAGGTAATAATCTTTCTGAACCCAAAGGCAAAACACAGTTGAAAATCCTGTAATTTATTCAGGTGTGCAATATATATTTTTATCTGTATTATGTGATATGTGTGATATCCCTAATTGCAGTAGAGATTAATGTATAATTCTGTCTCAAATTTTGTATAGCAGAAGCATACACTATATAGATGTTCCCATTATACTGTTTTATAGGTAAACCCACTTGCATTTCATCTAGATTTAGGGTGATTTTGACATATTGAAAGCATTCATAGTTCCATCAAAATGATAGCCTTGGTATAAACCTTGGTAAAATATTCAACAGTGTGAAACATTAGTTAAAATCTATTTTTTCAAAAACATCCTGAACCTTGTATGTTTGATGGACAACCAGTAAATCTTATTTTTCTATAACTTATATATCCATCACATCACATGTCCGAATGTCCATCAAGAACATAAACTGGCCCAATGTTTGATTTTTTCAAAATAGACCACCCTGTCCTTGAATGGCTGAGTGGAGTGCACATTAATATTTGAAGCACTGTAAGCCCATGCATTTGCCATATGCAAAATAAAATAATTCTATAGCTTAATACCAAAAGTTCTATCACTATTATCACTGATAGCATTTCATGATTGAGTTTCTGGAATCCCTGAAAATGATGGTTCCATACTTTATCCTCCATGGAAAAATCAATGAGATTTGAGGGCAGTTATTTTACCAAGAAGACATGATGTGCTCTGATTAAACCTCTACTCTTTGATGGTCTACTTTCAGGCATGTAGAATTTACCCCTTTCCTAGTTCAGCATTCTTGTAGGTATAATTTACATACTACTAGATGTAAGCCCTGCTGTAGATAAGTTTTGGAAAATGTTGCACGTCTCCACATATGACATAAAGAATATAGGCCAATTGCCCATAGATGTCTTGACTGGAGTTGATATTCTTTTTGTTTTTTGTTTTTTTTAAAGATATTCATGATTTGGGGTGGGGTGGGATGAGATGATGAGAAAGAAATTGTTATTTCAAAAATTGGAAAGTTTATTTCAGTAACAATTATTTCATGCCCCAAAGTTCTTAATACTTGCTACTTCTTAATAATTACTATATCTATTTATTTATTTTATTTATTTTGTCAAGCAATTATAAGATAACAGGTATAAGTATTAACATAGTTATGAATACATGAAATTAACACATATAAGAAAAATAAAAAGAAACAATAGGACAGGGGTGGTAGGCACATTGGTGTGCTTATGCACGCCCCTTTCTTAGGAAAGGTGTGAGGTCAATAGTAGACAGTCTAAGGTTAAAGTTTTTGGGGTTTGGGGAAGAAACTACAGAGTCGGGTAGAGTATTCCAGACATTGACCATTCTGTTGCTGAAGTCATATTTCCTGCAATCAAGTTTGGTGTGATTTACCTTGAGTTTGTATTTATTGTGTAGTCTTGTATTGTTATGGTTGAAACTGAAGTATTCATTGACATGTAGGACAGTGCAATATATAATTTTATATACTATACTTATATTGGACCAAAGGCGGCGCACTTCTAGGTTTTCTAGGTCTAGAATTTCAAGTCTGGTGGCATAAGGTATTCTGCAATGATTAGAGGAGTGGAGAACTCTTCATGTGAAATATTTCTGGACTTTCTCAACTGTATTAATATCAGATATGTAATGCGGGTTCCATACTGATGAGCTGTATTCAAGTATTGGTCTAGCAAATGTTTTGTATGCTCTAGTTAATAGTGTGATATTACCAGAGAAAAAGCTACGTAGGATTAGGTTAACAACTCTTAATGCCTTTTTGGCTATGTAGTTACAGTGGGCTCTAGCACTTAGATCATTAGAGATAGTACTCCAAGGTCCTTGACAGAGTTTGGATCATCAACAAGGTCTTGACTATTCAGTTTGTATTTTATTTTCTGATTTTTTTTTTTGCCAATATGTAAGACAGAGCATTTATTTGTTGAGATTTGAAGTTGCCATTTGTTTGACCATTCTGATACATAGTTGAGGTCTTTTTGAAGGCTAGCAGTATTGTCTGTGGTATTGAACATCATCAGCGAAAAGAACGCAGTTGCTCTTAATATGATCACAGAGGTCATTTATGTAGAGTATGAAGAGAGTTGGTCCTAGAATACTGCCTTGGGGGACACCACTATTGACAGGTACAGCATTTGATTGGACACTCTCAATTTTGACCTTTTGTTGTTGTTTGACAAGAATGTTTCTATCCAGTTATGCAGTTGTCCAGAGATACCATAATATTTTAATTTTAGGAGTAGTTTGTCATGTACCACTGAATCAAAAGCTTTACAGAAGTCTATGTAAGTTGCGTCAATTGCTTTGCCTTGATCAAGTTGTGTAGTCCATATGTTTTTGCAGTGTAAGAGTTGCAGATTACAGGATAGTTTTTTCCTGAAACCAAATTATTTATTGGAGAGTAGGTTGTTTGTCTCTAAGTGAATGATAATCTAGTATAGGCACATCTTCATTTGGACTCTTTTTCTATTTTAAAAATATTCAAAGAATGACACTCCATGCAATATATTTTGTTTGTTTACTTATGTACTTGTCTAAGTAGAATGGTGTGTGTGTGTGTGTGTGTGTGTGTGTGTGTGTGAGAGAGAGAGAGAGAGAGAGAGAGAGACTTGATGATAGCATTTTTCTGGATGGAAATTCTATTGTTTTTCAGTTACTTCTATTGGATCCACGTGTGTAGTATGTCCCAACAGGATTAAATAGTTTCTTTTTTTCTAATATTAAAGTTATTAATATTTCATTGGGTTTTTTTAACAAAACTGTAAAAGTAGATCATATTTGAACTCCCCCCCCCTTTTAAAATTTTTATCTAGGACAATATCATTAAATTATTCTTGAATCAGATAAATTAAAGGAGATTAAGCAGTTGTATAAAGTTAAGGCTAATGATCAAAATTCTGAAATGTAGACTGTTGTTAGCAGCTTTAACTAGTGGAACTAAGGTCAAATTCTTCAGAGAACATTTTGAATGAGAAGTATAAATTAAATACAAATTAAAGAGCATCATCATTTGTAGATCTAAGCAGTTGCCTGTTTGAATGTCTCATCTGTAACTTTTTAGAGCCAGTTTGGGAAGAGGGTCCTAGACTGTTGATATATCATATATATAGATAGATAGATAGATAGATAGATAGATAGATAGATAGATAGATAGATATAGATATAGATATAGATATAGATATAGATATAGATATAGATATAGATATAGATATAAATGTGCATATTATTAACCCTTTAATTATAATAATGTACCTTCTCCTGATAGACAGATATCAGAGAAATGTGTATTTATTAATATCACTGGTAAGATTTTAAAATCCATCTATTAGAGAGAGAGAGAATTGGAAAAGGGGGTGTGGTTTAAGTGCTGATATACTGAAGTTATTTAGAAATAATAATTATTACTATTGACACAAATGGGTTAGTGATGGTGGTATTTCCAAGAGACAAAGTAATAAAAGAATATGCTTTGAAGTACAGAACCTGCCAAATTTCATTAACAGCAAAAAAATATGGGTGCGTTTCAAGCAAATCTGAAATTATTTAAAATCATGGTCTTAATAATCTTTCATTAAAACTACTGAATGCATTTGTATAACTATGGCATGCATGTAGCAAGAGATGCACAAATCTCCTTTTATTGTATCACCTTATTTTTACTCTGACAATATTTTAAATATTTCTCATCAAGAAGACTCCTGCAATCTTATCACATTTCACATGCACTTTTACTTAAATCCATGGATGTGTTGTTCTTTCCCTTGCATTTTATTCCATTCTGAGTGAGAATATAGACGCTTCAAAGGCAGTCTCTTGATGGGGTGTTCCTTTTAACAAACAATGGTCCTGTGGCAGCTTAAAATGAAATCGACCATGTATCAGCTTAAATCAGGTCTGTATCACCACCCCATGCATTCATTTCAAGACATTTTCTGTAAGTTGGAAAAGAAAAGAAAATTCAGGTGCTGTTATACAGGCATTTCCCTAATCGGCACAGTTTGCGATACCACTTTTCCGCATGTAACTGCTTATAAATGCCTTTGTACTCGACTTTCCCTGATATATGGGGCTTTTGTATGAAATGTTGAGCCAAGAATGATGGATACAGCTGTCAGGGCCATAATGGTGCCATTATTGGCAGATCATCCCATTCGCTCAAAGGAAATGCATGGCAGGATGTTTGTTTTTTACACTGGTGTGTGTGTGTGTGTGTGTGTGTGTGTGTGAGAGAGAGAGAGAGAGAGAGATTCCTGCAAAAACTAAAAAAAATCCTATGAATTGTCTCACATTTCTAATTTGATCAAAGATAAGATGCAAAGCAAGCAAGAAGCAACAGAGAAAGCAGAATTTTTAGAATAAGGAGCCAGTTGTGCATATCATATCCACTAACAGTTGGAAAAGACAGTTTGGCTTACTGTTGCCCAAATCATTCCCCCCGCCCCCCACTTTTTTTTCCTTGCCACAACACAAACCAGTTATAAAAACTATTTTATATTTACAGAATTCCTCTACTTGGTATATGATGTATTAGATTCCCTTGCACATACAAGTAGCATTAGAATATGTGTGAGTTTTTTATATACGTTGCTGACTGAAACCAATAAAAAATTACTTTTCCCAAATCCTGGCTTTTCATTTATTCTTGTGCAGTTGTAAGTAAAAAAAAAAAAAGTAAAGGAAATTTGATTTGATTTTTAAAACATGGAGAAAAGTTTGCAGAAACTTCCTTTTCCTCAACAAGTGGACAAGATAAGTCTACGTACACTGCCTTTTTCATAGGCAAAAATGGTTTTTCCCCCCTATTCTGCAGCCTCACCAACTTTGGACACAATCATCAAGCTGTAACTCCCATGAGGTAGTGGTGGGTTGTCTATATATTCTCAGTCATCTGGGTCATGGTTGTCCCAAAGGTGCTTTTTCCAAGAGGCAACTGGACTTTCTTTGTTTTTCCCCGAAGATGTTTCACTTCTCATCCAAGAAGCATCTTCGGTTCTTTCAGAAAAAGCACCTTTGGATAGAGGTGGGTTGTTTCAGTTTTGATTTACGAAGTTGAGCAGGGCATGGCTTTGAGGGGATGCAATGGTTACAAGTGTGGCTTGGTCCAACGCCTGATGATATATCTCCAGAATCTCCAACCAGCCTGGACCCCCACAGATCTGTACCAGTTTGCTGCCAAGTTTCCCCTGCTTCACCGAGGATCAGCTCTTGAAAGAGCTGAGAAATGGTTGGCAGCAGGGGTGGGCTGCTACGGGTTCACCCAGGTTTGGGCAAACTGGCAAATCTCACCCCGGCTGGCCCCTCCTATCCCTCTCTGCCGCTCCCAGGAGTCTCCACATGGACCATTTTGGATGCAGGGTAAGTGCAGGGTCCATGCGGAGACTCCGGGAGGGGGAAAACAGGCCTCTTGGAAGTTCCAAAATGCCGGAAACACCCTTTTTGCCCTCCCGGAGGCTCAAAGAAAGCCTCCAGAGCCCAGGAAAGGTGAAAACACCCTCCCTCACCATGGTGCAGGAGGCCAACTAGGCCACGTGGACCATTTTGGATGCAGGGTAAGTGCAGGGTCCACGCGGAGGCTCAGGGAGGGGGAAAACAGGCCTCTTGGAAGTTCCAAAATGCCAGAAACACCCTTTTTGCCCTCCCGGAGGCTCAAGGAAAGCCTCCAGAGCCTAGAAATGGTGAAAACACCTTCCCCCACCATGGTGCAGGAGGCCAACTAGGCCACGCCTATCATGGCGACATCCACCCAGCAACCGGGCAGAGAGACGATTGCTGCCTGGTTGGCAGTGAGAGAAGGCACTTTGCAAGAATGCTGTTCTTCACCATGTTTCCACCTCCCTACAAAGACTTCAGCTGTGGCAGGCTGAGAACTTGTACTTGCTCTTCTTTTCATTGCCGAATGAAAGGAGCCTGAGGGATCATTAGTACCCTTCCATCACTTCCTCATTAGTTCTTAGATAGTGTTTTAATGACAGCTTGAGAGGCTCAGCATCCTGGCCTCTTACTATTTATGATCCCCACAGTGCTAATGTGCACTTAATGAGAAATTCTTGTCTTGCTTGTAAATCCTGTAGCCGGCATTCAATTTATTGACAGATGTTTGCTTGGGCCTCTTTAAAATTACTTCATAAATCTTCCAGGATAAAAGGCCTCAAGTTTGGTTATTAAGACAGGTCCTTGTTGACAGTTTCATATTTAACTGTTTAGAACTCAACTGTCAGAGCTTTTTTTCTTTTCCATTTTTTTTAAAAGGAGTTGCATAGCAGATCGCTTGCATTTTAGGGGCCTGATTTACTCCATGAATTCTCTACCTTATTTTGAAGGGGCTGTGTACCCATTCATTAATTTTTCTGTGACCTCATTGTGCACAAGCAACACTCATTTAACATATCAATATGTCAGCTGTGACTAAGTGTTTATGCTGATATGAACTGAGGACTGAGCAACTATTACACACCCAGATCTACTGGACAGAACATTGATGCAACTTGAAAGCTGAGTTAGCACTTTGTGCCAGAAACCACCAGGCATTTCCTAAGGAATACAGAATCTGCTGCCATCTTAAAGACCAAGGAATTGATGGAAAGAACACATTTTATTAGATACATGTCACTGAGAAGACAGTTCAGGAAAACATCCAATATCAACATCACTTTCCTAAGGTCCATGCTCCAGCACATCTCCCTATCATCTTCATATCATCCATTTACTCTCCAAAGCACCTGAAGGCAAGAAAAGAAGCAATGGATGGAAACTAATCAAGGAGAGAAGCAACTCTGAACTAGGAGGAATTTCCTGACAGTCAGAACAATTAATCAGTGGAACGACTTGTTTCCGGAAACTGTGGGTGCTCCAACACTGGAGGTTTTTAAGAAGAGATTGGACAACCATTTGTCTGAAATGTTATAGGGTTTCCTGCTTGAGCAGGGGTTGTACTAGAAGGTTCCTTTCACCTCTATTATTCTGTTACCCTCTGAAGCCATTTCTCTGTCTTTCTTCTTGCTTTCCCTATCTCTTCTAGTGACCTGAAACAAGTCAATACTGGTGAGAGAATTCTGATGCATGACTCAAATAAATCCAGCCAATATCTCCTCTGATCCTTGACCGTCCAATGCAACAGTAACAAATTAGCCCTGTAGTGAAGCAAGTACTGCTCAACTGTTCTGATTCAAAAATTTGCTGTAACAATGTATTTTTTTAAAAAAAAAGAAATCTGAGATGCTGAACAGAAAGATTAATCCTCTCATGCATCAGTACACAAAATGCAATCAGCAATAGGCTATCAGATTAGGTGATTAGATGGGTAATTGGAGGACTATAGTTATAGATGAAAGAAAGGCAAAGGAGCCGTACACTTTCATTCTTTGTCATGTGCATGAATATGCATGCATGTAGCCGAGAGTCAAACAATACCTACTACTTATTCAATGTCTATGGAATTGGGCAGCTGGCTAAAAGATGAAGAACTTCAGTTCTAATATTCTTAAGCTGCTTCCCCAAAGCAGTTCTGTATATCCATAGACAAAATAAGAGGAAGTATATTACCAAGATATATTTGAAATTGTGTATGTCAGCTTTGGAAGCCATATTCCATGCTGTCACATAGCCTGAGAAAAGTGGGAGGGGGTGATTTCAATTAAGTAGGTCTAAGTAGACAAAATAAAATTATTTTGTTAGTTCAAGGTCATTTAGTATGGCGCAAATGAAATAAGGATCTTACTTTTGGACGGATTGTGATTGAGCCATGTGATGATGACCAAGGAGGGATGGATTTGTAGTTTGGGAAATTGTGGAAACCTGAAAACTTTTAGATTCAGGATTCCACAGATGTGCCAGGTACTTTTCTAATAAAGGTACTTTTGAGATATTATTTGTCTCGGAGTTACTGATTGGAATGGAGATTTTCTGGAATGCCGACATTATCCCGAATATAAAACTTTGCACCCAAGGGATGCCACTGCTCTAAGCAATTTTCCTGGGATTGGATAATGATGATATCCTCCCAACTCCAGGTGATATACCTAATGTACCTGCCTTCTGTTTTTCCCACAACTGTCCTGTGGGATGGGGGAAAATAAACAGCCCAAACTCATAAAGTATGAAAGCCTAAGAAGGGGGCTAGAATTCATAATAGCAGTAGTACTTAGACTTATACAGTACACCACCCCACAGGGCTTTACAGCACTCTCTGGGTGGTTTACAATGTCAGAATATTGCCCCCAATATTCTGGGTCCTCATTTTGCCAGGCTCAGAAGGATGGAAGGCTGAGTCAACCTTGAGCCGCTCAGGATTGAACTCCTGGCAGTGGGCAGAGTTTTCCTGCAATACTGCATTCTAACCACTGCACCACCAGAATTCCCCACAGTGTCAAGTTCAGCCACTTAACCACTACACCAAAATGGTTCTGGCATATTTATATATTTATAACTCATATTTCTAAAGTCTCTCAACTTCTCAACAGTTCTGGGTAAAGAACCCCATTGAATTAAACTAAGAAGTCATACTGTATTTCAGTTAGGAACATAAGAAATTTTCTTAAAGCAGGTAATCAATTGTTCTATGTTTTGTCACTTGTGCTACTCTCCCAACATTATTAGGCACAGGACCGTCCTTCTCATTATCTACATTCTGATATTTTTTAATCTATATTTTTAAAAATGAGAGGGATTGAACATAGGACAACCTACATTCAAAGCCTACCTTCTACCATTACGTTCTGGTAAATATGCTTTCACAAACAGAGGTAGTATTAAAAATGATTTTTTTAAAGCAAGAAAGATAATTTGGTATGATTCTGAAAGCTTACAATTCTTTGAAGAGAAACTGCCTTGCAGATACTGTATCAATCAATCAATCAATCAGTTGTCTTTATGCCTATCTAAATACAGGACTTCCCCCCACTTTTACTTTTTTTTATTCATAAGCATATTAATTTTGTCTTCATGTTGCACCTTCGCTGCTGCATGTAGTGTATTTTTAAACATTCATTAGTTGGCAAAATAAAAAGAATAAAAATAGAGAACCCATCCTTTAGTCTAATCCTCCCTGAGGTCTGACATTAAAATAAAATAATAGACCCCATCAATGTGTGATACTAATGCAATTCATGAGCAAGTTAACACACTGTGTTTTGTTTCAAGACAGATTTGTTATTTTTGCTCATTTATGTGTTATTATTTGTGATTACTTTCCAAATAATAATTGCAATTATTTACGAGTGGGAACTTGTTGGCGGTTTTTTAGAATCTTAATAGCCTTCTTAATGGTATTCAGGATTGTGATCCAAAAATATTGCCATTCTAACTGTTTAGGACAATGCTGCTGGGGTCTGTCATCTTTTTCAGAGACTGATTTGAAAGGACATGGGATTTGAGATGGCTGCCAGAAAATTGGCTGAATCCAGATCGTGATTAAACTCATGACATCAGCCAAATTGTAACAGCATTCACTCCACTTAAGTCCATCATAAAAGATTCAGATCAGACATTGGAAGATAATAAGCATCTCAGCTAAAAAAATTTGTGGTTTTGTGTGTGTGCTTACTTGTAGTGTCACGTCATATTACATTGCTTGACTTATGTCACATCACATTTTGTTACTTATCTTGCATCTTATGCTGACATAAGGGATTGTTTTGTTGTTCCTGTTGTTCTCCAAGATATTTGCTTGTGTTGTTTGAGATCTGGTTCATTTTGTCAAGTTGCTGATTGGAATAGATTTTATAGATGAAAAAAAGTGAACGGCCTTGCAGATACTGTATCAATCAATCAGTCAATCAGTTGTCTTTATGCCTATCTAAATACAGGACTTCCCCCCACTTTTACTTTTTTTTATTCATAAGCATATTAATTTTGTCTTCATTTTGTTACTTATCTTGCATCTTATGCTGACATAAGGGATTGTTTTGTTGTTCCTGTTGTTCTCCAAGATATTTGCTTGTGTTGTTTGAGATCTGGTTCATTTTGTCAAGTTGCTGATTGGAATAGATTTTATAGATGAAAAAAAGTGAACGGTTTAAGCAAATCTAACTCATGACTGACACAGATATAACCGAGGATAACAGGTTTCTTTATGCATTTCTTATTGAGTATTGATGCAAATAAAGTCCCTTAAAGCAACTCTGGATCATGATGCAGGCTGGGCTACCTATGTACATGTCAATACATATTACAGCTACTAAAATACATGAAATTCCTTCTAAAATGACCGACAACATCAACTAAGTCCATATAGCCATTGGGGAGGGGCATGTTCCCTTATAGCAGCGCTACCTTATCTAATGTTACCTTATAGCAGTGTTTCTTAACTGTGACAACTTTAAGATGTGTAAATTTCAGCTCCCAGGATTCCCCCGAAAGGCATGCTGGCTGCAGAATCCTGACAACTGAAGTCTACATTTCTTAAAGTTGCTGAGGTTGAGAAACACTGCCATATAATGATAAAGATCATCATTTTAATTTGTCTCACTTTTGTGCATCCTATAAAAATACTTCAATGCAACAACATAGAATTAAAATACCAGGTCATTGGTGTAAGTACATCTCCCCTTGTACATTTTTAAAGAAACCAGGAATGTGTCCATCCAGCTAGACATGCTTTCACTTGCTTTGTGAATTTGTGATGTTGTCTGTCCTTGCTTGGAAGAAAATGAAGCTGTGTGGATTTGTGATGGTGGATCTTTAGAATGTTGTGTTTGTTATTGTTCCTCAAGCCTGAGGCACATCTGGAGAAGAGGCATCAATGAAAAAGAGAGATCTTAAAATTGGTGACTTAATGCATTCCCTTTTTTTAAAGAAAAATGACACTATACAAAAAAGGAGACAATTGCTTATGCTCTTTCATATGTATACATATGTGTTATGATGGTTAGATCTGCAATTTGAAGATAACAAGGAAAGCATTCTGTTAGAACATCTGGACTATACAAAGGAGAAATACCTTAGAACTGTTGATCTATAATGGTTATTTTTAAAATTGTATACTGAATATGATTTACCTAAATGTACCAATAATATCCGTGCCTAGTTGTCTTAGCAATCTTAAACACACTTGCAAGTCTTAGGATCTTAAGGGGAGGGTTTTTTCCTCATCTTTTCTTTCCCAGAACTGAATGTATTTAATGGTTCTTAATTGTTTTCTTCATTATTATCTCCATATTCCTCTATAACTGTATTCCTAAAATACGGAATTGATTGATTGGATTTGGAGGCCACCCAACTCCATAATATATATATATATATATATATATATATATATATATATATTCATTATATGAATAACTTTGGCTTTACTGAGCCTGAAAATGTAAAATAGACAATCTCATGTAAATGGAACAAAATCTATCCTCCTGATAGGAAGAAATACATTCATGATATGAATCACTTATCTATTTATGAAAAGTCTTTATATTCTATAGATGAGAAGATGAAGCAATATGTTTTCATGTAGTCTCAATTCCATGATAAGCTTAAGGACTAAACAAATTCTGTATTGAAATTCTGTAAAATAAGGACCCAGATTTTTTTGGGGGGGGGAGCGGGGGGCAATATACTGACTCTGTCAACCACTTAGAGAGGGCTGTAAAGCACTACGAAGTGGTATATAAGTCTAAGTGCTATTGATGTGTGTATACACATATATACATACATATTATATTTTATATTATTATATAAATATATATTCATTCACATACAGTCTATAGAATATATCAAGTATGGCTCAAAATAAATAATAAAGTAAAAGAAAATAAAGTGAGACATTTGTTAAATTACTTTTGCCCCATTTTCTTGCCACATTTGTTAAATAAATCACTAGCATTATAAGCAACATATTTTTTAAATGAATCTGACTTCCCCATTGATTTTGCTTGTAAGAAGTTTGCAAGTGTGAAAAACAGTCATGTCACTTTTTTCATTGTCACTGTAGCTCTGGACAGTCACTAAATGAATGTTGTAAGTTGGGGACTTTCTGTACATTGCCAGTTATTTCATAGCAAATTAGCCATTTTCAGCAATTTATTATTTTTCTTTTTCTTTTTTTCTCAAAACTCATGCAGCATTAAGGCTCTGTTACGATTAATCTACCAAATTTGCCATAAATTACTTTTTTAAAAAACCTATCCAAACCCAGCCAAACCTTTCAATCACACACACTTCAGTATGTTAGCATGAACTAAAAGAATAATTATCAAAAGAATGGAATGCCTCACCATTAAAAGATTGCCTACCCGATACAGAGGATAATTGTTTCTTTATGGCCTACTTTCAGAGTATTCATCTTTTCCTGGCACAAAGTTCTATTTCTATACCGCGCTTAATGGACATTAGGACTTTTCTCCTTTTCTGTGGAAAGCTAGCCATAAACTCCAGTTAAACGTTCAACCTTTGCATTTTTAATTTTGGGGTTTTTTTTTTTCTTTTTCACAGGAACAGCATCTGTTTCAAACTGAACACTGATTGTGCATGCCAGAAAACCTGGGCTCAGCTGTATCCTCAGGAAACAGAATAAGAGAAGAGATTTTGCCCCAGGTGCTTCGGTTCATGCTGTGTTCCAAGTTTCACTCAGAGAGAAGTTTCCTTTTTTTTCTTTTTCTTTTTCCTTTTCCCCATTCTGCTCATACAATTTATTAATGCATAGAGATCATTGGGGGGGCAGCATCTGAATATAAACAAAACAGAGAAGTATCTGTGTGCAGGGATTTTTTTGGCTCCAAATTCGGTTTTTGAAGTTTCTCAAAGCTGAATTAGGTTTCAGGCGAGCTCGCCTGGATGGGCAGCATGCCATCTTACCTAACTTGAATGCCAACAGGGCATGGCTGATGCTCAGGATCGTATGTGGCTCAAGTGAAGGACTGCCTAAATTTTGTCAGACTCACATCAAACCTCTCCTTTGAGGGACACATCAGGAACTTCCATCCCAAAACTGTACATGCTCAAGACCAAAGTAGACTTAACCAAAATTATTTTCCAGATATGTATTTAATAATGTCTCCGTTGTTTCATTAAAAATTATAATTAAGTCAAAATTTCAAAGGACCCCTTGGGTAACATGAGGGACTTTGGGAAAGTAACATGTGAGACTCAGGTTGTACACTAACACAACAGAAAGTGAAGAAAATGAATGGCTTGAATCAACAAATCCTTACAGTATGTCAATTACATGTTTGCTGGGGGCATATTAAAAGTTTCTCTTCTTTGGCATTTAGCCTAGATAGCTGATATCATCCAGATAAACTTGACATTCTCAAAAAAATCATACCTAGTTAGTACTTGGATAAGGGATTTCCTGGAAACCTTCAGGCTGTAAACTGGATTGAATAGTTGACAGAAGGCGGCTGTGGCAATTCAACTTCTGTAGCATTGCCAAGAAAATTGTGTGCACAAGGAGATGTTCCCTTTAGTTTTTCTTACTTGACAATGATAAGAAAGTGGTAATGATTATGTGATATCTTTGGTATTGTGGTGTACCCTGAAGTGTGGAGTTTAGGGAAGGAATGGCTTGGGTGTTTCAGAGTTAACTTCATCTTTCTGCTCATTTTTTTTTGAGGAGAGAAAACTATTCAGATCCAACTTCAAATGTCCATGAATATCATACGTTTATTTTCAGATTCACTTTCCCAATAAATGAATGTATCTTGATAAACTTGCTGCTTATTATACAGAGATAAAATAGGCACTTAGCAATAGCAGACTTATATACTGTTTCACAGTGCTTTACAGCCCTCTTTAAGTGGTTTACAGAGTCACCATATTGCCCACAAGAATCTGGGTCCTCAGATTTTTATAGACCTTGGAAGGATGGAAGGCTGTGTCAATCATGAGCTGATGACAATTGAACTCCTGGTAGTGGGCAGAGTTTGCCTGCAATACTGCATTCTAACCACTGCACCACCAAGGCTCTTCCAAAAATTTATTTATTTATTTGTAAACATTTATATAGTTGCCCATCTTTTAACCAATTCTGGGCGACTCCCAACCAAAAGTTAAAACAAGACATAAAATCGTACTGAAAACTATAAAACTGAACAGATTAAAACCATTAAAAGCAACAAAGATTGGCACCAAGTCAACATCTAATGTGCGATTATTCAATTATATGAGTAATAGGATTGTTCCACAAGCAAATGCTGGAGCATACAATGAACTTTGTTACAGGATAGCAAAAAAAGAAAAAAAAAGTCAAGATAGAGTCCATCACGGTGTAATCAAAATGTTACCCACTTTGGGGTTGCACATGCGAAGCACACAAAAAAAAAAAACCCGCAGAAAAAATGTCATTGACTACTTTGCTTTCCTGCACCCCTGCCGACATCAGTCATAGTTTACAAGCCATGGTCATTGCATCCACACAACAAGCTAAGCCAAGCCGAGCAAGCCATGATGCAGCCTAACATGATATGTATGCATAATCACAGTGTCGACTGACATGAATTTGGGAGGCCTTCCAATCCGTGTGTCAATATTTCTCTGGTCTTTTTAGAGTTGCTATTGTGTGCTTCACAGCAATCACATGTTTCCAAAAATGGCTACTACCTATGGAGTGCCTCTCTAATGTTCCTTTCCTTCTCTGAGCAAAGCCTCTGGAACAGGCTCATGACACTGTCCTGGTCAGCTTTTTCCACTTACGAGGGTGAGGGGTGGGTGGGGGAAACCACAACAAACCCAGACTTGATTTCCTGTTCAGTTGAACCATACATCATTGAGGTTCCCATCTGTGCCATTTGTCTGTGACAGAATGACAGGTGTCATTTATCACAGGCGCTTGTGGAAGCTGTGGGAAGAAGGATTGAAATTTTTTCTGGAAGCAGTCAGTGTCTAAAAGCTGCCAGATCATTAAAAAGGGGCTTTCCAAAGAAAGCTGTGTGTAATGTGATTGCACTTACCATCCACGACAGGCTGAGAGAAAGAAGAAACATTTTTAAAAGATCGAGTGAGCCAAAGTTTTTGCCAAGGGCATTTAAAAGAAGGAAAGAAAGAAAGAAAGAAAGAAAGAAAGAAAGAAAGAAAGAAAGAAAGAAAGAAAGAAAGAAAGAAAGAAAGAAAGAAAGAAAGAAAGAAAGAAAGAAAGAGACTGTGCAGCAAATGCTGAAGTCTTGTTGTTTGTTGGTTCTCCCCCTTAAAAAAAAAAAAAGAAGGTGGGATAATTCTCTTTCGATCTGTACATGACATATACACCTTTGAGACATTTCAACTGTATTACCAGCGAGGAAACCCAAACAGGAAGCTCTTTTAACAACATATTTTTTTCACATCGCATATTATTTAGAGCACTGTAACAGATTTTTTCTGGGGATGCATTTCTTTGGAGCATAATGACTTGAAAACTGCATAGTGAGAAGCTAACAGGAACAGGAAAACCTATTTGGTCTGCAGCTGAAACGCCTAATAAATCAAAGGACAGAGCGGAGACCTAGCACAAGGCCCCTTTTCAAAGAGTCATTTACAACATCCTGTTTGCATAAGGAGTTTTACCAACACGCCCACCCCCCCTCCAACATCTTAATTTCACTACCTTCCGTTCTGCTTTTTTTTGGGGGGGGGGGGGAAGAGGTAAAAACTTCTAAATTCAGGGCAGCAGATTTAAATAAAATAATTTTTTTAAAAAATAAGCCTACTTTTTAACTTGAGGAACAAGTTGACTGCTATTAAAAGGTCCATTTACCCTAAACACAATTTAATATGTTTCAGTTTTAATATTTTCAAAGTCGACGGAAAGGGCCACAAGCTTTGAGTGTTGCATCTTGCAAGAGACTGATGTGGTATCAAGCCTGCTGGAAAATCTTGCACAGAAAGAGCTCAGCAGAAGCCATGGTTTGCAGTTTGGAGCTAAAGCTGTTTTGGTTTGTTGCATTGGGATAATTTGCCCCTGATTTATCCATCACTTTGAACCAGAGCAGAAATCCTTGTAAAATAATGACTGCAGCAGAAGGAAAGCCAAAATTTCAAACAGCCATTTAAAAAAAAAAAAGCATTGAGAACGTAATGTACAATTCCCCAGATTTCATTTGGGAAAAAGAAATCACTCCAATTTTTGAAAATTTAAAGCACAGGAAAGAAGAGTTTTAAAAATCTATATGTCTGTATGGTTGCTAGAAAGCTTTTTAAAAGCCTGTTTGTGCTTACTGTACGAGGAGGAATCTCAACTAGCTAAACATTTTTTTTGTAAAAATAGCCCCCAAACATCCACTTCTCTGCTGTATAACAGCTTTTGGAAAAAAGTCAACATGACCTCATCAGATAAAAAAATATTTTGTAAATAATTCCTGGACACATGCAGCCCAACTGCCATCTGGTTGGTCTTTGAACTATCTTGACCTATTTGTTGGTGGTTTTGTGTACAGCCTCATTTATTTAGAGGAATTCCTTCTCTCCCCTTTCCACCCTCCACCTCCTTTCCTAAAGCTCATTCTCACTGATTGCAGGGAGCAATTACTTTACCTTTTGCAAAGTTATAATAGCAAATCTAAAGTAGTGGGCATTATCTCATCTTGGGGACAAAAAAAAAAGAACACCAATCAGATTTCGGATGGAGGATAGGAAACTTTGGGGCTCTAAAATAGACTAGGAAATTTAAAATCCATCCCAAAAGAAAGCAATGAAAAATATATTTGTATTAGTACTATAGAGAAAGTGTTGAGTTCAGTAACTTGCATGTTTGGATGTATCAGGATGTCTGAAGGGCACTACCTTGGTGAAGGCTGCAATAAATCCTTAAATCAATCAAGGACAGCAACTAACTAACTTACTTATTTTTCTCTCACCTTTATTATTATTATTTTTAAAAACTTACTCGTCTCTTCTCCTATTTTTACCACCACAACAACTCTGGGTTGGCCTGGGAGAAAGTAACTGGTCCAAGGTGTCACCCAGCTGGCTTTCATGTCTAAACTGGAACTAGAATTCACAGTCTCCTGGTTTCTAGCCTGGTGCCTTAACTACTAGACAAACTGGCTCTCAATTGCAAAACACACACACACACACACACACACACACAATACACGAAAGGTATAAGCAAGAGAATTCCAGGGATCAGAATTACAGAACTTTAACACACATTAAATGTTGGCATAAAGCAAGACAGTTGTTTGATCCATGTACTTATGGAAGGGATTAGAGATACCAATTAATTGTAAAAGCGATTATGCTAGGTGATGTAATTATTGCACATTTTCTCATGGGCACTCATTTATGTGCAGATTTTTCTCCAAGTGTTGCAAGCCTGGGCATTGTTTTTCTTCGCCATCATAATTGAGTCTTTTATTGAAATACAAGTTTGATTCCTGGGATTTGAAGAAAAGAAGAAAAAGAAAAAGAGCAGGAATGAATTTAAAGCAAAAAGAATCACGTGTTGATGTTGTCTTCAAGCAGAAGATTGTCAAATGCGCTACACTAAAGTTAAGATAGCTGCTTTCCTCTGGCACTTTCTTTACAGACATCTGGAACCTTGGTCTCAATGTTTTCTTTTGTAAGTAGACAGGGTCAAGATAATGCTTTAAATGTCATTTCCCCAGTGCCAGGTAGACATTGCAGTTTCCAACCTTTTACACTGGAAGAAAGCAAAATGAAATGAAGCCTCAGTTCTTTAGAAATGATTTGATAACAGTTTTCGTGTGGTGGGGAGAGGGTGCTGTGGCATGAGCCACCTTGTTACTTGCAGTAAACTGCACCTGTACTACTGTTTGTCTTAGTTTGAAAGCTTACCTGTGATGTATTTCCCATGGGCCTCCGGGAGGGGGGAAATATATGGAAAACTGATGAATCCTTATAGGCTTGTAAATCTCAGGGGAAACAACAGATGACAAAATGCATTGAAGTCTAGCTTTCTGTCCAGTTCTGGGCATTGCAGTTGGAAATGTATTTGTTTTTCAGTCAAATGATGTGAGATACAAACCGGCCTCTTTATTTCTGAAAGTCTTTCCATTTGATCACATATGGAATGTAGTTTCTGCAAAACTTTCACTTATATAGCATTTTCTATCATAAATCTAAAGTGCCTTATGTTTCTCACTCCAAACTACAAAAATCTTTCCAGGCATCATAAGTCTGTTCTAAATGGCATGTGACTACGTTTTCTTTTTCCTTTCCTTTCCTTTCCTTTCCTTTCCTTTCCTTTCCTTTCCTTTCCTTTTTTTGTTTTCTTTTTCATTTCCTGATAATTACCCCCTGCTGACTGCTTCAGACACTTTATTTCTCCAGATGTGTAAATAGAAAATTGCTTAGATTCACAATATCCAGGATTATATGGTGTTTAAACATGAGAAAGTGTTAATTTCCGTAAATCCAGGGGAAGGATTTGATTTACTTAAATGAGAGAATTACTGAGGACTAGCTACCTGATTTGCTTGTTTGTGACAGAGAGCTCTATTTTTTTAGTCATCCAATGGGGAAGTTTCTTGAATTTCCAAATAAAAACTCAAGTTTACATAGGAGAAAGGTAATAGCTAAGATTCTTGGATGTTTGTAATGCATTTCTTACTTGAAACAAGCTTCTTTCAGTTTAAATATCTGCATGAAAAATGACTTGCCTCATCAGCATGTTGTGTAAATGTTAAAGAAAACCATTTCCTCTATATATTTTATTTTACTTTCTAGTAAGAGTGCCCAGAATATTTTATGTGTCAGTTTTGCAGGTTGTCCAAACCCACTTTTTCCTAGATCCATATTGCTGGTGGGTTTTTTTTTTAAATTAAAACATCAGCCAAAAAAAAATCAAATTTAAATACATATTTAAAGTTATATTTTCTTTCAAAATCTATCCTTCTAAATGGATTTTATCTAAACACATCTTTCAAAGTGAGAACTGAATCGCAAAGCTTAAGAGAGATGCAAATTCTGAAGAATAACGATACCCTAATTTGCATTTTATTCTGGGAAGTGTGGAAATGATGTTTCATTTCAAAGTGTGGACAGTATAAAAAAAAGCTTGTGCTGCTCTATCTTGTTTCCCTCCAATGTACACAGATGCACTCACTCACATACACATTCACACATATGAACATACCGATTAACTACTAGTCGACCCCTCATTTGATTAATTTGTCTCCGCAGAAGCTAATCAGAAGTTTTAGACTGAGAATAAATCAGAGGTTTCTGAATCCAATACAGATAATCTTTCTTTGTTCTGATTTCACTAATACAACTAAACTTTGCTTGTTCTGATTTCACTTAACACAGTGATTATTTATTTGGGAGCTAATGTCTCTTTTTGCAGCCATGCAAATCTGTACACAGTTTTGTCAATAATAGCCTTTAAACATACCCTTTGCCCTCCTTTAATGTTACAGTTATTCTTTCAAAAGCCCTATCGGGTTTATGTGGCAAACTTAATAAATCTAGGATGTTTATCTACAATTATATAAATATTTTGCTTTTATTTCTGGAAGCAAAGACCATTCTTCTGAAGGGCAAAATGACATACAAGCAATTTTATACTAAGCTTGCAAGAGAATGGAATGTAAATATATCCTTGTACAACTTGGGGAAAAAATTAGGCTTAAAGCAATTGAAATCATTAACTATGAATACAGGCTGCAATTTGGAGTGGTTGGCATTCCACGTTTTAGCATGATTCTGCTTAAAAATTTGTCCTACATCTGAGGAGATCCATATTTCCAACCCTAACCCTAACCCTCTTCATCATTGGGAGACTCCTGTCCAGAGCTGGTATTCAGCAGGTTCTGACCAGTTCTGGAGAACCAGTAGCAGAAATTTTGAGTAGTTCAGAGAACTGGCAAATACCACCTCTGACTGGCCCCGCCCCATCTATTCTCTGCCTCCCGAGTCCCAGCTGATTGGCTGGGTCTTCTTTTGTTGCCCTGCACAGGAGAACAGAGCTGGAAAGCGGGTTAGTGGGGTGGGGTGGGAATGGAAATTTTATAGTATACTTCCCCTGCCACACCCACCATGCCATGCCCACCAAGCCACGCCCACAGAACCGGTAGTAAAAAATTTTGAAACCCACCACTACTCCTGTCCAATGACAACTGAACACAGCAATCAATTTCACAGGGTTGTATAATAAGGAAAAAAAGAAATGCTGTATATGTTGCCTTGAGCTCTTGGAGGAAAATCAACTTAAACACACATTGAGACAGAGTAGACACTTAAGACTTGAGAAGTAGGTGTGCAAGATTATAATATTATAATATCATAATAACGTGAGAGTGGGTGAGAATGGAATTTCACAGTGTTGTTTGGGTTTTTGGGGTAGGATGAAAGACACCTTCTGAGGAGTCTATATAACTATTTCGGTTTCAATTGTTGAATTGCTTTAAATAATGGGAATGGATTTTCCCTGGTTTAGTTATATGCAGTCTAAGTTTCCAAATTAAAGCTCACGTACAGTACTACATTTAGCATAGGGGAAAGGTAATAGCTAAGGTTACACAGTGCAGTTCTTACTCTGTAGCAAATATGTGCTTCTTCGTGTGAAAAATGGCTTGTCTGATCAGCGTGTTGGGTATCCGTCAGAGAAAGCCATTTCCTCTGTCTATTTAGCTACATAAAAGGGATGTTTGGTTGCATGTAGTGCTATATTAGAAAGAAGTTGATCTGGGTACAAATTGTAGGTGAAATATATAAAATGAAGGACAGGATATTGTTATTTATATACCCCTCCCTTAAAAATCTCACAACTGCAGATCCCAAAATCTAGTCATGAGAATCTTACCAAACCAAACAGTTGTCGTCATCATCGTCATCATCATGGGAAGAGACCTTGGAGGTCTTCTAGTCCAACTCCCTGCTCAAGCAGGAGATCTTATATCATTTCAGACAAGGGGCTGTCTAATCTCTTCTTAAAAGCTTCCAAGGATGGATCATCCACAACCCCTGAAGGCAAGTCATTCCACTGATTTATTGTTCTCACTGTCAGGAAATTTCTCCTTAGTTCTAGGTTGATTCTGCTCTTGTTTAGTTTTTGTCTATTGTTTCTTGTTTTACCTTCTGATGCTTTGGAAAATAAGTTGACCTCATCTTCCTTGTTGCAGTCCCTCAAAAATTGGAACACTGTACCCCTAGTTTCTTTACCAGTCTAGACATCCCCAATTCCTGCAACTGTTCCTCATAAGTTTTAGCATTCAGCTCCCTAATCAAGGGCAGCAAACATTTATGGAGAGATATGCAATATGCCTAGAAAACATTGTTGTAATTGGTTAACCTCTTAAAACCAAACACAATTCATATTTATGCTATTTTAAAATATAATCTATTACTCAATCGTCAGAAGGCTGGAAGTGTGAGGTAAAGTTTCTGTTTACTTATGTGTGGCCAAGGGATCACCTTCACAGAGATATGAGTAACATGTCCCTTAGTAGAACTGGACTAGTGGCAGTTTTGATCCATGCAGTTTTCTTGACAACCATGTAGTGTTTTCTTTTTTTCAGGGTGGTTTTTTTTTCAATTTTTCTACTAATCCCAAAGCCACAGAAGTTTTCAATGGGCTCCCATCAAAAAACCAAGTTTGGCCAAACTTGCTTTTTTTCTGATATCAACTAAATTAACCCATGCAAAGTACTTGCCTTCTCCTTCTGATAACTTATTCCCTCTTTTTTATTCATATAATGCATATATGATCATGTTGGACTGTCACATTCATGGCTGAGATTTGTATCTCTACACATGAAGGAGCTAGGCACTTATTCTGGTTTTTGTTTTTTTTTCCTTCCCAAGACTGCTAAAGAACGCAGGTTTTGGGGTGTCCCTGAAAAAGTCATGAGTTATACTCTGATGCTTGGTGAAACTACAATGCCCAGAAGCTCTGTCCAGATAGCAAATGGTAAGGATTGCTGGAAGTTGTGGTAGCAGTGTTAAGTAGGGCCATACATTTCCCACTTACTCTGTGAGACATCTCATTTTTAAAGACAATATCTGTATCACACTTGATAGACACTTCCATGACATCCTTCTCTAAATCGGTGGAATTTGAGCAACAACATTGGAAAAATTAAAATCTACTTCATTAAAATGGATTTAATCACTTTTTTAAAAAATCAGCATATCTTTTGGAATAGAAAGTGCTATTCACAGGTAGCTGATTATTTGCAATATGTGTGTATGCGTGTGTACAGCATACACACATAATGTTGTATATGTCTATAGTCTATACAAATGTAGATGTACACATATACATACATATTAGGTAGTCTTTTTTTCTAGGAAGAGGAATTTTATGATCTACTTTTTTTAAAAAAAAGTTGGACATTTCATGACTCTAAATTCATATGCATATTTTTTTCCTGGTCTTATTGTATGTTTAGATTTTGATGAAGCTTAGATAGTTCAAATTCATTGTATGCATTTTATTTATTTCATATCTGACTTGAATTAGTTTTCTGTTATGTATTCACATTTGCTTTTCTATTCCAGTAAGAGAGGAAATATAGAGTGTTATTATGCCAAGCCTTTGTTATTTACAGTATATATAATGCTTCCTGTGTACACATGCTGTTCTCCAAGAAAAAAACAACCTTTCATTTTAATTTTCAGTACTCTGGAAGATCATTAATAATTACACAATAATATATAAAATTTGCATAGATTTTGTGTGTGTTTGTATGTGTGCATGGAACTCATATATGAATAAAACATAACTAATATGTAGGGAATAGGAAAATAACTTTTTTTAAAAAAAAGTGTTAATATCTCTTCTGACAATTGCTTTTGTCCCATGCAGTATTTTCATTTTAAAATCTTGCTTTTTGTACAAAAACATCCCATATCATCCCCCCCCCCCCCAACAACTCAAGTGTTGAAGACTAGAAGAAATACATCTATAGGCACACAAAATTATCCCGTTTATTCAGGAGATCTGAATTAACATCTTGGAACTTGCAATCTAAGCTTAAACTTTTCTACTTCTTTCAAGCTCACACACCTGGTGGGATTGTTGTGAAGCCACAAGAGGGAAAACCACCTACATACATCCCTAAATTAACTGGTGGGGGGGAGAGTAACAAAAGCAATAAAATAAATAAACACAATCCAGCTTTAAAATACTTCGTTACAGCTTCCATTCCCCCATTAATATTTCAAAATAATCATGTAGAGATTAGGATAGAATCTCCATTCTTGTCTGTGGATCAATTCATAGGATATACATAGCATAACACAGACTCTGTTAAGGCAAAGGTAGAGGCAGGATGGAATAGATTAGATCATCCATTTCTTATAGATTGGCTTTTTAGAATATACTATTGCATTGGGCTACAATATTTGCAAAATGGCAGAGAGAGATATATAGTTGTGTTAAGCTCTGCTAAAGTGAAACTAACCTTTAGATGACCCTAACTGTTAACTCCTACTCTTTTGGAGGGAAACTTAGAACATTCATATTTGGGGTGGCTTTTTCAAGTATGATGATTTGATTAAGGCCCTGTAGGCCCAGTGTATAAATTATAGGAATTTGCCCACTGTTCAACCATTCCAGTTTTGAGTCAATTAATGCTGTTGTAGCTATGCTGGTCTGTTTCTTGCCTACTGAAGCCCACTACACAATAAATAGCATTCATTCTCCCCAAAGAAATGAACCAAAATGAGGTTTGCCTTCACTATCACTACAATTTTGACCAAAAGCTGTATTATACGTTAAAAAAAAGCAGCAGAAACTTATAAGAGAGCTTTATAAGAGGGAAAAGATTCTAAATATTAAGTAGGCCATATATGTACCAATATGAATATAGCAATAGCGCTTAGACTTATATACCGCTTCACAGTGCTTCACAGCCCTCTCTAAGCAGTTTACAGAGCATTCTAACCACTGCGCCACCATGTTAAAACAAATGCACACAGGAGGAGTTACAAAGTTTGGACAAAGCCTTCATTGTCAACCCCACATAGTCCCCACCAACCAGGTTAATCTCTTTGAAGTACTGTAGTAGTGCTTATAATAGTAAATGATCCTAAACATAGTAAAAAAAAAAAATTAAAGAGAGAAAGAAAACATTTTTTAAAAAATTGAAAGGAAAGAGTAATGAGGAACAATAGAAAGAATTCTAGGAATAAAAAAAGGAAAGGTTTTCTTTAATAAAGCCTCCTGGGATATTTCTTTTTTAAAATGGTATCTAAAGCTTAGAAAGAAAAGTCAGGTTTTCCTCCCCCCTCTTCTGCTAGTTTTACTGCTAGTTTTTGCTCTGCCAAAATCTGACGCATTTCAAAATTCATGCACAGCTAGTCATTTTTGACAATTTGGAGCCCTTTCCCCCCACCCCCACCCCCACCGTATAGCGCAGTATTTATAATGTTTCAGAAAGTGTCTCTTTGACTGCATTACTTCTTTGTCTGACCAATACTTTTACATAAAAGTATTTTTTACACCCAGGTACCCACATGCCAACCACTGGACGTAGGTGAGGAGAAAGAAAGGAATACTTTTTTTGTTGTAGATTAAAGATGAAGAACAATTTTTTTTTGAGGGGGGGGGGGGAAGCTAAATGCACACATCAGAGTTCTATTAATGGTTCTGGCTCTCCAGGAAGAAGGCACAATAACTGGAGTCAGCATAATTCAGGGACGCTGGAAACATATGTCAAATGTTGTGATGGGACTGACTTGCTTAAGATGGGAACCGTAGCCACCCAAAATGAGTTTATTCTTGTCCCTTTGTGTCTTGAGATATTATATCCAAGTCTTTGAGGTTTCAGTATCTCTAATTGCACCGATTTTTCTGCAATCACTTCCAGTTCTTTAACTAGAGTATTACTAAGATATATTTGGTTAGTAATTTTAAAAAGAAGGACACTTACAAACTCTGTTTTAACTTCTCTTTAAGTTTCCAGTTGGAAGGAAGAAACGGAGGGAGGGAGGGAGAGAAGGAAGGAAGGAAGGAAGGAAGGAAGGAAGGAAGGAAGGAAGGAAGGAAGGAAGGAAGGAAGGCTTTAGGCATTGAGTGGAATACATGAAAACAATATTGAAAAACATAATTGAGAGGGGTATGATATTACTCTTCAAAAACCTGAAAGGATGTCATGAAGAAGAGTGCTCTGATTTGTTCCATACATTCTAGAATGCATTCATTCATTCATTCATTTATCCCTTCATTGTTTTACTCATTCACACACTCAGAAAATATGAATCATCTAATCCCTTAACAGCTTGTTTAAAAAAATAACATTAATTTAAAAAAAAACCTGCAAAAGAAACCTAACAGATAAAACTTTAGAATTAAAAAAAAAAGTATTCTCTTGAAAGGGGCTAGATTCAATGCTCATTGAAATTTATTCCATAATATAGTCTCCATTGTAGATAAAGTTGAATTGCTTATTGATGCTAAACTCATTTATAATATTATCCAAAACATGTACTCCATGAATAATTGAAGAATGCAGCATACACTTTACAGAGGGAAGCAGTCCTAAATTTTCACTTCTCTCCTTTGCTTTGGGAACAGGATTGAGTTAATACATTTCATGCTATCCTTTTAGCATATGATGTCACTACTATCTCCCCCACATTGGCTAAATAAACAGCCAGGAGTTGTTAAAATCAGTATTAAGTTCCCACCATTGCACTCTTTAAAGTGGTGGGGAATTGATGCACTAGAGAATCATGAAGAATCTTAGCATACTACAGAGTCCTGAGAGGCTGTTCTGAATCTTAAATTACGGGGAAGCAGATTTTGGCTGGGTGTTACGAGAAGTATCTTAACAATAAGAGCACTGTGGCAATGGAACTAATGACTAAGAGAGATGATGGATTCTCCATCACTAAGAGTATAAAGTAGAGCAGTGTTTCTCAACCTTAACAACTTTAAGATTTGTGTCCTGCTGGGTAATTCTGGGATTTGAAGTCTGCATATCTTAAAGTTGCTAAGCTTGAGAAACACTGTGGAAGAAGCTGGGTACCTAACTGTCAAGGATGCTTTCATCTGGATTTCAGCAGTGAGGTAAGAGTTGAATTTGGTGGCCTCAATCCTATTCTAGGTTCTATGATTAGTTGTCTTGAAAAATTAACCTTCATTATGCATAGTCCCATAATGATAAGAGAGAATATTTGTAGCTCAGGGTTGAAATGAGGAGTCCTTGGTACTCTCTAAGCTTGGTTGTTCTCTTGCAGATGTTTCATTCAGCACTGATGATATTACCTAGGTTGAGTAATGAAACATGTGCAAGAAAACAAGCAAGATCAGAGATCATCAAGGATACCCACCCACCCCAACAATGAATATTTCTGGCCACATGTAAAGAAATTGATGGAGATCTTGTCTGTACAGGAAGTTATGGGACAGTCCATGTTCCCAGTTTGTTTGGAGCATATATTCTGTCAATTTTACTAAATAGTATGAACCATAAACTTCTCATAGGGTTTGTCCTTGAGGTAGATCATGCAGCATTACCTTTTATTATTCGGTTGGGCAAATAATTTATCCAAGCTTTTACTACCTAACCAATTCTACCCTCATTGGTGGAACTATTTTGATTTTCAAAAAAAAAAAAAAGTCTGTGATGACAGTAACCAGCTAGCATTTTCAACCATTTTTTAAACAGGTTTTACCCTGATCTTCTCCCCCACCCCCAGAAATCCAGCAAATGAAATTAACGAGGTATGACAAAAGCAGCTAAAATTGTCTACTGCTGCTTTCTTGGTCACAATTGTGGAACACACCTCAGGGGTTAAAATAGTAATTCAGACATGCAGGTGTGAATGAATGAGCCATCTAATAAATAATTAAGAATTAATTTTCCACCACATTTTATCTTTCCTTTTATTTTTTTTTCTATACTCCTTCTCTCTCTTCTCTTATGTTTCTGTTGCCTATTTGCTCAGCATCACTGAAATTAATCAAGCAACATAACCAAAGCACAACGCTACAAAACACAAAGGGCTTTTCCTGGTGGAATGCGATGTTCTGCCACTCCTGATATATTAGCTTGTCCCTCCATTAAAAAAAAAAACCCAGCAGCATATTTAATGGGTGGTAGCTATAGTTCAGCTAGCTTGCCTCTGAAATTACTAAAGCCGCTCAGACATAGATCCTTCCATTTCTGAACACCAAAATCTTTGTTTAATACATCTCCAATATAATATATTTGCAATTTTGTGTCATGTAAGATTGTCACAGGACAAGACATGAACCAGCGTAAGCCACTAATACATGGTGCGGTGCAATGCCTGTGTTTTACCTTGTCAAGTTTTAGATATACATTTTTTTTGTTATTTTTTAAAAATTATCTAAAGAAAGGAAGGCGCTTTTTCCTCCCCACAGGCAGAGATCTACTTTTGAATGAAAGTCCATCTCTCTCTTGGAAACTGACAGGTGCCCCTATTTGCTGACAATCAAAATTAAATTTGAATGGAAGAGAATGTGGCAGTAGGCTACTCAGTGGCTACTGTGCCTTCCAGGGCTTCCTTATTTTTAATGCTTGAAGGAAGAAGTAATGTGGTTAACTATTTGCCTGGGGCAAGAAAGATTCAGCTCCTGGCACACAATTAAAATTGTGTTTTGCCCAATTGGGCAAGTAATGGGATCAGCAAAAGTTAAGGAGTATCTTGTGCCTCAAATCTGTTCCACTGGAGGAATAAATCGGCAAGGGAGTTAATTTGCTTGACGATTGACTCAGAGATGCCGCATTGCTTCTGCAGATTGCACTCTCCACTATTCAGGAAGGTTGGAAAGGGTTTGTCTGAGTTGGGCTTACCCTTTTACGAGGGGTCCTTGGTGCTTTCTGAGCTTGGTTGCTGTCTTGCAGGCTGTTCATAACCCAAACTAGGTAACATCACCCACTTACATCAAAGCAATAAGGACATGGAAAGCTTTTACCTGCTACCAGCCAAATAAGTTTGCAGATTGCCCAGATAGTTCAATGAAGTTGAATCAAGAAAGTTTGGTCCTATTAGTCCCCTTAGATTTCCCAGCAGCTACCTTCTTCCTCAGAATTGAGCGACATGGCTGACAGGCTATAATTCCATCAGCTTTTCTGGGGTCATTAGCTAAAGACTTAGTCTGACCTTCAATCTCGATATCTTTGCAAAAGGCCAGCCAATTCCATGCAACCGTGTTGTTTTGGCTTCTTTGGAGATCAATAAAAATTGGGTATGGGAATTGATTGATCAAATTGCAGAGAGGGTCTGATGTCATTCTCTTTCATCCAAATCCTTTCGCTTATTTCTTTTTTCTTTATCTTTTTTGTCTTTAGTGACGGGCAGTCATAGTTGTGTGATGTTCATTCCTTAAAATATAAGGAAGTGCAGGATTTTGGAAAATTAGAGGTATTCCTTTGCCCTTGTCCTGTTACATGTGTGCAGCTTTGTACTACTGCACTCAGGGGAGCATCTGAGATCAAATATTTGGAACAACACTCAGGATTTTAGAGCATGAAGAAACAAGAGGAACCAGAATGTATGGAATAAATGCAATCAGACATGTTGCATTCTATAGAGAGGAAAAGTCATTAATCCTAGATCTTAATTCCAGAATCTCAAATAACTTAAAAACTCTTATTAAGCAGGATTGCTGATTAAGGATTCCACAAGATTATAATGAATGAGTACTTTGCTTAACATCTTGTTCAAATGAGGCCCAGCTCACATAGTGTGTGACGGGGATGAACAGAAAGCATGAACAGTTAAATTTTTTTGCAGGGCAGAAATATGTCCCTCATACCAGCAGGCAGATTCTTTCAAAATTCTTCCATATGTTATTTAGGACTTTGCAATCATGATTTGGCTGTCATTTTAGACAATAGTTTAAATGGAAGCCCCTCCTCCCCCATGGGCAAAAATGAGGTGGAAAAGAGCTGTGTGAGGATCCTAAGTATTATTTAATCATTGAGGTCCAACCTCCAAGTGATTTAAGGTTTAAACCAAATAGTTGAGGTTTAAACCTCCAAGTGGCCTCAATGACTCTCAGAGAGAATGCTAATGACCAGATGCCTGCAAAGAATATAAATCCTTCCACCCTCCATCATTCAGTCAGAACTGGAAAAGCTTCTTGGATGAGAAGCAAAACATCTTCAAGGAAAACAGTCCAGTTGCTTTTGGGGGGAAAAGAAAAAGTACCTTTGGCATATACAGTATATTGGATTATATACCATATATCTTGTGTTACTCATTTACTATAGCAAGAGCTAGCAAAAGAAAAGAAAAAAGAGTGCATAGAGGAACTTCAATGTGTTCTAATCATTTTGAAACACCGTATCCATCTATTAAGATCAACAAGATGGTACACCAATATGTATTCCAGGATGAAGGTATACAGGTTGTAAGCCAACATGAAGGAAAAACATTGCATATAGAAAAACAGCCCTTCCTGGAAAGTAAATATTAGCCAGATCTGGATCAGGCCCACCACCAGAAGTGGTGAACACTCTAATTCTCCAACCATCTCCTTTGTTCAGAAGAATTTCATACATTTCCTGCAGTCATCACACTGTTTACTCTGAGTCTCCTTTAATATTATGTATTCCTTGGACTTCTAACACATATACACAAACACACGTGCACAATATTTGGATTTACAGTATGCAGACAAAATAGTTTTCTAGGCATGAGTTATAATAAGGTGTCACAAGAAAGTAAAAAGGGTAGCTAAAATGTTGTGATGGAAGAGGGGTGTCAAACTCAAGGATCCGGCCCACAAGGTGCTTTGATCTGGCCTGTGGGGCCACCTTGGAAACAGTAAAGGACTGGCCCACAGTGCCTCTGCCAGTGAAAACAGAGCTTGAGAGAGCTATGACGGTCCTCCCAAGCTCTGTTTTCACTGACAGAGGGTTGCAGGAGGCGTCAGAGCCAAAAACGAAGCTTGGGAGCCCATTTTTGCTGGCAGAGCACTTGGGCCACCACAGGTTCCCTCAACATGAGTGACATTGAACTGGTCATGCCCAACCTGGCCACGCTCCCCCGTGCCCCCCACCCCAGATCAAACACAACCCTGATGCAGCCCTCAATGAAATTGAGTTTGACGCCCCTGACCTAGAAGAATTTTGATCACACTGTCATGGCCTCCATCATTTTGACCATAGTCTACAGATACTCCTCTGCCTAGGTATAGTACAATTATTACATAGCAGATTCTACAGTATAATGATTTATAAGTAGAGCAGTGTACAAAGCCAACCACAAAACAAGTTGAAAAAGCAATATGTTTTCTGAAATTTAAAGTAAATGTGTGTGCATAAGTGTGCACTGCCCAAACACAGCCGTGATCTGTCATCATTTATGAAGCTAAAACAAAACTCCAGGTCATTAGTCTGGGAACATCTCTGAAATGATTCAATTACAATAGTCTTCCCCTCCCCCCTCCACGAGTCTTTTAACACATTTATCAAATTGACTAAGAACTGTTAGGGGGTGGGGAATGCAAGAATATTTGTGTCTGGCATTAATACTCACAGGCTAGTAAAGAAGTGTGTGGCTCATCTTGATTGCTGAGTAAACTTAGCAATAGTCTTTTGCCCTTTGAAGCCAGCAATTTCTCTCTCCTCCCCACCTCCCACTTCGTTCATGTATCCTGATGAGGATCCCGCTGATAAATGAGGGTAACCTTTTCGTCTTTGTCCCTTTAGCTTCATACCTACATGCTTTAAAGGTAGTTGTAAGTCTGAACATAGGTCTCTATAGAAGACTTTTAATCTTTCTTTCTTTCCCTCTTTCTTTCTCACTCTTCTTTTTCTCTATTTCTCACTCTTTCTTTCTCATTCTGTTTCTTCTTGAATCTTCTTTCACTCTCTCTTCTCAGCCTCTTTCTCTTTCTCTCTCTTTCCTTTCTTCTTTCTTTCCTTCCTTTCTTCCTTCTTCCTTTCTTTTTTCTTTCTTCTTTCTTTCTTCCCCTCTTTCTTTCTCACTCTTCTTTTTCACTCTTTCTCACTCTGTTTCTTTCTCATTCTTTCTTTCTCATTCTGTTTCTTCCTCTATCTTCTTTCACTCTCTTTCTCAGCCTCTTTCCCTTTCTTTTTCTCTTTTTCTTACTCCCTCTCTTTCACTCTATCCCTCTCTTTCCTTCCTTCCTTCCTTCCTTCCTTCCTTCCTTCCTTCCTTCCTTCCTTCCTTCCTTCCTTCCTTCTTTCTATTCTTTCTTTCTCTTTCTCTCATCTGCTGACCATGATGGGATAAAAGAGGCTGTGACTAAATGATGAGCATTTCATAGCAAGTAGATTGAAACCATTGGTATTTATGAAAAAGCAATGGCACAATACTGAGAAAAAGCAGATTGTCAATACTATAATTAGAGAATGGGGGTAGGGAGTTCAATAACTGGAAAGGTGATTAAGGAAAAAGTGGGGCACATATATAGCTGAATAAATATCTAGATTAAAAATACCTCTCTCGCACCTATCATTTTGCAGACCTTTGCAAAACCCAGAGCCTTTTAAAACTCTCTTACAAAGAGAAAATGGGGAAAAATTAAAGGGGCAGATGCTTAACTTAACAAACAATCCACACATATAGGCATCCACCCTGCTATAATTATGCAACTTGGATTTTAGACACTGAGGCTCATCTCTTACTTAAATGTATCTGTGTACTTTAATAGGGAACATTTAGCTATGTTTTTATTAATGCAGAAACATTAAAGCACCAAGCTGGAATGTGAAAGCCTTAAAGGCCTTTTCAAACAAAACCTGTCATAAAATGTGCTCTGAAGCGTGTCCCCTTTAAGAGATTCAAGAATTAAATGTTCCCGTATGTGAATTTTATTTTGTACAGCACATTTGCTTTATGGCTACAATTAAGTTAGATGTGCCGATAACAATGTCTGCTTTCCATTTTAGATCGTGCATTTCAGACAGTGTGCATTGTTTTATTATCTAATCCACATGCTTTTAATTGCAATTATGGTCCCTTATGAGTCCCCTGGGAGGGCATGATTGCAATTAAAAATGTAATTTAAATGTTAATTAATTACATTCATTTTCTAAACTGGGAAAATTTCATTTATTATTTTCATGTGTTGTGCACTTATCCTAAATGCATTACCTTCTAAATGTTCCCCCTCCCAAATTAAGTGCTATGTTTATAAAACAGAGTGTTTAATACCCTTTAAAATTTTGTTAGACTGTTTATACAAATGATTAATTTAAATTAATTGAATCTTAGCTCTGTGTGAAATCTATACATGCAACAAAGAACTGAAGGAAGATACACCTTTGTAGTTTCCCAATGTTCTTTGGCTACAAGGCACCAAATTGTTAGCCAGAATTGCTATTACTTAAGTATGTTCTGATGAGAATGTCTCAAGAAAAGGGTGCTCCAAAATCTGTTTTGCAGCAAATCCATAAAGTTATTTAGATTACAAGCCTTCGTAATTCACATAAAAGAGGTCACCAAAGCGAAGCTAACCTTCTTAGGTATATCATTGCAATCAGTACCACAAATTTCAATCTCTTAATACATCCTATGGCACATTTTCCCCCCAGCCTTCACGTGAATTCACTTAGTCATATTGAAGGAGCCATGCTGACTCTGGATAAAAATCCAAACTCAAGTTCATATGAGCGATGGCTTTTTTGGGCCAACTGAAAATTTATAACTGCAAGTTTAGGTATTTTTCTCAGAATTCTTCCTCCTGCAAAGTTTAATGCCCTAACCTTTGCTGTTTTAGATTCGTTATTTTGAATTTTTGATGTTTAATGATAAGTAATCATTTTGGAACAGAACAGATTTCCTTCAGTGCAGCGTTTCTCAACCTTAGCAACATTAACCTGTGTGAACTTCAACTTCTAGAATTCCTTAGCCAATATGCTGGAAAACTATTAGCCAGCATATGTTGGATGGGGAATTCTGGTAGTTGAAGTCCACACAAATGAAAGTTTCTGGGGGGTCACCACCACAAATATCAATCTATTATTGCACTTTATGGCATATCCTCCCCCCCCCGCCCCCCAGTTTTCTAATGAACTGAGTTAGTAACATGAATGGAGCCATGTTGAACTGTGGATAAAAAGCCAGTCACAGGTGATAGAAATATTAAAATAAATAAAATAAAAGCTGTGAGTCAGAGATTCCCTCTTTACAAATAGAAGGCACCAACATAGCTTTGCTTGTATTTGGCCCAGCTTTATTTTATTTATTTTTTTGCTGTAGATAGACATATATGTCATTTGAGAAGGTAATATTTTCACCAAGTAACCATTATCCTAAATAAGTAAATTGATATTTTAGCTCTTCTAACTCTTATCTTAACATTTGAGAAGAGCACATTGGCCAGCCCATTCATTCAAGTCAAAATGCAAATGTACTAAAACCCAGCCAGATGATTTCAAAAAGGAAAAATAATCGATCAGAATGGAGTTTGAAAGGACCTTAGAGGTCATCTCATTCAACTCCCTGCTGAAGCAGGAGACCTTCCTATATCTATACCATTTCAGATGACTCTCCAGTCTCTTCATAAAGACCTCAATGGGGAAGCACCCAGAATTTCAGAAGGCAAAGCTGTTCCACTGGTTAATTGTTCTCACGGTTTGGAAGTTTCTCTTTAACTCCAGGTTGCTTCTCTCCCTGATCAGTTTCCATCCATTGTTTATCATCTTGCCTTCTGGTGCTTTGGAAAATAAGTTGACCCCTCTTCTTTAATATAATCAGAGGTTGTATTCAGCAGGTTCTGACCAGTTCTGGAGAACCTGTAGCGGAAATTTTGAGGAGTTCGAAGAACCGGGAAATACCACCTCTGACTGGAGATTTTACAGTATCCTTCCCCTGCCAGCCCACCAAGCCATGCCCACAGAACCAGTAGTAAAAAAAAAATTGAATCCCACCACTGAATGTAATGTTCTCTTAATCTCAGGAGTGGACATAAAATAAATAATTTCCTGATACTCCAAATCTACTTCAGTTTACTCCCTCCTTCATTAAAATGACTTGGCTCACTTTAGATAAAAAGTACTTTACCTTCCACTTCTATTCCCTTATTTATAGGCCTACAAATACATTCAAATGCACATGCATACACCCAGCTATTTTTTTTTTTTTGGGGGGGACAGAATCTATTGCTGCTGTCTTGAATGTAGTATCTAGTCTAAAGATCCAAGCAAATCTTATTGTCAATGTTTATTTTCAGTAGTTGCCAGGATTTCTGAAATTTTTATAGTATATAATATTTATTCACAGGATCTAAATTTCCAGGGAAAAAATTATAAGCAGAACATGTAGATGTGTTTGAAATTACCTTTGCAAGGCATTCTATCAATTGTTTCTACCATTTTTTTAGAAATTGAGGACAAGATTGAGGGGACCATATGGGACAGAAACTTGGAATGATATTCATCTACTTATTGAAATTTATTGCAGTTCAACTATATATGTGGTGGCTTCTGAAAGTTCACATGGTACAAATGGTAACTGTTCTTTATATGTCTTAGCCTCCAGTCCCCTAATCCTCTTTGTTGCTCTTTTCTGCACTCTTTCTATTGTCTCATCATTTTTTTTTTTTACATTGTGGTGACCAAAACTGTATTCCAAGTGTGGTTTTACTAAGGCATTGTAAGTGGTATCTCGCTAATTCAACCTTGGAATGTTATTGGATATAATCCAATTACATGGATCACAACTTAAATTTTTCCTGCTTAAAATTTGGATATTTTTAAAAATTCAAATTCTGAGTTTGATGGGTTGATTCAGTGACAAATACTGTAGATTCCATTACTTTTGATTTTTTTAAATGAAATTTCCATTGCTGAGACTAATATCTATACATTTTACAATGAAAATTGGAAAAGTAGAACTTCTGTTGTAACTAATTTTTATCACAGAAGATATTTACAAGTCAATTCAATCAGATGTTGAATTAAAGTAATTTGTTCTTCGTACAGCAGCAGTATATAATGTTGAATTCACTTACCTGCAATATCCATCATTCTTATTCAAATACATGACCTGACTTCACAGAATACAAATTAGAAATGGAAAGTTCTTGTCCAATTTTTTTGGTTTTTAACGATGTCCAAATTTCAGGAAATCATTTATGTAATCATATACAATCAAATGTTAAACATTAATGATGCAGACCAAAATTCACTGTTAAATTATGATGGTTGGGGTTTTTTTTAAAATAAAATTCCATACAAATCTCTCTTCAACAAATTTATAAAGATCTCCATCGTTAGAAAAGTGTGGTGTTAGAGAAGTAAAAAATAAACTTCACCAATAAATATTCTGCAATTCACCTGTTTTAGATCTATATAAGATCATATAATAAAAACTTCAGAGTCAGCAGATTTTCATTATAAAACTCATACTGGTAAATACATTTGCTTAAGAAACCACAACATGTTTCATCAGAATAAATTAATTGGGCATTTTCATAGCTGATGTGCAGTGACTGTCTATCATTGTTCCTATAGATTTCTTCTGCAAGACCTTAATTTCTAAAATTCCTTAAATTAAAATCAGATAATGTAATAATTAATGAAACAATACTTTCAACAACCTTGGTTTAAATGAATCCAGTTAATTCAAACCTAAAGACCTCCTTTGTGTAAAGTTTTCATATTCGGCTCAATGGTAAATCAAATAAATATAAATATAGTGGAATAAGGACTGCTGGCAAGTGAAAATTTGCAGTTGAAATCACAGGGATTTTTTAAAATGCCAGGTATACCAGAAATGGATTCTTCACCTTACAAATTAATCATGCTTATTTGTTTATTCAATTTACTTTATTCTGGGTGATTAGAAGTATCACAATATTTTAGCTCAAACTTCTCTTATAGGCTTAAAGTGAGCAGTTAATGAGGAATACATGGCATTATCCTACTCTTTATTCTTTTGAGACTTCTGAATCATTAAGGTCTGCATGAAATTGCAGGAGATAAGTCGAAGCCCTATACAGGGTCAGAGATTGGAGAAAATGTAAGAAATGTAAAATCAATTCTGCTAAAGCAATTGGGAGAAGAGCTCTCTGTTTCCCATCTTCAGGTCTCATATAGCCCAGAGACAGGAATTATCACTGCAAAGCATTGGCTGAAGGTAGGGGGGCATTTTCTTGGAGGTATATGGTTCTGTGGTTTTGTTGAGGGGGGAGAGAAGTTAAAGTGAGTCACTGCCAAACCTTAGAGCTCCAATTCTGCTCTTTTTTCTTATTCCCGTTACATTGCCCTTTGCTGGGTCTCTGAGCGTCTCACTCTCTTCAGTCATAAGCCTTAGGAAAGGAAGTAAATAAATGAGCAAGGAGAAATAGGGTCTCTCGGAAACAATTAGTCCAAGAACCCCCACCCACAAATCTGAAACTAAAGAATCTCTCCTGCGCAAAGAAGTGTTAGCCTAACATAGCCAGCTGTCAGGTAACCAGCTGTTGCAAGTTCTTATTTTGTCCTCCTTCCATTCAGATCACTGCATTTCAATTGCTGCTGGGATATCAAAACAATTATAACTACTGATAACTTGGATGGCTATTAAGGAGAAAACAATGATGGTGAATTAATTACTCCTTGGCTTTTAAGGATGGCATGACATGTTCTACATTTTGTGTGACTTCATTATTTCTATAAATTAACCTTGTTCACCTTCCATTTCTTCTGCAACCTGGCATTGCAATTACCTGAGTCGCTCCATCGTTCAGTGCAATACTTGTCCCAGCAGATGAGCAAGAAAAAGTGGCAGTTGTGAGTTCAGAGTGTCTTCCAGAACTTGCCTATCTTACTATATGTATCCAGTTCCTTACACTTCACACAGATACAGCCTGTCTATTATCCTGAATTATCAGTGAGGCATTGGCTAGTTTTTTTTATGACTATTAGTATTAGAATCAGAATAGAGCTGGAAGGGACCTTTAAGGTCTTCTAGTCCAACTCCCTGCTCAAGCAGGAGACCTTGTACCATTTCAGACAAGTGACAGTCCAGTCTCTTCTTAAAAACATCCAATGATGGGAGTACCCACAACTTCCGAAAGCAAGCCGTTGCACTGGTTAATTGTCCTCACTGTTCGGAAGTTTCTCCTCAATTACACGTTGCTTCTCTCCTTGTTTCTTTCCTGCCCTTTGGTGCTTTGGAGAATAAATTGACACCCTTCTCTTTGTGACAGCCTCTCAAATACTGGAATACATACATATATACATATATACATATACATATACATATATATATATATATATATATATATATATATGTGTATGTGTGTGTGTGTGTGTGTGTGTGTGTGTACGTATATGTATATGTATATGTATATTGGTGTGTGTGTGTGTGTGTGTGTGTGTGTGTTTACATACAGTGGTGGGATTCAAGTGGTGAATCATGGTGCGCACACATGCCAAATATGCACTGCGCGGGCGGGGGATGCATTTGAAAACAGCTCTAAAACTTTCCTTCTACTGCAGCCCCGGTGAGTAAAACTGCTGAGGTGCTCAATCTGCTCTGCCACTCCTATTAGCTGGGCTTCAAACAAAGGAAATATAGGACATACTAGTGTGGTGGGGGGGCAACTCATCGCCGGAACTATCAGTTCACCTGAACTGGTACATATCGGCTGAATCCCACCCTTGTGTGTGTGTGTGTGTGTGTGTGTGTGTGTGTGTGTGTATACTGTATATCTTTTGTTGGTCAATTACAAACTTCGGTACTGAGTACTGGCAGAATTGTAGTCAGAATGAAGTTCAATGAAAAGCAAGAGGGAACTTGTATCTTTTATTTAGAAACTCAAGTTGACATACATAGAACTGGATTGTCCTATTCACCAACATCACAATACCCCTATCACCCCCTCACAAAGACTCTACAAAGAAAACTGGGCTAAGAGATAATGGCTGACCTAAAGTGATTTTCTTTTATTTGATGTTAGACCAGAACCTGGATCTCACTGCTCTTTATCTAATGACCTACTCACTATATCAAACCGGTTCTCTCTCAAAACATCCATCCAAATGAATCATCTCATAGTTTCTAATTTTCATCAAAAGTACTATTATACATTCATAAATCTATACAAAATGTTGGATTTCTGTCCAATAGGACCTGAATTATGGGATTTCCTTCTTAAAATGGTACCATTAAGTTCTTTAATATGCTATGAATGGGCTGTTAGATGTAATTTTGGTGGTAAATCGTTGCATTTGTTAAGCTGATCACATGGTTTTTAAGTGAATTATGTGATTGTTAGGAAAATCCAGCATATCCAATGGGCTTTTTTTGCCAGAAACCTACAAAAACACCACAAATATGTAACCATATGACTGCAGGATGGTGCAACTAGTCATAAATTCAAGCCAGTTGTGAAGTGATCAAAATATGTTTACATGAGTGCAGGGAGGGTGAGATAACCATAACTTCAAGGATGGGTGGTAGATAGCTTTTTAAAAAGTCCATTATAACATTATAATTTCGTGAAGTGGCCAGTTGTAAATCAAGGACTACATCTATTCTAGAAATCTGGATTCTTTCAGGGAGTAGGACTTTAGAGTTAATGGTGTAAATTACAGTTTCCATTTCAATGATTCTATTGTTATGCTGGGCTTTTATTTTTAATTTTCAACATCGTGTTCTGATTTAATTATGATAAATGTTCCAGCTTTTATGTTTTCATTGCTAATCATCTCTAAATTTCATATGTAGTTTCAAGTGCCCAATAGTAGAGTTGTAAATATTCAGAATTCAAAAGAAGATGAAAGATCAATCTATTGATAGATAGATAGATAGATAGATAGATAGATAGATAGATAGATAGATAGATAGATAATAGATAGATAGATGAGAGAGAGAGATGATAGACAGATAGACAGACAGACAGACAGACAGACGATAAAGTACACTTAGGCAAGAAAAACCAAAAGTACACATATAGACTGGGTGAAACCAGGCTCAATAGCAGTAACTGTGAGAGGGATCTTGGAGTCTTAGTGAACAACCAGCTAAATATGATCCAGCAGTGTGCAGCAGCAGCCAAAAAAGCTAATTCAATCCTAAATTGTATTAACAGAGGGATACAATCCAGATCAAGTGAGGTACTAAGACCACACCTAGAGTACTGCATCCAGTTTTGTTCACCACATTATAAAAAAGATGTTGAGACTCTAGAAAAAGTACAGAGAAGAGCAACCAGGATGATTAGGGGATTGGAGGCTAAAACATACAATGTACGGTTGCAGGAACTGGGCTTGGCTGGTCTAGTAAAGAGAAGGACCAGGGGAGACATGATAGTGGTCTTCCAATATTTGAGGGGCTGTCACAGAGAGGAAGGGGTCAAGCTATTTTCTAAAGTGTCTGTAGGCCAGACAAGGAATAATGGATGGAAACTGAACAAGGAGAGATTTAACCTGGAAATAAGGAGAAACTTTCTGACAATCAACCAATGGAACAGCTTGCCCTCGGAAGTTGTGGGTGCGCCCTCACTTGAGACTTTCAAGAAGAGATTGGACTGCCATCTGTCAGAAATGGTGTAGGGTCTCCCGCTTGGGTGGGGAGTTGGACTAGATGACCTACAAGATCCCTTCCAACTCCGATTATCTGTTATTTACATTGATATCAATACCAAACCTTTTCAACAAAAACTGAAGCAGTAGATTCTGTCTCCCACACAAACACCCTTTAACAGAATAACAAAGTTGAAAGGGACCTTGGAGGTCATCTAATCCAACCTTTTGCTTAAGGGAGAGACCCTACCCTATGTCAGACAAATGGCTATCCAGACTCTTTTTAAAATCCTCCAGTGATGGAGCATCCACAATGTCTAAAGTCAAGCTGTTCCAGTGGTTTATTTTTCTTATTGTCAGGAAATTTCTGCTTAATTCTAGGTTGGTTCTCTCCTTGATTAGTTTCCATCCATTGCTTCTTCTCAACTTCTGATGCTTTAGATAGATGATTGATAAATGATTAATAGGTGATTGGTTGATAGATGATTGATTGATTGATAGATGATAGATAGATAGATAGATAGATAGATAGATAGATAGATAGATAGATTATAGATAGATATAGATTTGGATGCTATACATGAAACAAATCGGCAACTATATGCCATATATGAGTACGTATATATCTGTCTATGTTTGAATTCAATAAAGGTCAAAAAGAAAAAGAAAAGAAGAAGAAAAAGCATTATTAAAGAAAAACAAATTTTAGAAATATTACTTCTACTCTTGTTTTTGTCAAGTAATTACCTTGTCCAGTTTTGGCTGAAATAATGTAATAACCCCCACAATTCATATTTGTCTGATCATATCTTTTTTTTAGGAAGCCATGTTCTGCTTAATTATTGAACCAATTGTTGTAACATCTCAAGTCTGAGAAAATAGAAGGTTGTTCTGCATTTTGAGATACCCGATCTGAAGCTCATGGATCTGTTTCACAGACTTTTTAACCTTTCAGATGAATGGGTAGTTTGTCTTATAAACAAACCATCCCATAACTCTGTGATAACTTCTTCAGTGAATCAGCCTGTAGCCCTTCCGTTCTTAATGGTAGCTTAAACCACTGTCATGTCTTTCCAAGAAAGAAAAGAAAAAGAAAATGGACTACTTAGATTAACTTCAATTGTATGGTCACATAGAGCTTCAAAGAAGTAAATTATCTCATCTCGTAAATTATTATTACATAGCTAATATTAATTCACTCCCTCTAAGCCTTTTTAAACTACTTCCGTAATATAATAGTTCACCACCAACCTGTAATTCATAGCAATCTATCATTCGTTTCTCCCTTAAGCCTTCACCTCTTCTGCAGATGCTTCTTCCAGTGATTAAGCACTGATTTAACCCTAACTTGGTTCTTCCATACCTTCTTATCTCTTACCTTCACACAGGTATTCTTATTTTTACAGGGCATTTGTTGGAGTTTTTTTTTTTAACAGATGTTTTATCATTGGGGTGGGAACTTTAAAAAAAAAAACACCTGTCAAATACAGTGAGAATATCAGTGTTAGATTTGGCTAGCTCAGGAATTCTGGGTAATGAAGTCCACAGTCATAAATTTGCCAAAGTTGCTCACCCGCGCTCTGGGTCATTGATTCCATTGTCCAAGTGCTCTTAAACTTAGGAATCACAGGTAGTCTTCAACTTACATCAGTTCAGTTAGTAGCCATTCAGAGTTACAACGGTACTGAAAAAGTGACTTATGGCCATTTTTCACAGTTACGACCTTTGCAGCATCCCCATGGTCATGCAATCAAAATTCAGAGGCTTGGCAATTGGTTTTTATTTATGATGGTTTCTGTGTCCCAAAATTGTATGATTCCTCCTTTTGCGACTTCCTGACAGCCAAAGTCAATGGGGAAGCCACATTCACTTAACAACCGGGTTACTAACTTATCAACTCCAGTGATTCACTTAACAATTGAGGCAAGAAAGGTTGTAAAATGGGGCAAAACTCACTTAACAGATGTCTCACTTACCAGCAGAAATGTGGGGCTCCATTGTGGTTGCATGTCGATACACTTCCTGTATTTTCTTCGTAACATTTATATTCCATAGCTGAATGCATGAGTGTTAAAATTACACAGTGGTAGTGCCCAAGAAGTATAAAGCAAAGCTGAAGTTTAGAGAATAGAATAGAATAGAATAGAATAGAATAGAATAGAATAGAATAGAATAGAATAGAATAGAATAGAATAGAATAGAATTCTTTATTGGCCAAGTGTGATTGGACACACAAGGAATTTGTCTTGGTATAAATACTCTCAGTATACATAAAAGAAAAGATACATTCGTCAAAAGTCGAGAATCATAAGGTGCAACACTTAATAATAGTCATAGGGTGCAATAAGCAATCAAATCATACTAGGAAACAATCAATATAAATCATAAGGATACAAGCAACAAAGTTACAGTCACAAGTGGGAGGGGATGGGCAATAAAGAGTGATGAGAAGATTAATAGTAATAGTAGTGCAGACTTTGTAATAGTTGAACAGTGTTGAGGGAATTATTTGTTTAGCAGAGTGATGGCATTTGGGAAGAAACTGTCCTTGTTTCTAGTTGTTCTGGTGTGCAGTGCTCTATAGTGTTGTTTTGAGGGTAGGAATTGAAACAGTTTATGTCCGGGATGTGAGAAGCTGATTGAATCCCATAGATCTGTTTTTCAACACTGCAATAGGGGCATAACAGGGCTAGCTTATCATCAGACAGCACAAGGAACCTGCCTCAGTCAGGCAGCCAATTTGGGATACATTAAAAAAAAAGGTTGTTGATTATTTAATTGATTCTTGCAGTATTTTTAGTTTCAAATGGGGGAGAAAAGTTTATGAGTTTTTCCGCCTCAACTGCTAACATAATGTGATTGGGTTCAGTACTCTACATGAATTTTGATTTAGGAAAAGGGAGAGCGGTACTATCTTCAGATCCACTTCAGGCAGCAAAGTATCTCCCAGGAGCAAAAGCAGCCCAGGAAGGTCCAGTTTGAGAACACTTGCACCCCCAGTCATTAAAGAGGTTACTACTACAGCAGTGACATTTTCAGGACCCTCCCACTCAGTGCTAAAATGAAAGAGTCCAGGATCTTTTTTCAACGGTATTCTTATAAAGAGCTGTGTATTTAACTCCCTTTGTCTACAAACAGTGGCCCTACTTCCACTTGTCTCGATCGAGATTGACAAACTGGTTGCCCTCAACAGCTTCATCAATCCCAATTGCTATTGACTGCATTGAAGAGCGGCAGTGATTGCCTCCAAAAGAGGATCTGGCTTGAACGTTACTAGCCGCATTGGGCTGCAGCAGTGATTTATGTGAGGTCTCTTCTGAGATAAATACGGTTTAGATGGAAGAAAGGCATACTGGCTCTTCATTTGCAATGAGCCATAACTGTATAAAGATGCCTTTTTCTGAGTATCTGACTTCACTATATTTTTATGCTTATGTTTTCACCTCCAGAGATTTTAAACCTTTCCCTTGAAGTCCCAAGAAGGAGAGTAGCGCCAATAGACCAGGGGTCTCCAAACTTGGCAACTTTAAGACTTGTGGACTTCAACTCCCAGAATTCTCCAGCCAGAATTCTCCCAGAATTGAAGTCCACAAGTCTTAAAGTTGCCAAGTTTTGAGACCTCTGCAATAGATGATGTTACCTAGTTGGGTAATGACTTGGGCCTTCCTGCTTGTGTCTTTCAATCTTTATATTTCAACCATACCTACAAATATGCCTGGAATCAGTCCTCTCTTCTGCTTATCAAAACATAACATTTCCTTCCAGTGATGTAACTTTATTAAAACAGATGAGCCGTCCTGTTTAATAAATGTTAGGAGCAGTGGTGGGATTCAATTTTTTTTTACTACCGGTTTTGTGGGCGTGGCTTGGTGGGTGTGGCAGGGGAAGGATACTGTAAAATCTCCAGTCAGAGATACTCAAAATTTCCTCTACCAGTTCTCCAGAACGGGTCAGAACCTGCTGAATACCATATCTGGTTAGGAGGATGTTCTACCTAATGATCCTTTTCTTTCCTTACATCTTTCCCCACAGATTATTCTGGTTTGAAATTAAATTCAGATGCTGCATTTAGCCAGTAAATGTGCATTTACTGATTTTTTTTTTAAATATCCTGCCCCAAACAGGATTGGAGTAGGTAAACTTTGAAGTTCCTTCCAATTGTATGGCTTCTGTGGAATCCTTGGTGCTCTCTGAGTTTGGCTGTTTGCCTGCAGATATTTCATTACCCGACTAGGTAACATCATCAGTGCTCATTGAGTTACAGATATTGAGTTACGTAAGAACCATAGGGGTACAGTGGTTAGAATGCAGTATTGCAGGGCAACTCACTGCTCACTGCCAGGAGTTCACTTCTCACTAGTTCAAAGTTGACTCAGCCTTCCATCCTTCCAAGGTTGGTATAATGAGCAACTAGACTATTGGGGGCAATATGCTGACTCTGTAAATGGCTTAGAGAGGGCTGTAAAGCACTATGAAGCAATATACGAGGGCTATCCACAAAATAGATTACATTTTGCGATAGAAAAAAAAACAAAGTGTAGGAAAAAAAAATATTATATACACTTGAAAGTGACACTTAAATACTACTTTTCAACATATTTACCGAACAAATTGAGGCACTTATCATAGCGGTGAACAAGCTTTGTAATTCCATTGTCATAAAATTCAGCCGCCTGAGATTTGAGCCAGTCAGTCATGCCCGCCCGCAGATCCGCGTCGTCGTCAAAGCGCTGTGTTCCAAGCCAGGTCTTCATCCTCAGAAACAAGTGGTAGTCACTTGGTGCAAGACTGGGGCTGTAGGGTGAATGAGGAAAAATCTCCCACTTGAAAGCATTCAGGACTTCTCAAGTGCGATTTGCTGTGTGTGGTTGGGCATTGTCATGCAAAAACAACTTTCCTCTACGCTTGTTCTGAATTGCTTTTCTTAGTTTTTGCAACGTTTCACAATACCTCACAGAGTTTATTGTTGCGCCATGTTCCAGAAAATCGATAAGAAGCACACCTTGCCTATCCCAAAAAACAGTCGCCATAATCTTCCTTGCAGAGAACGTTTGCAAACATTTTCTTGGTTTTTGGGGGGAATTTGTGTGCCCCCACTGCATAGACTGCAATTTGCTCTTGCTGTTCACATGTTTGACCCAAGTCTCGTCTCCAGTTACGATTCAATCAAGAAATGAATCTCCATCTTTGTTGTAAGAGTACAGAAATGTCAATGATGCAGCCATACGCTGACTCTTGTGGTTTTCTGTCAGGATTTTTGGCACCCATCTTGCACAAAAATTGTGGTAACCTAGCTTTTGTGTAACAATTTCATGCAACAAACTGCATGAAATTTGTGGAAAACTAAGCGAAAGTTCCATTACTGTGAAAGGGCGGTTTTCACGAATCTTGTCATCGACTTTCGCAACCAGTTCATCAGTCACAATGCTCAGATGTCCACTCCGCTGTTCATCATGAACGTTAGTTCGGCCATTTGTAAACTTAATGTGCCATTGGCGCACTCCACCTTCAGTGATGATGTTGTCCCTGTACACTTCACACAGTTGCTGAAAAATTTCAATCAGTTTATGGTTTTTTGCCAACAAAAACCTTATCACTGATCGCACCACACAAGTCACGGGATTTTCAATTGCAGCACACATTTCAAATGTTTGCTATGAAATAACGGGCAACAATACAAACCTCCCACTAGCACGACTAGATGCAGACTGAGCGGCGGACGCACAGACCAAAGATGACTGTGCTAGCTCCGTCCCTTCTTGCTACAGACGAAAACCTAATCTATTTTGTGGCTAGCCCTCGTATAAGTCTAAGTGTTCTTGCTATTGCCATTCTCTTCTATTGGCACTATGGTCCTATGCTAAGCCCAAAACAGGCAGGTTATACCATGCCTTAGCAGGTGTTTCCATTCAGCCATTGCCTGCTCAAAATCAAGACACAGTAACATTTTCCAGTTGTATTGCTGTGTAGACTACATCTTGAGATCATACATTTTTTGTAATAAGATGTTCATGTCAAAGAGGCATGTACTTTCATTGTTTTGTTTTCCTATTGAGAACAAAAGCACACATTTTCTTTACATTTTCTTCTTTTAAAAAATCTTTTGGTTTCATGACATCTTTCAAATATTTCTTTCCCAGCTCATCTCACCCTCCCTTTTTATCTTCTGAAAGCTTGCAATTCCCCCCCCCCCACATTAAACAGGATTTAGAAATACTCCAAACCTACTCCCTACCTTTAGCTGATCTTAAACATCTTTTTGTAAACAAAAGGCTGTTTTTTAGAGTGATGGCAGATATATCTGATCTCTGTTCTTTAGTTGGACTGGTTCTCTATCTTATGGTTGACAAATTGTTAAATTTGATTGTATCTTGGTTTGAATCTAATTAATTGCAATAGAGTTCTGAGATATTTGAGTAAGTGAAGTAAACTGTGCTGGTTGCCTTCTGAACATCTTAAAATAAGTCTTTTCAATATTCAATGGTGTATCAGAACAATTAGGAAGAGGAATTGCTCTATTGTGTGCAAAGAAAAAAAGTGTGCAGGAAATCTTCATAGATAGGGTTTGTTTTCTGAAAACAGTTCCTTGATGCTACATACAAAAAGGGTCATTTCTGAACACATATGCTGAATCTTAACAGGAGGCTATAACATGATCCAAACTGTTTTACCCTTTGAGAAAGAGTCCTGATTTTTCAAGATATGGTAAGGCAGCTCAGAGAAGCAAATTGATTGATTTTTTTAAGTCTCAAGTTTAAACAAGTTTAGAGTGAGGGCAAAGCTTCTTCTGAATAGGATATTGATGGTCTCATTTTATACTCCGTGGTTTGATATTGTGGTATCAAAATGCTAGTTGCATGATCTTTGATTGGCTGTGAACATTTGATATTTTTTTATGGTGCTACCATAGGAAAAATATGTCCTCAAACGAAAGGATGCTTTGATGTACACGTGGCTTATTCAAAATCACAATTACCAATCCTAGCAATTTTGTACCTAGGAAAACACAACTGAAGATATTTGAGATAACCTGTTTTGCTTCCTGACAACCAAGCTGAAATGGGGCAATGATAATTACAGTTTCACCAAACTTAAATATCATAAGATTTGTGGCTTATTCAAAATCACAATAACCAATCCTAGCAATTTTGTACCTAGGAAAACACAACTGAAGATATTTGAGATAACCTGTTTTGCTTCCTGACAACCAAGCTGAAATGGGGCAATGATAATTACAGTTTCACCAAACTTAAATATCATAAGATTTTTATCTGTTCCAAAGAAAAAAATAATCACAGACAAATTAATGTTGACAGTCTTCATACCAAACTAGTAGGAAAAGGTCTGCTTGTTTTATATATATCCTGGGTTTTTTTATCCATATTTTAAAGGCAGGTCTTATTTCAGAGTAGGTATTGATCATATATAGGTTAGGCCGCTTGATTCCATTTCTCATTTGTGATATTGTAGCATGTTATCATTTAATGTTATAATAGGAGAGGTGACTGAGCTTTGGGCAAGCTGGTTGTCTGGAGGTTTGATTAAATAGCTTAATGGTCTTTAGTTCTGCAGCAGCGAACAGTTGGCTGCTATTTTCTTTACCTTTTATCCAAGAATAACTGTGTGATGAGTTCTGGAAGTGAACAGTTTCGTTTTGTCAGATGTGGTTCAGAACTAGCCGGGTGGCCCTAACAAAGCAGAGGAGAGATTTTATTATTATTTTTTAACACCCTACAGAATCCTCTCAAAGAGCCTGTATAAATTTGAAAATGGCTCTGGTTTTCTGTGGTGCATTTTGCTTGAACAGTCTGTTTTGAGGCGAGAGGACAGGAAATGGTGAAAGGTGTGGGTGAAAGAGGAGAGATAGGAAATGTCTCTTTGAACGCTAACCTATTCATCCTGGAGGTTTACAAAGGATATAAAGATGGATATAGGGAAGTGAAGCATGAATTTAGAGCCATGGTATGGAATCCCCCCCCCCTTTTAATGTAAAACAGTCTCGCAGGCTGTGATTAAAAGCAGGAAGACAGCAAAGGGGAAGAACTATTATAACCTTTTCTCTTAACCATCATTCTTCCTGTTCTCAGTCATAACAACATTTAAAGATCTGAGAATCAGACCCAATTAAGTTTTTTATTTAAAACACATCCCTAACCATTGAGAGCAGTATTTAAGATCATCTGTGAAAACTCATTGGTATTTTGTTTAAGAAGACTGCCATTATCCTTTGGGATAGCAATAGCAGTAGAACTTAGACTAATATACCACTTCACAGTGCTTTACAGCCCTCTTTCAGAGCCATGGTGGCGCAGTGGTTAGAATGAAGTTTTTCAACCCAGAATGTTGGGGGCAATCTACTGTCTCTGTAAAACGCTTAGAAGTACTGTGAAGCTGTACATAAGTCTAAATGCTGTTGCTATTACAGAGTCAGCATATTGCCCCCAACAATCTGGGCCTTCATTTTATTGACCTCGGAAGGATGGAAGGCTGAGTCAACCTTGAGCCGGTGAGGATTGAACTTCTGGCAGTCAGCAGAATTAGCCTGCAATACTGCATTCTAACCACTATGCCATAATGGCTATGTTTTTTTCTTCTGCAGCAACTCAATCCATTGTGGGCCAGCCATGCACAATAACTTTTTCTTGATTGTCATATACCTATCTACACAAAATACTTGGTCGCATCATCCACGAAAATCATTTGTGGCACACTGAAAACATGAAAGTACAAAACACAAAACAATCCAACAATTTTTTCCAACTTGGTTGCCTGACAATGTTTTTGACTTATCGCAGTTGATTAGAATTCTGATTGTGTACAGAAGTATGCTTTAAAAAAATAATAAAACTGTGGGTGTTCCAAAGCATTCAGATATTATGATAGCGGAAACCACCTGTTATTTTTTTTGGCTTTTTACAGAAAGATCTTGACACATGACTATTTGTTTAATAACTATTTGAAGTTAAGACAGTGTTGAAAAATTACTTATGGCTGGTCCTTGCACTTACTATCAGTACACCTGTGCTCATGTGATCAAAATTTGGTTGCTTGGCCACTAACATGTATTTATAATGATTACAGTATCCTGGGATCACATGAGTGTCATTTACAACCTTCCCAGCTGGTTTCCAACAAGCAAAATCAATGGTGAAAGCTGGATTCACTTAATGTCCATATTAATTCACTTAATGACCATAACAATTAGCTTAAAAAGGACATAAAATTAGGTGTAACAGAGATTCCTGTCCCAATTGTAGTCATAAATCAAGGATTACCTGTTTTGTGAAGGATTTCTGTTGTTCTAATTCTTGACTTGAGACCACGTGTTTCAGAATCAATATGGAAATCTTAGAAAGTCTCATCATTGCTGAAGAAATCATAACGTATCGGCCAAAGAATTCTTTGTGCTGAAAAATTGGGTGCCTATTGAAGCAAAAAGACTATCAGAAGAGATCAACATCAGGGCATGTCCCCCAAAATAACTGGGAATCTTTAATGGGTGGAAAAGATATATTTCTTCTTTGTTTTCCAGCTATATTTAAACTCTCAGTTATGAAAGATTAATGCCTCTAACAGTAATGCAGTTGTATTCCCACAACAGATCTTACTTGGCTTCTGAATTCCCCCCTTTCTGAGTTTGGGGAGTGCATTGAATCACAGGAGAACTCAATCACCTGAATTCACATGGCATTGTAAACCACAGAGAAACAAAACCTGGTTAAAACTAAACAAGATTACAATGTGGCAGCAAGATTGCTACTGAACTGGTTAAGTGTGTTGTGTAAACACAGCAACAGAAGTATCAAGTTACACAGAATAAAAGGGCAAAAGATAGTTTACTACAGAGCCTTCCTGACATAGGCAGCAAGTGTTTAACCCTGATTTCTTCAAAGATCTTCAGGTTTTGGCCCTGAAAGAAAAAGAGTATTTCTGCTCTCCTGCCAAAACTTTATGGAAGAATGCCAGCTGGTCTGCCCATCCTTAATGAGGATCCTAATTAATATGTGTAATTGAATATTCTCTCCAAAAACTCATGTGTTCTTATGTCTGGTCAGCAAGAGGAGGCTGAAATTTGAATGCTAAACAAAGTGATAGAACCACTTCCCAATCTTATTTCTCCATTTATACATGCCTGATACCTTCATTCTTTCTTCTTGTCTACTTTTTAAAGATCTCCATTTTATCCTTTGCAATGCCAAGAGTTGAAAATGCATCCACAAACATCTGTGTGGTGCTATCTCAATTTCCTTCCATTCTTCCTAAAAATCCATCGTTTCTTAAAAGAAAAAAAAGCTTTTGATGGAATTCCTGGGAGGCCATATAGAGTTTTTCCCTAAATGACTGTAGATTTGTACCTTTCCCTGCTGATCTGTGTTGTGTTATCCTGCATTAATATGCCTTTTGAGTGAAGATTTACCCTTTTGTAGTCTCTGGGCTGGTTCACACATCATGCCAGACTCTAATGATAAACCCAAAACAAACCAACTATTGAGTGCTTTGTGTTATGTATGATCCAAACCCATTCATTTTCTTGCATAATAAAGGTTGCAGGTAAATTAATGATAACCGCACTAACTTTCCTATATTCTGAATGAAAGAGATCGAGTGTTCAAGTTCCCTTCAGTGGTACAATCTTACCAAAGTTTTACAGCTCAGTACCACTGATTGTATAAACTGGTGTTCATGTACCAGATTTCATTACTGCTAGAGAAACTTTTCCTGAGCAAAGATACATGCAGCCTTTCTCTCTCCTGGTGTAAACATCCAGGGAGTTTTTGGCAGAAATGTCTGCTTCTGATGTTTTTTAGCTACTGACTTTTGTACTTCAGCCAAGACTAGAAATAACCAGAGGAACACATGGAAAAAAGGGAGGGAGGGAGGAAGGGAGGAAGGAAGGAAGGAGTGTAAAGACTTAGTTCATTATCCTTTCTTTAAATTAATAGTACTTACCCACAAAATCTAGAGCAGTTTTCATTTGTTTCTTGTTAGGCTTCTTCTATGCCATATTATTCTATGTCAGTCTGTTTCATCTGGTAGTATTTCAAGATTGATAACAAGAATATACCAAGCTAGGAGGAATAGTCAACCTGTTCGTAGATGGGCTCAAGATCCAGAAGGATCTAAACCTTATCCTATCTAACAAAATGCAATTCAGTGGTGAGAAAAGTAAGGTTCTACACTTAGGAAAGAAAAACCATATACACAGGTACAGAATAGGTGGTACCTGGCTTAACAGTAGTAACAACGAGAGGGATCTAGGAGTCCTAGTGGACAACTACTTAAATATGAACCAGCAGTGTGCCAAAATAGCCAATGCAATCCTAGGCTGCATCAACAAACAGTATCAAAATCATATTTAGTATTACTACTGCTATATACTTAGTATATATAAGTATACTGTTATATAGTTAGTAAGACCACATTGTTATACTGGATCCAATTTTGGTTGCTGTGATACAAAAATATATTGAGACTCTAGGAAGAATGCAGAAAAAGGCAACAAAAAGGGATGGAGGCTAAAACATATGATGAACCATTGCAGGAACTGGGGATGCCTAGTCTAACAAAGAGAAAAACTAAGGGTGGCACTATTGCAATCTTCCAATATTTGAGAGGCTACAAAGAAGAGGGGGATAATCTATTCGCCAAAGAATCAGAGGGCAAGACAAAAAGTAATGGATGGAACATAATCAAAGAAAGATCCAACTTAAAACTAAGAAGAAATTTCCTGACAGTAAGAACAATTAATAGGCTGCCTTTGCAAATTGTGGGTGCACCAACACTAGCAGTTTTTAAGAAGAGATTGGACAGCCATTTGTCTGGAATGGTTTATGGTAGTTGTACTAGAAAACATCCAAGGTTACTCCAACTCTGATATTCTGTGATTCTGTTATCTTAATGATGACTACAAGGATTAGCACTTTGTATAGTTAAGGTTCTGATAGGAATTAGAACCATGCTTTGTTTTGTTGTATTTTAGTTTTTCAAATTTCAGTTTATCAAACTAAGTTTGTATGACCATCTGAAAAAATAAGACTGAATACACAACAGAGGCAACAGGGATATGGAAAGAACTGATACGAAAATGTGGTTTGAAGAATTTTGGCATAGAATCGATTTTCCGAATCAGATTGTTAATTTGGATTGAATCAGCTGCCTTTGAATTGTTCCAATTATTCATTAGCCCAGACCTTCTTTCTGATATATTTTTTTGGAGCTGGCTCAGTTGGATTGAACTGGATTGTTTTAACAATTCCAACTGAAGCAAAGATTTGAATCTGATTCTGAGAAATTCAGCAGCAAATATTTGGCAACCTTTTTTAGCCTTTTTGCTCTACACAAAAGCAAATTAGGACTAGATTGCATAAATTGAATCATTGGATGGATAAAGACACCAGCCATAAAATGGTACCAAACAGACTGAATAGTAGAATGGGTGCCAGGAGAATCTCATCTTGAAGAATGTTCCAAAATTGAGTGTACCTCCAAACCTGACATATTTAGATCTACCGAATATTCTCATGATAAGTGAGGCACCTGGATAGCAGGTTGGTGGCCTAGAGGTGAAGATGCTTGCCTCACACTCGGGAGGCTGAAGAGTTCAATCCAAGGCAGTGACAGATGTTTCTCTATTAGGATATAAAGAGCAAATATCTGCTGTGAAATCTGCATAGGTGTCAGGAAATGTCAGTCTGTGCTCCATTCAAAATCCAAGAAAGAAATACTCAGACTCCAATGATTAGAGCAAAGTTTTTTCTTTTACTGAAATTCAAAGTGGAAGCTACAGGTAGAATTCTGAATCTAAAGAATTTGGCGCGCAGATCACATATACAAAGGGATGGAATTGCTCCCACCCCCCAAAGTCCAAAAGACTCTTCCAATTAAAAGTTCTGAATATGATCATGTGGGCATCTTCAGGTGGTGATGCGGCCTCTGTCCGTTGACCTTGACATATTTTGATAAAACTTTGCAGCTGCGCAAAGGAAAGGAAAAGCTAGGCAAGGAAATAGAAACTTAAGAACAGGAATTTATGCTCCCCCTCCTCCTTCTCATTTACAGCACAGGAATGTAACACCTCCAGCTTTCTTCCCCTCCAATTCCCCCCTCCCCCCTGTTACTAATGACAGCCGAAAGATGGAGAGCAGTGAGAAAGATGCATAGCAATAGGAAAGATGTAGAAGAGATCTTGAAGGCTGACATTCGGACCCCTTAGAAAAAGGACATTTGTCCCTGTAAGAGAGAATAATATATGTTAACAATTGCATATATTTTTATGGTTTATCAGGATACTTTATATGAAAGTCTTTGACCAGTTCAGGAGCCCTAATATCTTTCTCATTTACCCACTCGGCTTGGGATGAAGGAAAATGTTTCCAAGCTACGAGATATTGGAGACAACCTCTCCATTTCCAAGAGTCTAAAATTTCTTTAATTTTGAGATGTTGTTCACCCTCAATCAGCAATGGTATGGGGGGATCAGTCTGGGTTGGTCTCAGTGTAGAGGTATGCTCGGGTTTCAACAAACTAACATGGAAAACCGGATGAATTCCACAAAGAGTTTTTGGCAGTGTCAATTGAACTGTCACAGGGTTCACAATCCATTCAGTTGGGAAAGGACCCACATACGTAAGGCCCAATTTCTTCAACTTTTGGGTGGTCTGTAAATATTTGGTCGAGAGAAAAACTTTGTCGCCCACTTGATAAGACTGCTGTAGAGTTCTCTTTCTGTCTGCAAATTTCTTATGAGACTGATATGCATCATCCAATGCTTTATGGGTGACTGGCCAATTGAGTTGGAGTTGAGATATCCATTCATCCAACAATTGGACGTTGGGTCTTTCATGAGGAAGCTCAGGTATGGGTACAAAATATTTCCCTGTGGCCACTTTGAACGGGGTAAAGCTAGTAAAGCATCCAGCCAGTAAACGCTCAGCTCCATTCAGTCACCTGCACTCTGATAAAAAGAAAAAAGAAAAAAATAAGTAAGGTGGCTGGATTATGACCTTGACTGAGATTTTAAAATATGGTCTAGTCTTGTCTAGATTAGGATTGGTAAACGGTTGCTCACGTGGGATCACTAAGACACTGCATTTATGAACCTTCACCACTTTGCAATTGTGTGACTGAAATTTGATGGTGAAATTATTGATGTACGATAGCATTAGTGTTCTTTAACTTTCTTTTTTTTTCAAAAAAAGAAATGCTGGGAGCCTGAGCAAACATACTTTCACTCCTTTTTATATTACTAATCCCCCAATAGTTCTCTAAATGGCCTAAAATCACTCTACCTAAGTTATTTTGTAATGACAATTTTGAGCCACTTTTCAGATTTGAGGGGGTGATGATTGGTTGGTTGATTTAATTTAGGTGCTGAACTCCAATCGACTGAGTGCAGGTTACAAGTTATGAAAATGAGATAAAAGCGCAATGCAGAATAGATAAAATAGATAGATTCTGATTATTCAGTACAAAAACATATAGAAAAGGACACCCAACAAGGAGAACCATCCTATCAGGTTAGATTTAAAGATGGAAATGATAATGGTTTATCTCCCAGACACTTTTATACAAATTCCTACCTTTTAAAAATGAAACACACACACACACATACACACACACAAAAGATCAGAAAATACTTCTATAGCCCAGGTATCTCCTCCTCTTCGGCACTTGCATTACTTCTTTGAGTTGTTCTAAGCTCAGACTGGTGTCAAACTATGATGGTGTCCAACACCACATTCTTTGGTAGCCTGTTTTTCTCTGACTGCTAACTGTGAAAGATAGTTTGTGCTTTCAATGAGTACCACTACCTTGAGTACAGGCTTGGAAAAATCTGCAGGTATGTACTGTTTGTTCAACTGGAGTTATGTTATAACTCATCAATCTTGAGTTATGTCAACTGAAGGTTAGTGAGTGCATGATATGATTAATGTTTTGGGTTCTTCCAGATCTGATGTGCAGAACTGGATAGTACAGCCTTATACATGTCTCCTCAGATCTGAACAATAATATGATTTTCTTCCCAATTGGTCCATACAGCATTGAAGCCTTCATCTATTAGTTCCAGTGCAGCGGTAGGCAAAACATATTTTCCTTGCCAAAAAGAATAACCCACTCCATCATTTCCATCTTTCAACACAGCACCCTCTTTCCAGGAAAAGCTCTGCTCTTGGCAATAATTTGTTCATTTCTTCCTAATTTTGTTTGGCATTTACACTGAAGAAAAAAAAAATAACCCTCTGCAATTGAAACTATTCTTTCAGTATCTGAATCCCATTAGACCTTTTTCCATCTGCAAACAAAATCTTGGAAGTGATACATCACCAGGAGATTTTGCAATTTGGTTTTCAGACTAGAGGGGTTCACATTATTTGGCAGAAATTTTTATCTCTTGGATGTCTACTCACGGTATACCTCCAAGCACATTGCTTTGCCATCCTTAATTGCTACCTCACAATGAGCCCTAGCATTGCTTTAGAAATGGATTATTCCAGATTGCATCTACAGCCAATATTTGCAATCATGGAAAATGTTATACTTTTGCCAAGATAGGTGTAAGAGAAAAGGTTGTGTAAGCAAAAAGGGAAGGAAATAGCATTGATGGAGACAAGATGGGACCTAGAAAAACATTGGGTTTGGAAGCCAGGATATGAAGACTGGCCCAGAAATGCTGTCAAACTCAACCATTGTTCATAATTAGTTGCACTGGAAAACAAATGTTGAAGTTAGAGAAGTATAACAATTTCTTACCAATAGGTGAGGCCACAATTTAATTGTATCTGTACTGATGAGAATTAAATGGAAAATATAGGATGATGGCCTATTTCGTGCCCAGTGCATTCCTCAAAGCCACCACCAAAATGCACATTTATTTTTGGCTTGCCTCCTGTAGTCCTCTCTTGGATCTTTATCAGCATCTGTGTCTTCACTATTCACTATTCAGTCTGAATATCCTCATAAGCTGCCAGGTCTCCAAAATGTCCACCCAAACTCCTATCTCCCTTTCAAAAGTATCTTCCAGGTTATCTGATTCCATTTTTAAATCTCTTAAAGTACTTTTTCCCTTGGTTTATTTAATCATTCATCATTATCTTTATCATCTTCTCCTTCTCATCTTCTTGCTTTATTTGCTGGTTTGTCTGTTCTATCTTTTCCTCCATTCTTTCTGCTGTCTCCTCTCTTTCCTGGACTCTTTGATCTTCATTTATTATCAATTGTAGCATATTTCCTACTTCCCATTTATACCTTGCATTAAGTTCTTTATCTCTCTGTGATTCTTTATCCCCGATGTTTTGAAACATTTCTCTTGAAATCTCACTCATTTCCCCCTAAGGGAGCATCTTGTTTTATTTTAATAAGTCCCACTTTTACTCAAGTCCAAAAACAATTTATTCAAGTCCAATATTGGTCCTCAGAAAGTTCAATCGTCGTAATTCTTTATATCTCAGGATTATTAATTAGTTCCATTTAAGTAGTTCAGGCAGCTTCCACAAATCAAAAGTCACTTTACTTTACCTAAGAGTCTTCCTTATTCTCACAATAGTCTCCAGAAACCATAAAGTAGATAGTTATAGAACAGTTATCAAATAATTTCCTAGACTTGTAGAGCATGATATATTTTCCACTCACCCAGTAGATGGCAACCTCAGCTTAGTTTTCAGCATTGTTTCAAGTCTGATAAATTTATTAATCCAAATTTAGTTCACTTTATAGAAGCAAAGTCAGCTATTCAAGTAGATTCAAGTAAGTAGTTCCAGCATTTTATAATGCCTTTCCAAAACACTGCCTATCAAGTTTAAAAATCTGATTTTCTATGTTTTAAAAAATCTTTAGCTTTCTCCCTAGCTTTAGTTCCTTTCTTTTGGGTCTAGCAATTTTCTCTGTATGGTTGTTTACTGCTTTTAGAAATAGTTCTAAGAGTCTCTTCTCCTGGATTTTTCTCTATGTTTTTCCTTTTAAGGTTAGGGTCTAAATAAAAAAGGAGTCTTCTCACCTAGCTTCTATCACTGTTCATCTACACTGCTCCTGCACATTTCTTTGTTTCCTTGGCTGTCCCAGCTTCATGGCAGCCATGATGGTTGCTTCTTCTCCTCGTTGTGGATGAGAGGAAAGAAGCCCTGGCTTCAGCAGGAGAGTTGCTGCTCCCTGCAACCTGCAGGGCACCCCAATTTTTTTCACCACCTCTACAGGGTGGCTTTAGCTCCTTTCAGAGCCTTCTCCAACAAGGAGAACTCAGCAAGGGAGCACGTAGACCCGCTCCTCATGTCTGATCTTGCCCCAATGTCAGCCAGAAGTCACAGTTACTACCATTGAGTGAGATATCACATATTGTGCTGACCCAGGGTGGGATACAAAACAAACACAGTCACAGAAAACAGGTGAAGCCCCTTTTATTCCTTCAGTTTGCTTCCAAGCTCCCACACAGTTACACGAAGAAGGAAAAAAGCAACACAAACCAGGCAAGATAAAGGCTGGAGGATGTCCACAGATAACACACACTGGGAAGGACACCAAACTCAGAGAGGAACTATAAACTAGAGGTATTTACATGATTTGTTTCCAGCGTTTGCTAGTACGCAGGTCCAAACTCTTACTCAGTTGTCACATCTGCAGCCCATGAAGAGGATCAAGGTGCTCTCCTCCCAAGGAGACCACATCTCTCCCTGATCCTCTCCTCCCTGCGTGCCCTAGGATGGATAAGGGATGGGCCTGGGTCCTCCTCTGACTGCTCAGCCAGCCTCTGCCCTTCCCCAGCCTCCCCCATAACCTCTGGAGCCACACTTCCACTCCCCGTCAGCTGTTCCTCTTCTGCCTCAGTCAGTCTCCACCAGGGGCATGACACATATATTGTACCTGTGCATTTTGTTTTTCTTGCCTAAATGTAGACTCCACAGTTAGCCTTTACCATGGCAAGTTTATAGAACAATAGTAAACCAAGGAGAATTCTTGACAGCTACCTAATGATAAGGAAACACCATTTTCCTAGGGACGTTCTGAGGAATGTGATACCTCTATGCAGAATTTAGAAGCATCAGAATTTTTGCATTGGTTTGGAAAAATTGAAGTACAGGGGAGGGTGGAAAGGTCATAATTGCCAGTTTCTTGATGGCTGTTCAATGTTCTGCTGCACTTTAAGACTAATGAATAATCATCATAAAATATGAGCTTTCATAGCAGACAACTTTCTTCATCAGACACATCACTGGGAATAAGGGAAGCAAATGTTTTCTATGGATTTGGTCCCAGATCCAATTCTTGGCATTGCTCATAAAGTTCTTAGATCATATTTTTGGGGAACTACATGTATTATCCCACTTTAGAACTGGACTATTTAGATCAGACACTATTAAGTAATTATCTAATGGCTCAATTTGCTATAATGCAGCTTTCTTATCACATAAAGGCTTGAGTGCTTGCCAGAATAGAAAGAAGGAAATGAGCTAAATAAATAAAATGACTAGGAAATTGTCTGTTTTTAGTCCTTCAAATGGCAAAGAATGTTTTGCTTATATATCACCCTTCCAAGTTTTCAGAATAATGCAAGCAATGTATAAAAAGCATTGAAAGGGAAAATGTAAATACAAACATAGGGGAAAATAAAACCCCAATTTTGCCTAAATAAATTGAAGGAGGAAAGGAGATCCTGGAAATAATTGTCCATAATATGGGTGGAATCGAAGTCATGTTAATGGAGGTGTCACTAATACTAAAAATAACCCAAACTATTTGTCATTTACACGCATGTACAATACAGAGACAAAGAACTATTCTTTGGAAATGCATTTTACAAAAACAAAATTGTACCATTCCAAACTGTCTGACTCTCTCGAAACAAAAGAGATTGTGTGTTTAGCAAGCTCTTCAGTATTCATGAGGACTTGCCACTTGCAGTGGGCGAGAGGAAAACAATACTCAGAAGACTTTCATAAATGACATGCAATGGTAAGATTGATAGATGATGCAGAGTCTAATGCTTGCACAGCCCAACAGAAACATTACATTGGGTTGATTCACTAAACATTAGCCCACTTTTAATCCTTTCAGTGCTACTTTCCTAAAGTGTAAGCCTGGAAGATGGTATGAGGGAAAGCAAGGAAAACTAGGAAAAGAGAGCAAAAAAGCCTGCTCTGCACCTTCTCCCCCAAAGGATTCTCCCCCTTATTCTCTTTGGTGACAAATGACAATATTGCTACGGAAAGTTTAACACAATCCTTCAAAGCAAGTGCATTCAGCTCAAGTGAATGTGATTTGGTTATTCATATTAAATAGTGCTGTTGCAAATGTTCACAGCTATCACTTATTTTTTTCTCTAGCTCAAAGCTTTTACTCTCCATGTTAAAGTTGGGGGAGTGGGGAGGGAAGCAGTAGCAGCAACAAAAGAGGGAGAGAGGCAATTCCACCTTCCTCTGCCGTTTTGGTAGCACCAACATCTCATTGCCCCTTTTGACAATAGGAAATAATTGTATGGAGGTGAGAATAGGAGTGTTTTCATAAAGAGTGAGCCAAATTGGTCTTCGGGCTCTTGTTTCCAAATTGTTTTATAAGGGCTTACAAGCTGTGTGTAGAGGATTTCCTTTTTACCCCCCCATAACTTGGAGTTTTTTCCCCTGTTGAGTTCTTGGTTTATCCATAAGAGCATATTTCTCAACCTTGGCAGTTTGAAAATGTGTGAACTTCAACTCCCAGAATTCCTATGCTGGCTGGGAAATTCTGGGAGTTAGAAGTCCACACACCCTAGATGTGAGAATCCTAGATATCTTGTGACTCCTCCTCTTCTTCTTTTGTAATCTTATAATAGATTGAGATAGTGATTATATATGGCAGAGAACCACTGACAAGCACCCCTCCTAACAGAATTCTGTACAGAATTCTGTACAGAATGCTTTAGAACTAGAGGTCAGAAAGTAGATGTTATCTTGCCAACTTATCCTTTTTCAAACCTGTCCTCAGGATTGTACTGCTTTGAGATTCTTCAGTATTTCTGCTGGTAGAATCCCATAAAAGAAGTTTGTTTAGGAGCTTGTTTGCTTAGGAACTATTGACCAATGTCCTCACTATCAAAGAAGGTAGTGTTGCAGTTCCGCCTAGAAAAAATAGACCCTCGATCAGGGGTGTCAAACTGGATTTCTTTGAGGGCTGGATCAGCATTGTAGTTCTCCTCTGTGGGCCAACAGCTGGGGGGCTGGGGGGCTGGGGGGCTGGGATAGATGCCTCCTGTAACACCCTGCCAGCCAAAACGGGCTGTGTGGCCTCTTTTGAGGCAATTTTTCGGTCATTTTCAGCCCATTTTTGGCCTGTTTTGGGGCCTGTTTTTGACCAGTTTTTAAACTTGTTTTGGCCCAGTTTTCAGTCTGGGTTTGGCCAGTTTCAGCCAGCAGGAGGCCATAGAGGGTGAAAATGAGGTGTGGGGGGTTGCATATGGCCCATTTTAGCTGCCAGAGACATAGTGAGCCAGTCCTTTGATATTTCTAGACCAGGCCGATGGGCTGGATTTAAGCATCCCATGGGCCGGATCTGGCCCATGGGCCTTGAGTTTGATACCCCTGCTCTAGATCCTTACTGATCTGGGTTCCACCCATATTTGACACAAGCCCTCGGTCATTCTCATGGATCATTTCTATTCAAAGAGAATAAGGCTTAATGTAACCATATTGATGCTCCTGAATTGCTTCTTATATTCTTTTGGAATTCTTGTTGAGTGAGGTTAGACATTTCACTTTTACCTTTCCAGAAGATGACAAAAAGTAATCTTGGGAGACACTTGCTTTGTTGGTTGTGGTTCAAGAAGTAGCAAAAAGTCATCAACATTAGTTATCGATCATAGCCTGATCTTTCACAAATCTGTCTCACTCCCTTTGAAAATAATACAAATGGGCTAACGTTACTAAAATTGTCACAAATCAGCTGGTAGAAAACTTCAACTATGCCCTATATTTCCTTCTGTTAGTCTTGATTCCCCACCCCGCAAACTAATATCAGTAGTTTATGACATTTTGTAAATTCTACAGCATCACATTTTTGTTGTTTTTATTATGTGCCTAAATTATCCCTGGGAGTGAATAGCATCTGAGCAAAAAAAAAAAAAAAAAATGATGATGATAACACAAGAGAATAGGTGGAAATATTGAAAAAAATCCTAGAAAATTTGTCCTGCATTCCCTCCATTATTGCACCCCAGCTTTAGAGACATACCAAGCATACTTCCTCCCTAGAGAAAGACAAACCTATTTATATTAGAATGGGTGAAGCTTTGGGTCAATGTTAAACATGTTGCTTAGCACAGGAAGCCAACTTGAATCAGATCATTTCCACAATTCTCTCCCAGCCCATTATTACAGGTTTCATTACAGCTCTAAAGTGGGGACGGAGCATATGGAACTCAAGGGGTTTGAAGAAACCATAAAATAGGGTTGACCATTAACATTCTATTTAAAAGACAACCATTGCAGACAGATGTTCTTGGTGTCTGTGCACCCCAGATGAACTTGAGTTTTCTGCTTATTGGGGCCCAGGTCATGTCATTTTCAAATGAGACCTTCTGATCCTTTCAAGTAAATCTATTGTCTCCCATTTTCACGTGGCTGGACATTCATATGAAATATAGGTACCAATCTTTTCCAATAACATTTTCAAATGCATTTTGTCTTGAATTATACATTTCTAGGCATATTTGATTCTAGAATACACATTTAATATGTACTTTGATGCTTTCTGAGTCAGGAAAGTATGAATTTCCAAGAATGTCTGCATTTTGATTCATTGGTATCATCTATCTATGTATGCAATGTCTGCCTGCCTATCTATCTATCTATCTATCTATCTATCTATCTATCTATCTATCTATCTATCTATCTATCTATCTATCTATCTATCTCTATCTCTTGAGAATCAATAGGTTAACCCAATCAGCTGACTGAGCAACACACAATTCACTAATACATATTTGTGATTAAAACAAATTTGTGATTAAAACAATGCTTTGGACTGCAAAACAAAACCGCACATTATCATGACATAAGAACAGATGACTATTCAGGAGAATAAAACCAATTCAACTAGCTACTGTGGAGGAGTAGTTATAGAAAAATGGCCCTCATCAATTGACGAAACAGCCAAGGTTTCATAATTTCCTGAAGGCCAAAAAGAAAGGGTCTGCTCAAATGTTGGGGGGATCCCATTCCATAGGAGGGGGTGGTGATTGAGAAAGCTTGCTTCTATAGCCCATTGAGAGGACACACAAGGAATCCATCCAGCTAGATCCTATTGGATCAGTAGATGTTACTAAGAAAAGGAGGTCGGAAGGTACCCAGGACCTTGAATTCCATCTGGAAGTCAGTTAGAAGCCAGTATAGTTTTCAAAGTAGAAATGTTACATGGTTATCACAAGGACACACATCTTTACACAAGCTTCTGCATTCTAGACAGTTTATAGCTTCCACATGCTTTTCAAGGGAAGCCCAATGATGTGCCTTGCACTGCAAAACAGTGCTCTGCACTCCTAACCCCAGCTACCATAATCTGTTGGAATTCATTGTTGGAATGTATTTCTATGCAACAACTACAATAATATTCATCCAGTAGATGGCAAGTATTTACAAGTTTGGATGTATGGTATATGCTACGGTATATACTCTATGCTCTTTTGTTCTAAGTAGAGTTTCCTGTTGCAGTAAATAGGTGAGCAGTAAAGCACATGGTGACTGTACTTTTTGTTTGCTCTGTGTGGTGCTTTATATAAACTGAATTTCTAACATAATTGTGATATTGAAAATGATATTGTGATATTGAAAACCATAGAGAAATCAAGCAAAATAAGGTGGTTTGCACCACCTTTATTTCAGTTTTGGTGGAGAGGAATATAAGAGGAATTCAGACTAAAAGTGGGTCTAAAGCCTGATTGAAATGTGTTCATATAATCTATTTCCGTCAGGGCCCATTGCAGCTGCAGCCCAACCTTTTTCTCTACCACCTTCCTGTAAAGGGGAAGCTTGGCGACAGGATGATAATTGGCCAATGATGGTTTCTTGAGGATAGGATGCATCATCATTTCTTTTAGAGCCATGATGCTCCATCTGTCAGGGATACATTCACAATTGTCCTGACTCAGCTCCTTGTCATCTGCCTCAACATTTTTACCAAGAAGGGCAGGGACCCAGACTGCAAACCCACTGCAACAGTCCTTCATAGATATTTAGCCTTCAATCCTCTAATCAACTTTATTGCTCTGCTCTACACTCTTTGGAGAAGAGATACAGCTTTTAAAGTACTGGGACACAGATGCCTATATTTGGCCTGAGGCTCCAAGTTGTTTAGCCACAACATAAACTAAGTTTCCAATTCCCATTTGACAAACATTGCGGACCTCAGGTCAAAGCCTGAGCTTCTATTTTGCTGCTGCAGTGAATGAGTCCATGGCAGTCCTCCCTGCACACTGGGGTGGCGACTCCAGAGTCTTCTTTTTTTAATTAAGGTTCTGTATTGTAACTAGTCAATGTACATTATTGGGAGAATGAATGTCAATGCCAGTGCTTTTTCTTCCTCTCCTTTATCTTTGTCAATGATTCAAAGACATGATTTATGGTTAGTCTCCGTCTTTCAGGATCATCCATCAAGCGCTGGTTTCACTACAGGGTTCCAAGTTGTAAATCATGCAGAAAAGCTGTCACTCATCTTGATTAACCCTTTCAGAACAGAGCACAGCCAGAATGGAGAGGTGGCCAAGGGAAGGTAGAGCTCTTTTTTCCTCTTTGTAGGGTGAAAAACAAAACAAAGCATAATGCCCAATAATAACAGCAGCTCATGGAATTGACAGAATACCAGCTGTCTCAGCAATTCATCCTTTTATGTCTTCCAATAATTAGCAAGAGGGACAAACAGCAGTTAACTAGGCATAGCTTCATACTTTCCAGTAAGGCACATTTTAACTGGGTCCTTGGTACTCTTGGAGCTTGCTTGTTTTCTTGCAGACATTTCATTACCCAAACTAGGTAACATCATCAGTGCTAGTAAGGAGTGCAGTTTGCTGTCAATTTATACTTTAGTGCCTTGCCTGTCGGTATTGGTGGGTATGGTCTTAGAGATTCCAGCAACCTGGATTTAAGGAATTAACCTTAATTAAGGAGAAACTTCCTAACAGTGAGAACAGTTAACCAGTGGAACAGCTTGTCATCAGAAATAGTGGGTGCTTCATCACTGGAGGTTTTTAAGAAGAGACTGGACAGTCACTTGTCTGAAATGGTATAAGGTCTCCTGCTTGAGTAGGGGGTTGCAGTAGAAGACTTTGAAGGTCCCTTCCAGCTCCATTCTGATTGATTGATACTTTGGATGGGCTGTTTGCTGTTGGCTTCTTTGGCAGTTTCTTGACTGGAGTACTGTTTACTTGATTGCTGGTCTAATGTTAACCTTGGAGTTAATATATGCTGATTTGGGTGCTGATTGCTAGTGGAGAGGTGCTTGGGTCATTTTGTTCTTTTTTTGGCTGGGTGATGTGTTGTTGTTTTTTTTGCATCATCTGTAGATGTTATTAATGTCTATGTGTCTGTTGATGGCTGATTTGTCAGAGTGCCAAGTTTCTCAACATTCCCTGTGGCATTTTTGAACTTGGCTTGGTCAAGGATGGTCACATTTTCCCCATTGAAACTATGGTTAAATCTGTCTATATGTTGTGAAATTAAAGAATTGTCATCATGTTTTCTGATTGCTAGTTGGTGTCTATGGATGCCCTCTGCCAGTCTTCTGTCCTACATAGTGGTCCTACATAAGGCACATTTTCTAATGAAAATGCATTATCTCTGCCCATAAAAAAAGAAAAAAAGATATGTATAGTTTTAAAGTTTCTTTGCTAAAACAGGATCACAGACAAATGTCACATGGCTATACTGTGTGGCCTTGCCTCAGTATTAAGACACACAGGTTTTCATGTATGCAGTTTGACAGATATCAAAAGGTGACCATCGAGGACCTCCTACATGCACGCACACCTGTACACACCTGTGTATACAAGTACTCCTGGCCACTCAGTATGACTCAGTTTTACTAAGTTCAAAGAACATCTTTGCAACAAGAGGTTTGAAATTAATTTGCAGTTTTCACCTCCAGAAACAAGGGGAAAAAAGCTGAGTGGACCCCAAAGCACAGCAGTTGCAATACCCACTTCTCAAACACGATTTAAAACAAAACTGAACTGCTAAGTGTCTTTGCAAATACAAAACTGGGGCAGTGATTTTTTTCCAGAGATAGAATCCAGGAAAGCAGCAGGTATGAAAAATGCCACTTTCTGTTTTCTCTTGCAAGCTCAGCCTGTGTGTATGTTTTTAATAAGTGCCAATTATAGATGTGAAAAACAGGGTTTTGCTTGAAAAATCAAATAGAGGCCAGTTCTGACTGTAACCTTACGGTGACTAAGGAACAAGTGCAAAAGTCCATTAGCAGCTACTATTTCAGGCCTTATAAATTAGCAGTTCTTCCCCCCCACCCTCTCTCTCCACCTCTTTTTATTTTTGTGGACAGGAATATATCAAAAAATGAAATGAGTAAGCAACATGGGAAACACTAATATACCACTGTGCCTGCCCCCTCTGAAAAGCTGTGGACAAACACTGACAGATATTGGGCCAAGTTGGCTAATCATCCTCCCACCTCTGTCTCCGCTGCTGTGGATCAACATTTCCCATTCCTTTCTCATTTTTCAAAACATTTTCTATCTCCTCTTGGCTAACATAAGTGTGGAAGATTGGCAGTGAAGGGGGAAAATACAAAACCAAGTGAGATTATAAATGTTCTTTCTGCTTCTTTTAACTATCATTTTGGGGGGTCTATGGAGATTCTCAGCCATCCGTGCCATGGTAGTCTCAAAGATGCTTTTTCAAAAAGCAACTGGACTTTCTTTATTTTTCCTTGAAGACATTTTGTTTCTCACCCAATAAGCTTCTTTAGTTCTGTAGAAAAACTGCCCTTTTAGCAGTTCCAAGGAGGTTCCACACCATTTGCATTATTTAGGTGATCCTGAGACCACAGATAAAACTCCAAGTGGCCTCAACGATCCTCAGAGAGAGTGCTGATGTCTGGATGACTTCAAGGAATATAAATCCTTCCATTCTCCACCATTCAGTTAGAACTGAAGACGCTTCTTGGATGAGAAGCAAAATGTCTTCCAGTAAAAACAAAGAAAAACAGTTGCCTTTTGAAATAGTACCTTTGGAACTATCAATATGAGAGCAAATTAATATTGATGTAGTGTTTTTAAATCCATGTTTGTGATGCTGTTTCATTTTAGCTTATCTTGAATTATCCTAAATTTTGAATCTGATTTACAGATTCTGAAAGCAGTGATGAAAAATGTGGAAGCTGGGTGCGAAAATGCATTTAGAGAATTTCTTAGGGGAAAAGATTACATTACAAATATATTCCCACTTATCTGGAAATAAGATCCATAGGCATGATAGTATTTCCTTTCAAGAAGACACCTTCCTTTTCCAAGGCAATTTTTCAATGAAAAATAAAATAGAATCTCTCCGAAGCCTAGCATACCAAGAAGAGCTAATACTGAATGGATGCAGGGTGGTATATAGGACCCTGCTGATTATTCTTATCAATGGATGTTGCAGCTGACAAATCCAGATGGCCCTATCTGCAGACATCAAGAGTCAAAATTTCTCAGGGCAGAGATGCCAGTTTTGGTAACAATTGATTTCAAGGCAGAGGAGTACAGAGCAAAAAGGCCATGAAACCATAGGTGTGGTGAGAGGAAGAAGCACTGGATTCATACTACAGTCCATGTAAAAAGGGAAATGAATTTTCATGTTGGCAGAGGGCAAAAAGCTGTTTTAGTTTTCTCTTCCTAGTATACAAGTTAGATTTTTATCTGGCCTGCCATGTTGCATGTCAGAAAGCCTTGTGCCAGTCATGAGCTAGAATTTAGTCAAGCTGTGCTGAGTCACACTCCAGGAAGCTGTGCCAGTAACCCTGGCACCATTTGTGTTTTTCTTTCTGAAAAGATAGATATTGATTTTGGGCCAGGGGGACACATGACATTTTACTGTAAGGAGAAGTAAGTATTTTTGGCCAGGGATCATATATGTTTTGCTTTGTAGCAGTCAACCTGTTTATTTTTAAAAAACAAATAAACAAACAAAAATCTATTCCATAGACATTCTTGAAGCCTGAATCATCATCATGTTCCTTATACCATGTGTTATATATAAAAGAAAACCTTTGGCTTAGTCCTTTCTGAGCAACCCAGAATCTGAAGCCAAGATGTTATGACAGCAAAAAGCATGGCCCAAACTATTGGGGTTTGTTACTTGCAAGACTGGCAAAAGGAAATAATGGGACTTGTTTGAGGAATGTGTACTAAGGACAATGCACTTATCATTCTGATTTAAATGTGGGGAATAGCCCTATAATAGAAATCTGTTTCATTGCAGTAAGATAGCAATTACATTATAGTAATAATAATGCCCGTGCCTCACTTTCTGGGTCTGTAGACAGCATTACATATTTCTACATGTGCTTTAACCCAGACGGACAAATTCTATGTCTACAAATAGTTAAGAACACCCAGATAAAATGGCCCAACGTTTACAAGATCAGACAAAACAAAAGAATCACCATCACTCTGTCCAGTAGTCATAAGAAATCTTTTTAGCGGAAACCCTAGGAAGATTTAGAAGGGAAACAAAACATCATAAACTGAACTGAGCCTTGAACAAGCGGATCTTGGATGAAAAGCTTCATTCTTCAGACATCTTGCTTGTTTATCTCTTAGCCTTTGGGCTACAGATCAGCAGCGTGATGTCTCTGGAGATGAACATGTGTGAAGACACCTGAAGACACAAAGACAGCATGCCCTTCGTAATGAACTAATGAGGCTATCTACCCAGCTGTCCTTATGGATCAGAAAAAAATAAATAATTGTGGAGTTCCTGGGACTGGGAAGATACATCTAAATGGTGACAATTCTACTGTGACTGCGATTTTGCCTATGTGTCCATTTCCTCTCCTGCTTTTGTGTATCATAAGTTTTCCTTCACGTTGCTGCTTGGGAACGTGGCAGTCCTGTTCCACTATCACTGCAACCTGTCAGAAGAACAAATGGCACCTCAGGGAATGTGGCCTGATAATGTTTGGTTTGGTATGGCTTGGTTGAATGCACTTTATGCTTTTTTTTCTTAAAAGGGAAAGAAAGCCCTAATCTATGTTTATAAATTGCTAAAGGAGCCCATATTCCACCCCTTTGTTCTACCTCTATAACTATCTGTGGCCTTTGACTTCTTCCTCTTCCCATCTCGATATTTTAACATTTAGTCCCCTAATTCCAGGTGACTACCAAATACGGGGTCAATGGATTAACATGCTCATTCAAAATGATTTATTCTGTATTCCTCTTTCTCTCCCCCACTCCCTGCTTTTCTTCTGTGTACAGATAGGTTACTCTCTTGACTAGGTCAGAATGAATGGGCAATATTACAGATTCTAAGCATATCAGCCTTTGTGTAGAAAGATTAGTTTCCTATACAGAGGGCTCCGTGAACCCAACAAATAAAAATAGCTTCTAAAAGATCCAATAGAAAAGTAGAAAGAAATATCTCCACTCAAATGTCAGCAGAAATGGAATAAGGAGTTATGCATCTGAAAGGATTAAAGGATGCATCGAGATCTACTTTGTCCTTATTGTGAGATCAGTAAAATATTGTCTACAAGTGTAAATTAAGGCTGATTTTATTCCATCCTAAATTATTCTATCCAGCTGGGATTACAATAAGAGAGGGCTACTAAAATAAGATTGGGAATAAGTTGCAGCCCATCACCTTGTAACATCTTAATTAAAGCTTCTTTCTCTGATATAAAGTTGACTCTAAGGCACTCATCTTTAATTTGGATATTCTAAACAATATATAGGAATTCAGTAGACTTAAATGATATTTAATTAATTGTTCCTGAACTGGATATGTTCATTTTAAAGATGGAAGTTAAAAAGCTTTTTTGGATGAAATTGGATTAGTAAATTTGCAAGATTTATTGTTTGATTGATTGATCTACATTTACAACAATTTTTATACTACCCAATAAGAAGATTCTGGAGAGGATACAACAAAAATAATATAAAAGAGAACCAAAGTTATGGTTCTAGCAAATTAAACTTGAGTAGAATCAAAATAGAGATGTTGTATTAGGAAAATTGAAAAGTGATACTACTGGAGGAAAGAATGGATAATATAAAACTCAGCCTCAAGTTAAATTAAAATAGTAAAATGGCCCATATTTTGCAGGATCTGAGAAAAATCTCAAGAGTCCAATGTGATTGTATGAAGTCACGTAATAAATCAATTAAGAAAACTAAAATTTCACATTTTTTTTTCATTTTCACAAAAGGTAATCATATAATTGGGCAATTTTACAAGGGATCAAATCATAATTTGTGGAATTGTGGAATTCCACAATTTTTCACTCAGACTGTAGAAATATAATATTTGGTGGTTTTGCAAGGTTGGAACCATTTTTCAAGCATGCATGTTTTTCCAGAACAGAAATTTAGAGGTATTTTCTTTGGTACATCTTGCATAAGACAGCCCACAAGCTATGCAGCTAGAAATAATTTATGGACTGCTATAGTTCAGTGATGATGTACTATTTTTTCAGAAAAAGAAAAGATAGTTTTGTAGGCAAAGAACACAATTTGATACCAGCACACATTCTCATGCAACATTTTTTTAAAAAAAACATCTATTTGTTCCTTTAAAAGATTATCTATTGGTTTCTTAACACATTTTCTTTGCTAAGATCAGTGTGATAATCCTACAAATATAATGCAATAGAAGCCATAATGTAAGCAGATGCTATAACTGTCCAATCAGATCAAGCATCTAAAATGACAGTCAAACAGATGGTTGCGGTCTGATGGATATTTCATAATCCTTATTGTTGCATTGCATTAGAACTGTACAGCACTTCAGATTCCATTTCAGGGATCCCCAACCCCTGGGCTGAGTCCCACTACTGGACCACAGCCTGTTTGGAACTGGGCCATGCAAGACCAACTCCACTTGTTTAAGTAATGGGCGCTCATGCTCTCATGCAAAGCTCCATTTGTGTGAGCGGTCAGCTAATACAAATCTGCCACTCATGCAAATGAAGCTGTGTGCACAAGCATGCACCTGCCTCTCACACAGAACCATTTCCTCTCTCACAAGCCAGTCCGCTAAGTCAGAAATAGTTGAGGACTACTGTTCAATTTCACAAAATTGCTTCAGAGCACTCTAGCATATTCCTAGTCTGCAAGTCTTTAAAGCAGCTGCATCTTTTCCTACGGTTGAGTGCTCTTCTCTGCTGCAGCTGCCATGTGAACTTAGGGCTAAATTAGGATGCTTCAAAGAGTTGCAGACAACTATTCTGTACAATCCTCTTCATCCTCTGAAGCAGATTTTTGGAAATGAATCCAAAACACTGCATAGACCTATATAATAGATATGAAGAGCTTGGATTAATATGTTTCTTATGTATTATTAGGTTGTGGTAAGGTGATATAGAGAGAAGCACTTCTGTAGATCTCAGGCCAAAGACAGCTTTCAAAGTAAACCCCAGGATTTTAAGCTGATCTCAGAATAGGGAGCTACAGGCATACAAAAATGCAAGTTTTAAGAAGATTGTACATACAAGGGAAAATACAAGTTGTTAGTTGAAGTTGCATAGCAAAGAAGTGCATATTTTCTTCCATTGGTTGATGATAAGGATGTTAATACTGCCTGCAGATGTCAAAATTTGACAGGCTGGATAACCAATGAATAGATGTGAAACTTAAGATCAGATACATAATTGATCCATATAATGCCTTCAAGACCAAATCTTAGACTTACACCATCTCTTCTTTTACCTGTGTCAGCTCTGATTTATCTCTTTACCACTTTTCTTTTTTTTTTCCCCCTGTCGGTTTGCACTTATACTTAAATTGGGAAACTATGGTTTGCATTTGCCCTTCAAATCAGAACTGATTTGATCACAGTGTACATTTCTGCTTCAGAGGGTAAGTGTCAGCTATAGTAGGCAGGGACGTGTAACAGCAGAAGGTGGTTTAAGAAAGTCAGGGAACAGGGACATAATGCCTCTGTGTGTGTGTGTGTGTGTGTGTGTGTGTGTGTAAGTGTGAGTGAGTGCACAATAACCTTTAATAAGGCTTATTTATGAATTAATCCAATAATATATGAATAATTCATGTCAGTAAGCCTAATGAGTTCAGTTTCAGTCAGGGACTGGTACCTCAGTGTAATCAACTTGAAATGATATAGCTGTGTAAAGTTGTGCCGCAGAGCTTAGTTCTTAGGCTATCCACCTCCAATTGGACAAATATGTTTGAACTGATATCCTCTATATATAACTTTGAAAGCTTTCCTCTTCTGAATGAATCTGGCATTTAGTTGCTGCAATTTCTCCCTACTAAATAGAGCCACCTCTCCATGTTGTGTCGGCATTTTTGACCTTGAAAGTGCTCTTGTCTAGCTATTCCCCCCATATGTATTACTATAACTGGTCCGAGTCTCAAAGCCCCCACTTCCCAGCTAAGTTCTATGGGAGGCTCTGTGTGAAGTCTAACTGTTCCACAACTGCTTTATCACCTTTCACATCAAAACCATGTGGATATTATACTGCAGAATCATCAATTAAGTGAACTGCAGTCAAGAGCCTGTCCTGGCATTGCTCCTTCCAACCTGCCACTGTAGAGCCAAGGGCATGTACTTTGAGCCAGTGTGATGGAATATGCACCCGCAGGGGCAGTGCGGGAGAGTCTTGACAACACAGACCCTTCCCAGAAAGAGCTGCTGATTAAGAGACTGTGCAGTCCCAATCTGGGTGGAGATGTGGAAAGAGGTGCAGGATAATCTCTCTATCTAGTAGGTAAGAAAATTATAGCTTTATCTTGGCACGGTTGACATCACGCCCAAGTGAAATTCAATCAAGTTCAATCTTTTATTTGCATATACACCTAATGGACAGAATCTTGCCAAACTAAAGATATAACCTTTTAACCTACTAAATATATCCTGAGTGATTCTAAGGTGTGGCAATCCTGAACCTCTTCCCTGCTCCTCCATCCCGTTTGGGACAGTCTCTTATTCTGGGCCTCTCTCTGGGAAAGTTCTGGGTTGCTAAAACTCCTATCTACTGATTCTCCACATGCATATTCCATCACAGGCAGTCAGAAGAGATGATACTGGGCACCCAGTTTTTTTTTTTCCTAATGATGCAACAGTGGGGTAGCGCAAGGAATGGGTTCCTTCTGGAGTGAATTGATATGGTAGATTTTTCATATTGCCAAAACACTAGGAATTGCTCTGCTGGATCAATACCTCATCATGTGTTTCTGAAAGAGCCAAGAGGCCACCTCTAATATCCCATGTTAGTCTAGCATAATTGGTGGACAAGTTTATGGCTTGCTTCCATTTGATCCTTTTACTGTTTGCCAATTAGTTTCCTCCCAGATATGTTCAGACAGGAATTTCCAGAAATCCAGCCAAGTTGGAGAAGAACATTTTAAGTTATGCATGATATCCTTATTCCCATTCCAGAGGATAGTAATGGGACATTCATAGATACCACAACCTGTGCAACACTCCTAAATGGCATCTAAAGCCACTGCCATCCCATCCACATTAAATAAAATAATTTGAAATGGCTGAAATTTCACCAGATTACCAAATTGTATTGACATTTACCATCCCTATATGAAATCTTACAAGATTTTGATCGAACGCACCAAAATCTCAAAGGGCTTTGGATGAGTACCTATTTCTTGTGTCTTATTGAGTGACTCGGTGAGATTTTAGTGAAGTTTATATAACAGCTGAGATGAAATTGCCAGAATCTCACCTTAATTTGACAATACAAAAAGACTGAAGGGGAGAATGCCTAGGGGGGTCTTAAAAATTTTCCTGACTTTGGTATACATCCCAAAGAAGTTGTATGATCCAATTGCAGATGAACATTAAGAAAACTTCCCAATGGAGAATGGGGCAAAAATAATTTGAGAGTGGAATGAATGAAGGTATGATGAACATGTTCAAGAAGAAAATGGACAGACATTTAAGTTGGATTACAGAAGTCCTTGACTTTCAAACATTTGTTTAGCAATTGTTCAAAGTCACTAAAGCACTGAAAAAAAGTGACTTAGAACCAGCCTTCGAACTTAAATAGCAATAGCACTTAGATTTATAGTGTTTTACCATGTTTTACAGCCCTTTCTACGCGATTTACAGAGTCAGCATATTGCCTCCAACAATCTGGGTCTTCATTTTACCCACCTCAGAAGGATGGAAGGCTGAGTCAATCTGGAGCCTGGTGAGATTTGAACTGCCAAATTTCAGGCAGCCAGTAGTCAGCAGAAGTAGCCTGCAGTACTGCACTCTAACCACTGCGGCACCACAGTTCTTAAATCATTGCAACATCCCCATGGTCATGTAATCAAAATTCAGGTGCTTGACAACTAGCATGTATTTATGATGGGCAGGCATGACTCACTTAAGGACCATTAACAAAAGAAATTCTGTTCCCAAATGTAGTTATAAATTGAGGCTAACCTTGTACTCCAATTTCGGTTAAATGAACTAAGCAGTGGGTTGGACTCAATATCCTAACTGTCCCCTTCCAGTGCTATGACTTTCTTAAATCTTTATCTAGCCACATTTTTTTCCTGTATCTACTCTCTCTCTCTATCAAGATTTTCCTTCCAACATCTTTAAGCATGCTGGGAAAAAGTAGGAGGTGTGAGTGACTTTGTCTTATCATTAAACACTGGTAGATCCTTCCTATCGTAAAACAGTCCTTATGAGCTTGTTTACTCACTCTGTATTTCCAGTTGGTGCAGAAGGTTTACTAAAGCAGTTCATTACTGATTTATTTATGATGTATTTAGATAGCAAATATGGTTCTGTCAGCAGTTGCTGGCTAAACATTTGTTGACAGACATTAATAGCATATGGTATAGCAATGAAATTATGATCTTGCAAGAGCCTTATTCTTCTTTCCATACTTTTTTGGGCCTTCTGCCTTCCATATTTTTATTTTATTTTATTGTTGCCAATGAAAAAGGAAGCTTCTAGTGGGTGGGTGGGTGTGGGGGGAGAGAGGGAGCCATACATTTCTGTTTTGTTTTCTTTGGGTAATCTTTAGGGTTTTGTTGGTGATGACATTAAAATCTTCTGTGCCTGTTTAGCTGTTCAATTTAATGGAAGACAAATTCTCCCAAAGGTTTAATTTACTCTCGCAAACTGAAATCAGTTCATTCACACCATGGGAAATGGTCTTAATTTTCCCAGCCTTCAGTCTACATCAAGCATATAATTCATTTCTCCCCTCTTCAGTAGTTCCCTCATTAGAAAACAAAGTTTTTTCCCTGATATTTAAATGTTACATACTTTAAAATGAGAAATTGTTCCTCTCCTTTTTTTTCTGCTCTGTCCTCTAAAGTGCATGACTGCTTCTCTTTGACAAAGCACATTAAGAAAGATTCTCATATATACACACTCACACATACACACCTGCCTTTAATTGGCTCTTTTCTATAACACTGGCAGTTTTAGCCAGTGTCAAGCAAAGGCAAAGAGAAAAGTGTGATTATTCACAGGAGGAAAGAGAGCAGGTGGCATCTCAGAGGTGAGAGTATCTTGGGCTGTTGGCATCATGGAGCAAACCAGAGATATTTTGGGCTGCTCACTGTGCATTTTCAGCTTGGGGAGTGGGCGGGGGGGGGGGAGAATATAGACAAGGTGAGTGGAATTTAAAAAGAGCATGTAGGTTAAACTGCTCTAAGGGAGCAAAAATGGTAATGGTTATAGAGATCAGCAGGGCAGCCTGCTGGTTTCACTGATGCCCATAGAAGAGCTAGAAAAAGGGGATTAGAACCCATTTACTGTGGGCATTCACGAAATAGAATTCACTCCTTTGCCGATCATGCTGGAGTCCATCCCCAGACTAACACTGGGGACTGAATGATTGTGGCATATGTCCCAGTCACATTCCTTGTCAATGGCAAAGTAAAGAGAGCAAAACTAAACGCCAAGATGTCCTGCTCCCAAAAATATGCCACATGTTCTAATAATGTGTGAGGTGAGGAGCAACTGTGCCAATTACCCCATATTGATGACATATTTGCCAACAAGTCCAAGCTCTTAGCGTTGTCGATGTAAAAATGACAAATGTCTTCAGGATGGAAGCTCTAATGCACGCATTATACAAAGGCCCTTTCAGTAATGTAAAGAGATAGAATTTGTGGGTGCAGATCCAGTCCTCTTGTGATGTTGATGGGAAGGCTAAAATATTTTTCTAAACAGAGATCTATTTTTTTGTATTCTTTTCACATTGATCATTTTTTTCCAAGTGGAACTGCTGTCTTCAGGATGAGCCCTCTCTACGTGGTGGATATGGCAACTTCAAGCAGAAGATCTGGGGTTTCACCAAAGTATAACACATTAAGAGAGTCAGTTAATTTTTTAATGAATCAAAAATTTCATTTTCATACCAGGATTGGGAAGGGACACTTGGGAAGTATTCAAATAGCTTTTATTTGATTTATTTGTATTTGATTTCAATGGATTGGTGGTAGGGTGTGTTGCTCTGACTCAAGTACCAACGGTCTTGGTCTGGCTTCAATTGTTTTGTAAGCCTCTTTCCTCCCATCCTCGGGGATGGAAAGACAAGATGTGCTTATTTTGAATTTCTTTTTAACACTTCCTTCTGGAAGCGGGCAAAACTTTTATCCAAGTTCCTCCCTTTTGAATGTCTTGCTCATATCTTCCTCAAAGTCAGCTCTAAATTTAGAAATGGCTATGGAGCAAAGGGATGTTCAAGAAGGCCTTAATGATGAAAGCTGGTGTCATTTTAATAAAAGCCTTCAACCTGCAAATGCTTCAGCACCAGAGAGTCCCATTGTCACATTGGACAGCACAGTTGTTTAATTAATTGCAGATTGCCATAATTTTCCAGACTCCTGTTCTATGAGAATCAGATTGCTTAGGTAGAGGAGGGCTTGTTCTATCTTCTACTAGAAGGCACCAGGTTTTTGCCAGATCTCTTCACTGCTAAGCTGTCTTCAAGATAGAAGCTCTGGTGTGAAGACGTGCCCTAAGTAACCAAAAAATTGGTCCTTTCTGAGCTCAAGCAAGTTGGCAGAATGAATGACTCTGCATTAATCAGATACATATTGCTCTTGAGAAGGGCTGAGTAAGAAAAACTTGCCCTTACTTATGAGCCAGCAGTGTGCTACAGCTGCCAAAAAAGCCAATACAATCCTAGGCTTCAGTAAGAGAGGGATAGAATCAGGATCACATGAACTGCTAGTACCACTTTACAAAATCATAGTAAGATCATACTTGGAATACTACATCCAGTTTTGGTCACCACAATATAAAAAAGATGTTGGGACTCTGGAAAGAGTGCAGAGAAGAAGAATAAAGATGATTAGGGGACTGGAGGCTAAAACATATGATAAATAGTTGTGGGAATTGGGTAAGCCTACTGTAATAAACAGAAGGATTAGGGGTGACATGATAGCAGTGTTCCAATATCTGAGGGGCTGCCATAAAGAAGAGAAGGTAAACTTATTTTCCAAAGCAACAGAAGGCAAAACAAGAAGCAATGGATGGAAACTAACCAAGGAGAGAAGCAATCTAGAAATAAACAGAACATTCCTGATAGTGAGAACAATCAACCAGTGGAAAAGCTTGCCTTCAAAAGTTGTGGGTGCTCCATCACTTAAGGCTTTTAAGAAGAGACTGCACAGCCATTTGTCTGAAATAGTATAGGATCTCCTGTTTGAAAAGTGGGTTGGACTAGAAGACCTCCAATGTCCCTTCCAATTCTGATGATGTTCTAGGTTCTACTCTGAAATGGCTTTTTTAAATAGTTGGCTTTGTAGATTTTCTTTTCCTCCTTCCTTTTCTTTATAGGAATATAGACCTGGAAAAATACAAGAAATTCCACTCCCCGCTTCAAAATGTCCCTTCCTCTTTTTCTCTTAAGCCTTTCAATCTCTACACATGAAAGTGTCACTGTACTAAATGACTGTTTTAAGGCTGTTATATTAAAAAAAAATTCTAAGTGGTAGCCAATTGAAATGGTAAAGACAGCCAGTCAACTATGCAGGAGGGGAAAGATTTTGAAGATTTTGGAGTGGGTGGGAGAGGAAGATACATCTTTGTGTGGTGAAAGAGAAATCCTGTTTTGATAGTAAAATTATTCCCTAGAAAATATGTGTCTCGGGGTCAGGCTAGACAAAGGGCTAACTCACAGCATGTTGCAATTGTGTATAAATCATAAATAGGTGCTGGGGTGGAAACAGATTTCTGTCAAGACCATGATGTGTACTCAGAACTAGCCCTTTCTGCTCAGTTCTCATAAAAACAGAGCGGGGGAGGGGGGGAGATATATTTCCTGACATTTATTATTCGACCAAGAAAGCATAGAGGAATTCTCAGGATGCTGGTGGCAATCTGGAGAGATGGGGAGATGTCTCATTACTCTGAGAATGGTTCCAGAACACAGGAAAGACTAAATCCATTGCATGATCTGATATGTATTTTATTTATTAAAATTTTATGTCGTCATCTCCCCTATAAAATTCTTTGGCTAATCTTAAAAGACTACGCAGGGTTAGTCCTGGTTAATGCTTCGATGAGAGACTACAGAACCAGGAAATCCCAAAGCTATTTGATCATAGAAGTGTCCCATGAAATCCACTAGTATCTGTGTATTATATATTATAAAGTTTGCTTATAACATGGGAGAAAAAAAAACATGGGAAAAAAAAAACAAAGATGAAGATGAGTGAATCAATTCCCATCAGAAAAAGCTGAAGAGATAACAATGAAGAGAAGATTAAAGAGAGAGATGATAGCAATCTCAAATGGCTGGATCTCTCTCTCTCTCTGTCGCTGTCTCCCACCCTCCCTCTCTCCCTCCTTCTCCCTTTCTTTCTCTCCCCTCCCTCTCTCCCTCTCCCTCTCTTCCCTCTCCCTCTCTCCTTCTCACTCCCTCTCTCCCTCTTGCTCCCTCTCTCCCTCTCCCTCTCTCCCCCTCTCTCCCTTTCCCTCTCTTCCTCTCTCTCATTCTCCCTCTCCCTCTCCGTCAGGAATAGAACTGATGGTTAGAAGAAGTAAGGAAGCAGCTTTTGGAAAATCTTGCCTTGGGAAGTGGTGCGTTCTCCTCTCCTGTGAGATATACAAGGAAGCTGGATAGACATCTGTCAGAGATGCAATAATTTAACAATGGGGAACATATGCTTCTCCAGATGTTTTGCCAGAGTTTCCCAGCTCTGCTGCCAGTTTTCCCAATTGTTAAGGATTGGTTCTTCAACCTGCTGGAGTTATGTGTTGCATTTAATATTAGCCAGGAGTTGGAATATATTATCTCCCGAACTTCTTCTCACTTCAAAACTCTGTGAGTTTATGATTAATTTCTGTCTTATGACAAATTCTACTCCTAGAAATAGTAAAACTCATATAATTAGACAGATTGGAGACAGACCCCCCCCCTATAATTTGGCTTGGCAGAATTGCAATTGCCTCTAATGTGTGAACAATCCTATGTGGGGGATTTTGGGGGTGAGTTTTTTATTACAGAGTTTTCTATTAAGGCTTAGATTCAGAATTCCTCTGGCCTTTTCTAGGGGATTCTCATTTGCAGCATCCCATCTGCAGAAGTTGTAAATGTGCTGTAAAGAGGTTTTCTTGCAACTATCTTAATGTGTTCATTAGCACCCTGTGAAGATGTCTCTCTTTTATTTTTTTTTCCAAGAGGTCACCACCTGAAGATTCTTATCATATTTTGTTACCACTCTTCTTCTTTTGCTAATTCTACAGTTAGATTCAAAGGCTGCTTGCTGTTGGTTATGATTTTGATTGCACTTTGTTCTTCTTGACTGCATTTTAACCTCTAAATTTGCATGCCACCTCAATACATGTCTATGGAAGGACTGTAAAGCAATCCGATGAATTAAATTTCAAAAAAATTAGTACAAAGATTCAAGCAAGCTTTTCAATGAGAATTTCAGACATTTGCAAATTCTATTCTATCAATGACCACAGCAAGTAAAACAAGCAAAATAATCTTTGTCCTTTGAGAATACGTAGTTTGGTCTCCAGGTACAGGAAAGAGTCAGGAATTAAATCAGTGATTGCAATGTTACTTTGGTACTGTTGGTACAAGTTCAGAATTTAATCTGTAGAATAATGTCTCTGTTCCTATTTAGAATCTGTGGCGTTGATCTTAGAAGCATTCATTAGGTATGGGAAAGGGTTCCTCTAAACCTTGCATTTCTATTAGCTAGATTTTAATTTCACAGATTTGCAGCACAAAATCCTACAGGAATTTTCTACACTTAATGCATCAGCAGGGATTATGTTGAAGTTTGTAAGGGCTTTGACTCCCTCTTGAAACAAAGCTAATAAAAAACATGCCTCAATTAGAAAGAATACATCCAGTCTCTCCTCCTTTTTTCCTTCTCTCGACATTCTCATGACCTATTTCTGGATTTCCAATAGACATAGTATAGTGATTATCTTTAAATAAATAATGTGATTAGGGACTGGTGAGTAATGTCCCCCCCCCCTCGGTACCGTTAAGTTTGGCTGAAGTTCAGCCCAGTCTTAGTCTATATTTCCTGGCGTGTTTTACTGCTAGAGGTAGTAGTGCTGCTTCAAATTATGGGTTACCTCTTCCAAAACAAAGGTTGGAATCTTGGAGTTCTCTTCCTGCCTCCTTTTCTTTCCAGGGTGCAGCCCTTGGTAGATTTAAGCCAGAATGCCCAGATAAAGATGATGCCCAGAGTAACTGAAAGGGCCTTGTGTGGCATGCAGAACCTGGATCATATTTAAGATGAAATCTTTTTTTATTACCATCCTGGCATTGGCTCCCTTTGATTTGTTGGATGTTGTTTATACTTCCTCCATCATTTTCTTATTACTTTCATACTTCCATCCATTTCTTTAGAAGTTCTTTTAGCTTGTGCCTGCCACCTGCTGAGCTCTGATGTGGGCCTCAAAAACAGGTGATCTGGACCCTGGAAATAGAGAAGGACCAGCCCACGGTGCCTCTGCCAGTGAAAATGGAGCTCAAGAGGGCTGCGTGTGGCCTCCCCAAGCTCTGTTTTCATTGGCAGAGGGTTTCAGGAAGTGCCATGACTGAAAATGGAGCCTTGATGAGTAATGTCAAGCTGGCCACACCTACCCTGGCCACGCCCACCCCAGTCTGCTGAGGTCAAACACAACCCTGATACGGCCCTCAATGAAATCGAGTTTGACACCCCTGCTCTAGAATATACAGTAAATGGTGCTATCGTAGAGACATAATGATGGCTTAATAAACAGCAGCGTGGTTATGTCTGCAGTTTTTCAATGAACTACCATGGTAGCAGTGCAAAAATTGTGATAGCCTAGGTTGCTTGGAAGAGAAGACAATCAAGTGGCAAAGACTGAAATGGAGAAATGGGGAGGGGGGATGGAAAGACATAGAAGCATCTGCCCTTTTATGTACTTTATGTGTATATTTCCAAATAATCTGCCAATAAGCAGATTTACATATAACATTTTGATATTTTAAAAAGGATCATCCACAAATTACTGTATATATAGATGAAAGGGAGAGAGAGGGAGAGGGAGGGAGAGAGGGAGCGAGAGAGAGAAATGATAGATATAGAATTATAGATTGATGGATGGATGGATGGATGGATGGATGGATGGATATATAGATAGGACAGACAGACAGATATAGATAGATAATAGGTAGGTAGGTAGGTAGGTAGGTAGGTAGGTAGGTAGGTAGGTAGGTAGGTAGATAGATAGATAGATAGATAGATAGATAGATAGATAGATAGATAGATAGATAGATAGATAGATAGAGATATGAGAGAGATAGAAATAGAGAGATCTATTATTTTTTGTATGTATTGTAAGGGCTTTTTATTCATTTTTATGCATGTTTTCTCTGTTGCACTTGCAACAGCAATGGTTGGATAGGTTTTTCAGGGATTAAAGTGGATATAGGAAAATATTGTCTTGCTACAAGGAAATAGGATTTGAGCATCAGATAGAATATTGTATGTATGGAGTGTTTAATGAAAGATGCTGGGATTAAGTATGCCAGGAACTTACATTCTGTTTTGGAAGCCACATTCTCTAATTGAAGATGTATGCATGCAGATGAGAAGGTCCAATACTTGTTTTTATGAACCACAGATGAGTAATGCAAGTTTTTTTCTGGCCTTAGCATGAGAGTGAAAAAGAGACAGAGGATATGTGTGTTGTAGAGATCAGTGCTTCAAAAACAGGAAGTTTAAGCTTGATAGCTTGATATCTTTCATGCAGCATACAAGCTAGGAGGAAGAACTTGGACCCTCCTTCTTTTATTGTGCTAAACATTTATTTGTATGAATACATTTGATGAACATATTCATCAAACATATATTTATATATGTTCTCTGTGAGCCTGCTAGATGGCAGCATTAATATTTAGACAGAAGATCAAGGGGAAATATCAGCTTTGTAGGCTATACTAAGAAATAAAAAAAAAGAGGCAGTGGGAAAAAATTTTTTTTAAAAAAAAAGACTACCAAAAGAACAACAAGCATGTGTCAATGAAATCATCGGGAACTGAACTTGACTCTTTCTTGCAGGAATGATTTGTAGTTTCTAATGGCCAGTTTTTTTTACCTCCACAGGTAAGTCCTCGATTTACTATCACAATTGAGCCCAACATTTCTGTTGCCAAGTGAGACATTTGTGGTGTGAATTTTTCCCCAATTTACGGCCAACTTGTCATGGATGTTAAGTGAATCACTGCAGTTGTTCAGTTAGTAACATGGTTGAGCAGGGGGTTGGACTAGATGATCTATAAGAACTCTTCCAATCTGTATTCTGACCAGATTGATGAAAATTGGCACACCCAAGTAAGTCAAATAATAGGGTGATAAAACAAGTAACCTATATAAACATATCAGGTGTATTTTTGTCTGCCATAGATGCAAATGCTTCCAGGTGCTTATCTGGATTGGAGGAAACAAAGGAACTATAGCTGAAGGTTGGGGGAGAGGAGTACTTAAATAAAGCTGTTGTAACAAAATCTGTATTGGTATAATGTAGAGTTAACGGATAATCTACCATTGACTTCAACTGACTGCGGATTGCTCTTGCTCTGTCATTGACCTTTGTGATTATTGATTTTTTTTTCTCTCTCTCTCTCTGTCCAAGACCATATTTGTTATTTATTTTTCATTGTTAAAGTACAAAAGACAAATAAATAAAAAAGAAGACAACTCTGGAGATCTGAGCATCTGCCATTTATAAAACCTCAGGCCAATTTTTTGTGTGGTCATTTTAGGTAACAGTATGAATCAAAGTGAACTACCCAAGTAACCTCCAACTCAAGCTGTCCTCCGCTGTTTACTCTTCACCTTACTACTATAATGTTATCCATGTACATCAGCTTTAAAAGAGGATGGTCCCCTTCTCAAAAGTTGGGTGCTTTACCCTAGATCAGAAAAGCCTGATGGGTATCATAAAAATCTTGTCATGAAATCATTAAGAATTTAACCCACCCTTCCTTGATTCTGTTAAAACCTCCTTATCATCTTAATTTCAGTGTCTATCTATCTGCCTGTCCATCTATATCTAGTCAGCCTCTTCAGTTGGTCCAGGAATTGGAAATACTCATTAAATGACACTCCCAATAAAACCATTCTTTGCTGACATTGTTCAGAATGTAGCAACTTCCTTTGGACATCCATATGTTTGAACAGGATATGTTTCAGACGAAGCCTGTACTGAATATTCATTCATTCATTCATTCATTTCATTCAATTCTATGGGTGCCCATCTCAATCAATGACTCTGGGTGGCTTACAATTCATATTTCTTAGCTTTCAAAGAAACCTGCCCAATGATATTTCTTGACTATGCAGAAACCAACGCAACACTTTATTGCTGCAAACATCTATGCTGAATACATTTGCAGGCATTTGATAATAAATATTATCAACAGAATCATCAGAAAAGGATAGTACTGGTCAGGACTCTGGCTAATAACACTTGAATAGGGTAAGCCCTCTTTTTCTCTGAGCTTCGTACTGTGCATGGTGATTAAACTGCCTTCTTTCCCACGTTTCCCAAGTAGACACAGCTTTAGATAAATAGATATATTGCCGAGAACTAGGAAGCTGCACATATAAAGAAGCTCTCTATCTAATATTATTCTAGAATCCTCTCCTTTGTGTATTGTCGTCTTCAAGTTTAGATTCTGAGCCTCCTCCCACTCCCTTTTTGAATCAACTGCTGAGTACTTGGTTATTTCCCAGTTTTGTAATTTTCTACTATTTTTCCTTGTTTGCAAAATAGATTCTCAAGCCCAAATATCAATCAGTGGTGCCTGAAAAGCTTCAATCCTTTCACTAAGTGCCTATTAAACATAAGCCTTTATGAGACTGTAGTCTTCAGGTTCTTGGCACCTTAAGTAATGTTTCCAACTATTACTTTGAGAGAAATCACACACTTCTCTTCCAGAATGAACCATCAGGATCCACAAAACCTATGGTCCACAGCCACAAGATTCTAAAAATGCCATTCGGAGCTATCCCATGTCAATTAGGGGAGAGATTGATAACAAACAGATATTCCTTACGGAAAAGAAAATGCAAAATAAAATTGTAGAAGAAGGCTTGATAAGGAAGATGTCATTGTTCACTCATTTAACACACAAAATTTGAAAAGTCACTCAACTTTATTGTCAGGAGCTCCTAAAGTATTAGAACAGGGGTGTTAAACTCAAGGCCTGCAGGCCACATCCGGCCCGTGGGGTGCTTAGATCTGACCCACTGGGCTGGCCTGGAAACAGCAAAGGACCGGCCCACAGTGCTCCTACCAGCTAAAAGGGAGCCCGGGGGGGGGGCACACCCTCCCCAGGCTTTTTTTGCTGGCAGAGAGCTATCAAAACAAACTAAAAACAAAACAAAAGGAGAAATATTTCCCCATTTGCATTTGAGCATGCAAGAAGGGACAGGAGAGGAGAAAGGGAAAGACTAAAGACAAAGAAAAAGATGGGGAGAGAACAAGAAAGGAAAAATAAGGAAAGAGGGGAAAGAAGAAGAAAAGAGAATGAAGAGGGAAGGGAAAGGAAGGAAGGAAGGAAGGAAGTTAGGAAGGAAGGAAGGAAGATAGATTATAGTGAGAGTGAGGAAGGGTCTCAGGGAAATCCTGCCTTAGTACTTGGCCACCATAGGTGCCCCCAACACAAGTGATGTCGAGCTGACCATGCCCACCATGGACACGTCCCCCACACCAGCCCTCTGAGGTAAAATACAACCATGATGCGGCCCTCAATGAAATTGTGTTTTGACACCCCTGTATTAGAACATAGGTACCTATTGATTAGAGACCATTTCAATCATTCTATTACCCCTACATATGAGGAAAGAGGTGAGGGATATGTTAATTCTAGTTCTTAATTGCCCTTCATACATATAGGAAGACAATTTGCAGCAAGGATTCACAACCATCTCTGGAGGCTTTCTACATGATCTTAAATCCAGAGAAACCTACTACGAGAGTACAGTAAAATACCAGTGCTGTCCTATATCACAGACAGGGTTCTGCTAATCATAAGCTGATTTTTCTACTGTCTTCAACAGGTAGTTTCCTGTTTGTTTGAAAAATGCAAAAACTCTAAAGAAACATACAGGTTCTGACTGAGGACTGACAATTTGACAGTGCCTCTGGTCATGATATTTCATAGGGCTGTACAAATCAGCCCTGGTTTAATTTGATTTGGAGCTTCAGTTTCCTAAGAGGGCATCATTCAATTTGACTTTGAGATTTGAGAGTGAACTGATTTGGTTGGAACCATTTTGGTATTTGAGATTTGATCTGAAAAAAGATTTGTCCTTAGGCTATAATGGGGATGTATCGACATTTTTACAGCTGCTACATTTTTGGCAGAATAGGTTGAAAATAGCATTGATGGTAGATCCTTTTGAGGGTTTAACCTGCTAACTCTCTGCTGTAGTCAAGGGTTTCGTGTGTACCAAAGATTTCAGACATTCTCGCTGCATCTCTTTTAAAGGAAAAAGAGAAGGAATGAGGAAACATTAGCCAAGTAACTTCCCAAGTTGTACAGTAAAGAGATGAGGTTGTGCTGAAATGATGCAAAAATGTTTTGCTCCAGCTTGAAAGTGGAATTTAAAAAATCCTCCATTTGAAATAGAAAGAGTTACTTTTCTAGTTGCCTGGTTAGCCACTGATGTGCCCTTGTGAGCAGTAGTGGAATTCAATTTTTTTTTACTACTGGTTCTGTGGGCATGGCTTGGTGGGCATGGTGTGGCATGGCAGGGAAGGATACTGTAAAATCCCCATTCTCTCCCCACTCCTGGGGGAATATTTCTGCAAAATCTCATTCCCTCCCCACTCCATTAACCTGCTTTCCAGCTCTGTACTCCTGCGCAGGGCAACAAAAGAAGACCCAGCCGATCTGCTGAGACTCAGGAGGCAGAGAATAGATGGAGGCGGGGCCAGTCAGAGGTGGTATTTGCCGATTCTCTGAACTACTCAAAATTTCCACTACTGGTTCTCCAAAACTGGTCAGAACCTCCTGAATACCACCTCTACTTGTGAGGTGATGCTTCATCCCTTGTTTTTGGGCAGCCAAGACGGTTGGTGAAACTGATTTCTAAACTTACTCCTTCTCAGGAAGGATTTCTATCACTGTATCAGATTTGTAGCTTGTTGGCAATAGTCTACATTAGTTAGCTAGCATGGCCAGCAGCCAAGACTTTTACTGGTGCAGTAAAAGTGCTATTTTACCATCTTAAAAAATTAAATGCTTATTCTTGTTCTTAGTCATTCACTAATTGGTAAGCAATGGAAATATGACCCAGTCACATAAAGTATAAAAATAAGGTCTGATTCAAAAGTATCTCAGACTGGCTAGCTTTGAGTCTGTCTTTGCAATATAAGTCAAAGTCCTAGCTGCGTTGGTAGGAACAGGATAAATCATTCCACTAGCACATGTAAGAACCAAGATGTGAAAGAAACCAAGAGCTGAGAAAACAAGTAAGTCTAAAATAACATTGGCCTTGCCACCCTGAGCTCTGATAGCTCTGAGCTCCGATAAACTGTTTAAAGATGTAATAAAAACATCCAGCTACTTTCATCAATGTCAGAGTCTACTACATTACTCTTACACACATATCATTATCCTCTGTGTGTAGACAATCAATTATTGTGTATTGTCTGTAATAATCCCAGCAGTGGGTAAAAAAAGCCCCTGAAATTTTTGAAACCCAATTCACTGCTTCATATCTGATCCATGATGGATTTACTTGTTTTAATGGGATAATTCAACTGAAGCTGTATTGCATCAAGGCTTGTTTCTGAAGAACTTCATTGGGATAGTGTTTAAACCTAGAGTCCTGGCTGTTGATTGTGGGTTTATTGTCCACACTTATGCAAAAATACCAAACAGAGACAGAAAGGTGAAGTAGACTTCCCTGAATTTCTTGCACTTCCCCCTTAAACAAGTTTGATAGTGATATTGTTTCTTAAAAAACAATATGACCTCATTTGTAAAGCAATGCTCATACTAAACTAGTCAGCTGTTAAATATGGCCGGCACTGTGCATTAAGGAGGAAGCTTAAACCAGAATTTCAATTATTTTCTGGACACATTTAAAATTATAATACTTTACCAGGCTGGTATTATAGTTCATCCAAATTACTCACAAAGTATCATACCAATCTCTCACATTTGCTTATTGCTTACAGATCTGAGAAGTTAGTCAGAGGAAGACGCTGCCTGGGATAATGACCTTCATGCTAAGCTTTGTGGTTTGATAGATCATAACTGCAGAAATGTAACAGTCAAAAGCTAGATTTTGCCAGCTATCATGTTTAATAGAAAATGAAAGGTGGCTTCATTGGGATCTCTGGTTCGGTCTTATAGTCCTATGTGAGAGGAAAAGGTAAAATACATCAGGAGGAACTCAAATAAAAGGAGGTCTGAATTCAAAGCAGCCAAGCCAATTTTTGTTCAAATTATTCTAATGGAAAAATAATTGAGAGGGCAGCAGCTCAGGAAAGCATTGACTATGGAAGGTTCTGCACTCAATCCCTGGCATTACGTTCCCTTCTTGAAAACACAGAATCATTGTCCATCATTGTTGATAGTACATTGCACCTCTACAGAAGAATTATTGAGTCTGTCATTTGTACTTCTATAATTATCTGGTTTGGCACAGCAACCAATCAGAACAGGTTCAGACTTCAACGGATAGTTAGGACTGCAGAAAAAAACAGTTGCAACAGCCGGCTTTCCACTGAGGACCTGTATACTGCACAGGTCAGAAAGAGGGCTGAGAAAATATCTGCAGACCCTTCACATCCTGGGACATAAACTGTTTCAACTTCTCCCCTCAGGACACTGCTACAGGGCATTGCATGCCCAAACTAGACACAAAAACAGATTTTTTTTCCACCATGCCATCACTCTGCTAAACACTTAATTCTGACAGCTTTGTCTTACACCTAAAGATGTAGTAGGGCTGTTGTCAGCGTCCCAGCAACCCTCCATTCCAACCAATAACTCCGAGACAGACATCTCTCAAAGGTTCCTTTATTTGGATAGCAACTGGCACATCTGTGGAATCCTGAATCTGAAAGTTTGGGGTTTCCTTGCAAAAGTCAAAACTACAAATCCATCACCCCTTAGCCATCATCAAATCACATGGTCCAATCACCATGCGTTCTATAGTAAGATTCCCATTTCATTATGCGCCATGCTCAGTGACCTTGAACCAGCAAAATAATTTTATTTTGTCTAACTAGATATATTCAAATGAATTCCTCCCTCCCACTTTCTCAGGCTCAGTTGTGGCAGTATGGGAGCACTGAATCTCAATATGGCTTCCAAAGCTGACAGCTAGACTGCTATTACCCTTCTCATCTTTCTCATCTTTTCTACTATCTTCTTTCTCTTTTTTTTTTAACCATATGGCACGTGTTAGCCAGGGATCACCAAGGTTGGCTGGCTGCTTTTGTGAAAGGAATTTTTTTGGGGGTGTTATCTTTACCTATGGGGTGCCTGAACGCCAATAGGCAGTCGGGGGAGGCTCCCTTCTTGACCCTCCGTGGTTTATTCGCTCATGGGAATTGAGCTGCTGACCTCAATGGTGGGCAGATGAAGTGTCTTACCGCGTGAGCCACCGCGGCCCCGTACCTTGTCCTATTGGTATCTTATGAATTATCACTTTTTGTTTGTATGTTATGGTTTATGGTTGTACTTTATGATTTATGAGCTATGACTTACTGTGTTGTTTCTATGTACACTGAGAGCTTATGCACCAGAGACAAATTCCTTCTGTGTCTAATCATACTTGGCCTATATTTTATTGACTCAATCAAGATGCACCCATTCAATATAAAGGTGGCTTTCAAGATCTGGATTTCTATGGTTGCTTATTTAATTCTAGGCTCAGTTCAAGCTGCTGATGCTAACTCTAAATCAACTGGAAGGAGTAGCTTTTTTCTCATGTTTGCCTGTTTGACTTATCACATTCTATGAAGTCCCTTTTGGGGGAAAGGTGAAATAATTCTACATTGGAAAGGTCTCTTGACTTTAGAACAATCTCCCACAAAAGATGGGGTGTTTTTGTTTTTTGGATTTGACGTTCGAACCTCTTTTGTAATTTTCATTGGCCAAAACATTTTAAACAGCAGTGTTGCCCCTGCTTTGTTTGTGGCTTCTATCTTTCTGTTTACCTTTGTTTGCTTAAATTGCTATTGATGTTTGAGTGTAATGTGTTTACCTTGGTGGGATTAATATATTCATGCTTTTGTGTACCATCCTAGAATCCATTCAGATGAAGGATATAGCTATAGATATAATGCCTGTGGGAATTTAAAAGTGAATGCTGCAGTGCTACACAAGAGATATCCTATATGTCAGATTTCAATGAGATTGAATAATTTTAATTGTCTAATAGGCTTGTTTCTAAAAATGTGAATCAAATTGTGAATTTCTATGAACAGAAATGTGGATCACACCATGAGTATAAGAATTCATAAGAAGCAACCTATCCTGCTACACTTCATCAATGCCCCCAGGTATACAAGACAACATCGTCCTAATGCATCATTACCAGGAACTCCAACATGCAACATACCTAAAGAATGTCTATGGAGATTCTCAGTTTTCCAGGTCATGACTGTCCCAAAGGGACTTTTTCAAAAGGCAACTGGACTTTGTTTTTTCCTCTTGAAGACATTTCACTTCTCATTCAAGAAGCTTCTTCAGTTCTGACTGAAGAACTGGTGTTCAGAACTGAAGAAGCTCCTTGAATGAGAAGTGAAATGTCTTCAAGGAAAAAACAAAGTCCAGCTGCCTTTTGAAAAAGCCTCCTTGGGACATAGACAAAGAACTTACAAAAAAGCTTGGAAGCATCTCACAGAGAGGAGCAAATATTCTATCAACTCCCCACTATAGTGCCTCCAAAATATCAAAGACCTAAGAATAGAAGAAGATGAAATTATGGTTTCAAAGCACAGCGTTCTCTACATTCATAGATCTAGAACAAGCTACACAGCATACCTGACCTAATCAAATACACCAGAAAAAGAGTACGCCTTATTACATATAAAACTGCCCTCTAAGTAAGAAAAGGTATGTCATCATAACAGATCATGAATTGTCACATTTAGAATCAGAGAAGCCATCTTGAAGCCAGCTACTATTTCCAGGTTGTTGTTTTTGTCACAAATAACGACTTATTATTGTAGTATAATCATTGTGAATTTTGTATGGGCTTCTTTCAAAGGCAGAGATTTCAGGTAGAATGAGAAAGTGGTGTGCAGTTTGCATCCTTCTCATCCTAGATGAAGAATTTCTGCCAACTATTTTATAATTCAAACAGAGAATCCACTCCTATCTATTCATTAGTACAGGGTTTCTCAAATGCTTTGATGCTATAGCCCTGTAAATTAATAAATTGATTTGCATGATCCTACCCCCTCAAGTAAAGTTCTCACACCATATTGTGAGAGAGCTCCTCCAGCTCAAAACTTGACCCCAGTAGCTGGCTTATCCAGGTAGAACAGGAGCATGGGTAATAGAGTTCTAATATTGTCTGGCTAGTTCTGCCCCCATCCAGGCAAGGACATCTTATACAATGCTCAGCAATGACCTGAAGCTGTTGCTGTAGTGTATTTGTGGTTGAAGGAGATTGTTTTGATTTATAAGTTAAGCTAAATTTCAAGGCATCTTAACTTCTATCCTTTTTTAGTCATTTTGACATTTTCTAAATATGTTATATTCAGAGGTGGGCTTCAAAAATTTCAGCAATGGGTTCTCTGCCCGTTGGGCATGGCCTAGTCAGCCTCCTGCACCACGGGGGGGAGAATTTTCACCCTCCCTGGGCTTCGGAGGCTTTCCTCAAGCCTCTGGGAGAACAAAAACGGCCTTCCCTGGGCTCCAGAGGCCTCCTGAAGCCAAAAACAGACCCGTTTGCGGCCTTCCAAAGCCTCCACGAGGCCCATTTTCCCCCTTCCCTGAGCCTCTCTGCAGGCTCTGCACTTACCTCACATCCAAAATGGGCCGCATAGAGACTCCTGGGAGGGGAAGAGAGAGGTGGGGTGGTCAGAGTGGGATTTAGCAGTTTGGCGAACCAGCCATAACATTAACTACAGGTCTGCCTGAACCTGGCCGAATCCGTAGCAGCCCACCCCTGGTTATATTGTTAGGAGTATGCAGTGCTTCAGCATTGCTGTGATGAGGCTGTCCTATATAGATATAATGAAATGTGAGGACCAAATTAAATGTAAAGCAATTGCACAACCCTACTTTTAAGACTTTTTAAAGATATTTGGAGTCTATCTTTATTCTTCTTTATTTATTCTTCTTTCTTTATTTTTAATATTTGATTGTGTGTGTGTTGCATTTTGGCAGATACATTGTCCTTCACTTTTAAAATATATGACGTTTAGTTTGTGCAAATGTGAACCACCATTACTCTTTTTAAAAAAATGCTTTAATGTGCAGCAATAAAGGGAAGGGAAGGAAAGGGTTAACCCAAATCATATTATCAGACATATATTTTTGGCAAATATGAGTCAACATTTCAAAATATTTTCAGAATTAAGAAAAATTGCTTCAATATGCAGAGATAAAGAGTAAAAGACAAACAGAAATAAAAAAACCAAATCAGAGATAAAGACACTGTTTTTAAAGACAGCCTTAAATCTTGAACAGATGGAACAATATTGGTCAATGTTATCATTGTGCTGAAAATGCCAGTCTATAAGAACAGAACAAAATGCTTTGATATTACTTCAGTTTTTAGTATTTTGCCCTTGAGTTTTGAATGAACTGTGAAATTCTAATTCATTCAGACACAAATTTCTGCTATTATTCTGTCCACACTAAAAACAAAAATTGTGTGGTACTTTCATCTTTGTAAGGCTGGTGTGGCTGATTATCTCATAAGGTTTATTCCCAAGAGCCCAGATTGCAGAAGATTATAGAAGAATGAATTCTTCTAAGAAATCTGTCCTGCATGATGCTCCCTCATTCATGGATTATCTTTTACTATTTGCAGTTCACATCTTTCTCCTCCTTAAAGTGCCAAAACTTTTAAACCATTTTCTCCTGAAAAAGAAATTGTGTCTACACCTGAAAACTAATCTGTAATGGTGTATCTTGATATTGTCCACTTAGTAATCCATGTTAAACAGATTTAGATTTAGTAGCTATATACAGATGATAATTGAATTAGGACCACAACTGAGTCCAAAGTCTATGTTGCTAAGTGAGAAATTTCTTAAGTGAGTTTTGCCCCATTTTATTTAATTTCCTTGCCATGTTTGTTAAGTGAACCACTGCAGTTGTTAAATTAATAACCTGGTGGTTAAGCATCCAAATGTAAATCATGTCACCATGGGGATGCTGCAACGGCCATAAGTGTGAAAAATGGTTCTAAGTCAGTTTTTCCATGCCGTTGTAACTTTGAAAATTCTCTAAACAAACTGTTGTAAGTCAGGGACTACCTGTATACTCTCTGTGAACATTTCATGATACATATCATAAATAGATTATTTATCAGTTACCATCAGGGTATGTATGTGCAAATGCATCTTTGATGACAAGCTTGTATAGATAATGTAGATAAACAGGTATATAAATAAATGGTAAGCATGCAAACGTACTGAAATGCTTACAGCGTTTAATAGCATAAATTACAATAATTCTTATCCGGCTATACATGTTGGAAATATCATCTTGTTTTAAGTGACCTTCAAAGTTTTTGGCTAAGACAAGATTGCAAAGGGGAATTTTGTAGTTCACAAAATTACCATATGCAGGAAGGACTCAGTTCTTAGCTCTTTCACTATTTAAGTAGTAATTTTTAAAAAATTAGTATTCTTACAGTTATGAATGATCATAATAAAGTTAAAAGCCATTTGAAAGAAGCTGTAACCAAGAGAAGTCATCTGATATAGGCCATATGTAAGCATTTTAATATAATTGAGCCGAAGGTCAACAGTGCTTATTTTTCTAAGGTGAATAATGCACTGTTGGGAAGAGATCTAATTTTAGAATAGGAAATGTTGTGCTGTATGCACAATTTTTGACTCTGATAAAGAGTCTTGGAGAGAAAATGCTGATCTTACAACTGCATTATTTGATACATTTTTTTTCATAGGATGGAGAACTTCCTCTCACCTTCCCCCAGACCATGGACTTTGTAAATACTCCATCAACTATTTTCCATACACTTTGGAAGAAGGAATGGAAAGGTGGGGGAGGGGTCAGTCTTCCAAATTTTTCACTCTGTCAAATTAACATGGTTAAGCATATCTACAGTAGTTGTCACTCTAGCACATTTCATCATTAGAAAGCAAGATTTTCAGCTGTATAATATCAAACCATTTTTGAGCCTCTTTAATTATTAATTGTCTCTACCATTTTTGTGTATGTTTCTATGAATGTCAATCTTTATTATTGTCAATGCTAGAGCCAAATGGCAATAAAATAATAATAACAATGACAATAACAATAATGATAACAGCAATAATAATAATAATAATAATAATAATAATAATAATAATAATAATAAAATAAATGCATTGATGGTGAACTTGTCAATGCATCACTTGAGTACCATCGGCATTGACAAGTTAATCATCGGTCAATTGCAAAAGGCAGCTTTTCTCGGAACAGCTTCCCTCTTGCAACAGTATCTGTAGCAAACCTCAAACATCCAGATCTGTCTATCCCAGGTCCTTGGAAAGGACTCGATAGGTAGACAAAAATGCCAAACCCAGTCTGAATATCTGCCTGACTGTGTGACAAACAATAATAACATAACAATATCAGCAAAGGAAGATCTGATTTTCCGATATTCTATCAATCCTAATGTGGATAAAACGTGGTTGGTATTTATTTCTTCTATCTGCAATTTTTATACAGTTTCTATCAAACTGAAAGGTGTTTTTTTTAGTAGCTGCTTATTTTAAATGTACAAAACCCTTGTGTGTAATTCCATTAGCTGCCCTACAGCACTGCAATCTACAGTTTCCCTGAGGCTATTGTGAAATATTGATGAAATCCTTGCTTTTGTGGCTTCCTCTGATACACTAAACAGTTGTCTGATGTTAGTTGGACTTGAATGAAACTGTTCAGAGCTATATCAGTAGCAACGACTTCAAAGGCTGTTAGGCTGTTACTTTTTTCTTTTTTAACAAACTGAAGTTTCAAAGTCTTTCCATGTAATATTTTTAAAAGAGAAAGAAAGTTCATATCAACTAAACCATATAATGGCATCTTACATGCACATATATTTCCGTCTATTGACACATTCATATTTTTATCACTTAACTTTTTCATTTATAAGAAAGAAAGGAAAGAAAGAAAGAAAGAAAGAAAGAAAGAAAGAAAGAAAGAAAGAAAGAAAGAAAGAAAGAAAGAAAGAAAGTTATAGCTTGTATAATCCACTCTTTAACATAGCCTAAAGGCATCAAAAGTCAAAATCTAGAGGAAGCTAAGAATGAACTGACAAAACAAATCTATTCCAGTTACCTGTCTGTTAGGTGGAAAGCATATTTCTTTCCTTTTTCATGTTTTCCCATTCCCATGCAAGCATTATAAGAAGCACTGAAGAAAGATAAACATCTCAGCTAAGCATCCCATTTTTGTATGAAGATCTGGGGCATTTTACATTCAAATAATATGTGTGAGTGTGTGTGTGTGTCAATATATATATGTGTGTGTGTGTCAATATATATATACTGACAATCCCTCTTGCCGTACTGTAAATTCCCTTCAGAAAAAAATATGAGCACTACAGGTAATCCTTGATTTACAACAGTTTGTTTAGTGACCATTCAAAGTTGCAACAGCACTGAAAAAAGTGACTTATGACTGTTTCTCACACTTACAACTGTTGCAGCACCCCCATGGTCACGTGATCAAAATTCAGATGTTTGTCAATTGACTCGTATTTATGATGGTAGAAGTGTCCCGGAATTGTGTGGTCCCTTTTAGTGACTTTCTGAGAAGCAAAGTCAATGGGAAAGCCAGATTCACCTAACAGCTGTGGTACTAACTTAAAAAATGCCGTGATTCACTCAACAATTGTGGCAAGAAAGGTTGGAAAATGGAACAAAACTCACTTAACAAATTTCTCACTTAGCAACAGAAATTTGGGGGCTCAATTGTGGTTATAAATCAAGGATTACCTGTACTTAGAGTTTGTTCCTACTAAATGTTAGTCCCAATGCCCCTGGGGAGCTAGAAAGATTGCTGCAGTTTGAACACAGCCACACTGTCTGCACCCTTGTTTTAAGAATTTTAAGGATTAAATGCTTTGGGGAGCAGGGTGAGAGCTGATCATTCAAATCAGGGTCATCATACACGAACAGCAGAATAAGGGCTTGGAGTTTCTGTTTTTCACTTGGGGTTGAAATGATTGATGCTCCTCCTAATTCCCAGAAGCTTAAGTGAGCCTACCTGGGTGATTCTTTCCTTGCTGCCGCCCCAGCTCCATTTTATTTCACAACACACTCAACACAACACATTCCGAGTTAGGTTGACTTGGAGGAGGCAGAGAGTGAATTGCCCCAAACCTGTGAATATCTGAATGGCAAGCTGAACTTGGATCTTGGCATTCTAAGTGTAACAAATTCACCATTATGTCAGGTTGTCCCCAAAGGCAAACAGCACAGGTGTGCTCCAAAACTGCAGGTGTTGCCATCTCAGGTGTGATTTGAGCAAGAGAATGTGTGTAAGAGAGTAAGAGAGATAGAGACAGACAGACAGAGACCAAGACATAGACAGAAAGAGACAAAGTGGTGAAAAAGGAGGACAATATCCATATTTAGAGGGTTCCACCGGCCAGAGAAGATGTTCTTCCAATCTTTTGTCTTCTTAAACTGTTTTCACCTCTGCCCCGGAAGCATCTCTTACTATAGCATGCACCTGCAAGACATTTCAATCTTCTGTTTATTTGGAAAAAATAATAAGCTGAGACTTACTTGAGAGAGAGGCTCTGCAACTAATTACAATGGAGAAAATGATTCCAGGAACTCTTTTTGGATACAGGAGATAAATTTCTTAGGGTATTCTTTGCTAGATTTGGAGGGAATAAACATTTATTCTGAGATTACAGATTCCCAAATTCCTATTGAAATGTCTTGTCACAAACCCCACACCTGATTGTCTACTGTTTTAGCTTTTGGGGGGTGGGGGGTGGGAGAGACAGCCATAATGTTTTCACTGGCGATGGCAATTGTTACCTCTCTGCTTCTGCCTGGCAGCGCCCCCTTGTGGAAAATCACTTGTATCTCTACTGTGAGCATCTTTTTTGTTAGTATGGTACCAATAGCACCATAGCATAGTAAAAAGAGAATTGTGATGGGAAGAAAGAAAAGCAGATTACAGGTGGGGTCATTTCATATCAAAGCACTGTGAGACCATGGAGTTCCTCATCTAATAATAGCAAAAATAGGAATAATTTATATCAGTTGATATTATGAACAAAATAAGTCTCCATTCTGAGCAGACTGAACCACATCACTTTGACTGAGAGTTAGGGAACGCACAAAAGCATCCAAATTATTTAGATTTTTTCCCCCTGCAACTATACATATTAGTTTGGTTCCTAGAAACTAAACAAGCAAGAGACTAACAGACGTTTGTTTTCTGGTGTAATTGAATGTATTTTGTATCTCTCTCTCGCTGTATATCAAGGATGTACTGTACCTGAAATCAGAAATGCAAGTAGCTGCTTTTCTTTCTTTTTTTCGTTTTTAATGGCTGTCACTCGATAAATTGTAATCAATTAAATCTACATCCATTTGATTAAGGTTAAAAGTAATTGTAAAGAAAAATAAATCCTTCAGTTCGGATCTTAAAATAGCACAGGAATTGTTCACAGCTGCTTTGTCCAACTTATAAAGATTAAGATAGACCTGTATTGTATTGGGTAGCAAGAATCACCATCTGCATCTACCCAGACAGTTTTCACAAAGGCCAGCTAGCAAGGATGCTTACTAGCCTTTTATAGTTTATTTTAATGTTCTCCATTTTCCTCTCAAACATGCAGATTGGCATATTTACAAAAGGTCTGGATTACCGTCACCCAATGTTTTTATTGATTCCGAATGCATATAGAACATAAATGGATCCCAGAATAATCCTGGTAAACAACAACAAAAAAATAATGCCAGAGACTAATTCTTTTATTTCTGGCCTGATATTGTCCCATTTATTTTATTTGTATTATAAAAACTTTGAAATTATATGATCAGATGGTCAAGAAATGTGCTGGTCATCAAGCAAAGTATCTGTGGGGGCACAGGGGGGACATGATGGTGTGGGAGTGTGGGTGATTTTATTATATTAATGTATTTGATTCTTTTCTATTAGTTGTATTCTTTTAAATGAAGTTTTATATTCTGTAACCCGCCTTGAGTCACCATGCAGGAATAGGTAGTGTTTATAAACTGAATGAATGAATGAATGAATGAATGAATGAATGAGGCATTGTTCTTTAAAGTGAACCTTCTGAGGTTTATGAAACTTTAAGGTTCATTTTCAAATAGCAACTGGAGTTTATTTCGCCTTGAAAATGTTTTGCTTCTCATCCAAGAAGCTTCTTCAGTTTTTCTACAGAACTGGAGAAGCTTCTTGGGGGAGAAGCAAAACGTCTTCAAGGAAAAACAAATAAAGTCCAGTTGCCTTTTGAAAAAGCACCTTTGAGTCAACCATGACCTGGATGACTGAAAATCTTCATTGATGTCTTTAAAGTCACCAGCCTATGAGTATTAAGGATGTGTCAAGATTGGGGTTTTGTGGGAAAATGTAATCCAGATTCCCAGGAGGCAGGAGCTGCATTCCAGAGGACCAAGAGATAGCAAATTTAGATAGTTTGGTTGGGAGGAAAAGTCAAGGTATAATAGTTCCTCCTTAGAAGTTCTCGGAGCATATCTTTAGCAATATGAGTAGTTTGCTTTAGTTTTGCAAGATTTCTCTTTATCGGCAAGCAATAATAAAGGACACTGGAACCAATTATTTGTGTTTTTCCTGGTTTTTGGAGCCTGACAGGATTAGATTCTCAGGAAGGTTCACTCAACTGAATCACATTTCCAAGTCAGATAGTGTAATGGTTTGTGAGAAGGTCCTTCAGAGACAGGAGGAGGAGGAGGAGGAGGAGGAGGAGGGAGAGGAACAGTAGACTGGGCAAAAGTTAGATTTTTCACTCATGTCAGAAATGGTGAGGAACTTTCAGATTGAAAGGATTGGCTGGTGACATCACTGTTGCCCTGGGGATGCCCAAAATGGGAGCTCCTTTCATGATCTCAGCAGGAACTAGAGTGAAGGACGAGAACTCACTCTGCCCCATATCAGCATTTGGGTCTCAAACATGGGCTTGCTAATCTCTACCTCGGAGTCCTAACCACGAGAGTGACCATGCTCCCAAACAGATAAGAGGCATGTTAGCCTGGAGAAGGAATGGGGGTGTAACATATGTCTCAGAAGTGACCTTCTTGGATTGTAAAGACAAGGGGGTGGTTTACTGTATCCTGACAATAAAAGTAGCAGTTTTGTCTGGACTACATCTAAGGCAGGGGTGTCATGTCAAACTCGTGTCATCACAGCGGCATCACATGACGTATTGGGACTTTTTCCCCTTCACTAAACTGGGCATGGGAGTGGCTAGTGCGTGATGCATCCGGCCCATGGGCTGGGAGTTTGACAGCCCTGCTCTAAGGGCTAACAGATTGTTGATTTGAATCAAATTATGAAACAGGAATCGGCTGCCTCTAAACTGATCTAGTGATTCAGTAGCCATTTAAGCATGTACAGCAAGGCTTTCTTTCCAAATTTAATTTGTTGTCCTAATCAGATCTGAACCAAATGTGTTCAGAGATCCAGACAGAAGGGGGGAAAATGTGTTTAACCTTTCAGTGAGTGGAATCGAAGCAGCAGTTTAGATTGAATCTGATTGAATCTGTACATCTGTAATGAACAGGGTTGTATTTCCTTTCTTTGGCAAGTGGGCTTTCATCGGAATTGTTGAATGGATAAAATATAGGCATCATATTTCCCGAAACAAACAACATGCAAATGTTGTAGAGAAAACAGATTGGAATTTCATCAGCGCAATTATGTAGGGTTGCTATATGCTCCCAGAAAAAAACATATAGCCAGTTTAAGGAGTGGCTGGCAGATGTTCCATGTGTACCAGCACTCTTCAAAGTTTCCTTTCGTCTTTGAATCCAAAACATTGTACAGCTTTACTTAATGTTTCTTAGAAAAATTCCCATTACAGAGGGCCATTGTCATTTCTGGCACACAGAATTAATTACTTTTAATTTTCATGGTTATTGCTAGCATACATATTTTACTGAGATTTTAAATATTTTTTATTATAAACTGTTAGAAAGGAATATACACGCAAACACGCACAGCAAAATGTTCTGGCAGGATATCCCAAAACAAAGCAAACATATCATCTCACAATGGTGTCCACATATTTATGTTAGAAAATACTTTTCTAAAATACAAGAAATAAAAATAAAAAAGTAATGGCCCATCACTGCCCCATCACTGCCCTTGAAACATAATTCCTTTATAACATCGCAAGACAAGTAATGGTTTAAATGTGTACATTGTGTTTCCCACTAGAGTTAGCCAAATCTGTCAGTTTCTAATTTTTCCAGTCTACTAGTTGTTATGCGTTCTTTCCACATCGCTATGCAATATTTTAAAACATATTTACATCACAGTTTCACATTTCTTTCAAATAGACAAATTTGCCCATTCTTTGTTTACCCCCCTTTAACACTTTTGTGCAAGCTTTTCCTCTTATAAACATTTCACTGTTGTTGTTTTTTTATTTTGATTAGGTTGGAGGACAGCTAAATTGTTTGATTCCAGTTGGTTTAAGGAGTTTTAAAGAGAAACTAAAAGTTAAGCTTTTTTTTCATGCATTTCAATGTGATGCTTTGCAAGGCATGGTGGCATTGGATGAAGTAAATTTCTTCAGATTATTACACCAGCTGAGCCTTTCCATAGGGGAGAAGGACAAGATTTTTATCCTACCTTTATAAAGTAATCCTCGATTTATAACTGTTTGTTTAGTGACCAAAGTTACAACGGCCCTGAAAAAAGTGACTTATGACCATTTTTTACATTCATGAACTTTGTAGCATCCCCACAGTCACATGATGAAAATTCAGACACTTGGCAACTGTTTCATATTTACAATGGTTGCAGTGTCCCTGAGTCATAGGATCACCTTTTGTCACCTTCTGACAAGCAAAATTATGGGGAAGCCAGATTTACTTAACAGCCGCGTCACTAACTTAACAACCGCAATGATTCACTTCATAATGGTGGCAAGAAGAGTCATAAAATGGGACCAAGTTCACTTAATAAATGTTTTGCTTAGCAACAAAATTTCGGGTTCAATTCAGGGGTGGGATTTACAAATCCCAACAACCGGTTCTCTGCCCGTTGCTGGGTGGGCGTGACCATGCTGGGCGTGGCATACTTGAACTTCCGGAAGGGCTGTTTTTCACCTTCCCCAGAGTCTGAAGGCTTTCCTCGGGCCTCTGGGAGGACAAAAATGGCCTCTCTGGGACTCCAGAGGCCCTCCGGAAGCTGGAAACAGGCCCATTTCCAGACTTCTGGAACTTCTGGAAGGGACGTTTTTCAACCTCCCAGAGCCTCCGCGTGGACCCTGCACTTACCTGCATCCAAAACGGGCCATGTGGAGACTTCTGGGAAGGGAGGGGCAGGGTGGATGGGGCCAGCCAGTAGGTTCAACTACCAATTCAGTGAACCAGGAGTAAATTTAACATCCGGTTCCTTTCGAACCAGCCCAAACTGGCTGAATCCCACCCCTGGCTCAATTGTGGTTGTAAATCAAGGGTTACCTGTAGATGTGGCTGCTTCAAAAGCTATTCCCAGGGCTGCATGCATCTTGAGTCAGCCCATTACAACTTTCACAGAACTGCACATATTTGGCAAAAGACACAGCTGCTTTAATAAGTAAAAAAGGACTGTGTGGCTTTTGCTGCAATGCTTTATAAAGAACCCCATTCAAGAGCTTTGCAGGATCTTATCAGTCCTCAATAACAATTTTCCTTTAATTTTTTTCCCCTTCACCTATTGTCTTCTACTGCTCTACTCTTCTCCCAAGCACCATGCGGATTGCTTTCATAATAATGGTATCTTAAGGGAAATTAGGATCTCTGAATGAAAATATGCAGATGGCATTTGGGCTTTGCAGGGAATAGTGGTGTTACTTTGGAGGACAACAATTCACTGTCTCTTTCCCTCCAAAAACTACATTTTCCAGACTTGGGGAGAGGGATGTATCCCTTTTTAAAAATAATTCTTACTATACATAGAAAAACAATGTTTGTCATACTGAAAATACTAATTGAAAGCCCAATGAAGAAATGCGTGTTTTAAAGATAAAGAAGAAAAAAATAGGCCTTACTAATATTCTGTGTTGAAACAGTATGTAATTTAGGTCAGCCAACATGTTAAGCTTAATTGCATAACTCTTCAAGTTGAGATATGATGTTATTAAATGGACCATTTAATTTTTTTATCCTGCCTTTATTTTTTTTATAAATAAACCAAGGTAGAAAACATACCTAGTACTCCTTCCTCCACTTGTTTTCCCACAATAACATACCTGTGAGGTGAATTGGGCTGAGAGTGAGTGACTGGCCAGTTTCCTAGTTTCTAGTCTGGGGTCTTCACCAGTAGACCAAACTGGCTGTACCAGAGTAGGAATCCCCAAGCCTTGGTCTGCACCCCACTACCGGGACATGGCCTACTCAGAATTGGGCCATGCAAGCGGCTGGCTGGAGTACTTGTGTGTGCGCAGCTCAACTTACATGAGCAGTGGGCTGATGGACACTCGTGTGTGTGTGCCCTGGCCCATCGCTCATGCAAGTCAAGTTGTGCATGCACACTGCCTTGCCACACATGCAGGGGCTGCATGCACCCCTTCTCCCACCCCCAACTGGGCCAACAAGCCACAAAGGTTGGAGACTGTGTCAGCCCTGGAGCCATTTTCCCCCTTGGCACTTTCAGGGCTGCCACAGCGGAAATGAATCAAGCTGTGGGAACAGGAGTGGGGAGGTAGAGATAGCTGGGGGATTGTAGTCAAAATAAAATTCTTTCCTCTGAGAATCAAAGACTTTCTCACCAGGTGCAAGAAGGTGGGATCTGAGGCCAAGCAACCCTTGGACTGTGTCCTGATGGGACCATGTGATGGACTGCATGGGAGGGGGAAAGAAAACTTTAATTTTAACTAAGGGGAAAACCAAGGGATGTTTAGAATTGGGTTTCCCCGAATGTGTCCATATGACATGCCTAATACATCTATACTTTGAGGAATATGCCTGCCTTGGAGTTTTGATTCTGTTGGGTGTGTTACTTGGAACCCTGACAGACCGCTGCACTAGGGATATTTGTGCAACTTCACTATACAGATAGCCGTCAAATTGTGACCACAATTGCGATCAGAACTTAGGTTGCTAAGTTGCTAAATGAATTGTGCCTGATTTTATGACCTTTTTGTCATGGTCAATAAATCACCATGGTCATTAAGTGAGGGACATAGTCATTAAATGAATTCGGCTTTGCCCATTGACTTTGCTTGTTGGAAGCTTTCCAGGAAGATCACAAATGGCAATCCTATGAACCTGGGATGCTGCAACCATCATCAATCCATGCCAGGGGCCAAGGGGGCAGATTTTGAACATGTGATTTCAGGCAGTTGTAAGTGTGAGAATGTGCCAATATGACATGCCTAATACATCTATACTTTGAGGAATATGCCTGCCTTGGAGTTTTGATTCTGTTTGGTGTGTTACTTGGAACCCAGTCATAAGCTACTTTTCTCAGTGTTGTCATAACTTTACATGGTTACCAAATGAATAGCTGTAAGTTGAGAACTGCATGTACAGATTAAATATAGTACTAGGGGCACAGGGAGCAACAAGGAGAGGGGACACTTTTTATTTTACAGTACAGTTTAGATTGGGGTCTCCAACCTTGGCAACTTTAATCCTTGGCAGACTTCAATTCCCAGAATTCCCCAGCCAGCAAGCAAGAGTTGAAGTTCATCAGGCTTAAAGTTGCCAAGATTGGAGACCACTGGTTTAGATTAAGCTTTGTCATAAACACAGTGCTGATATACAATAAATTAGTCTCAATGGTGCTTTTTTTCTTCCAAAGGCAACTGGACTGGGTTTCTTTTTCCTTGAGGAGGAAGAGGAAACATTCTGATTCAGAATATGATGAAGCCTCTTGGATGAGAAGCAAAACATTTTCTTCTTCTTCCTTAAGGAAAAATACACTTCAGTTGTCTATTGAAGAAAAAAAGCACCTTTGAGAACAAATATGATTTGGATGATTGAGAATCTCCACAGACAAGGTAATTAGTATTGCAGGTATAATATTGGTCTGTCCTTGAGTAGCATGTATTGATGTCAATTTGTTCTAAAACCCACTGCTAAAAAGTTGGTACCAAGTTAAGGAACTATGATCTACCGTTCCCTTCTTTGGATTGTCACAACCCACACTTTGGAATTTAGGCATTCTACTCCAATGCTAACTATGGAGACAGAGAGGGTAGATCACTACTGAATATGAACTAGATTGCAGTATATCCAAACAAAGGATCTTTGTAGAATTTGAAAAACAGGGTAGCTGATCTCTTGAATTAAAAATCATGAGGCTGGATAGATCAATGGTTTCAGTGATACTGAGATACTGCTTGATTCATATGGTATATTTGGTTTTCTATTGTGGAATTAAATATGGTCTCGCATCCACTTCCAAAACATACTATAATCTGCTTTTTTTTTAACACAATATTTTAAACATATCATTACCTCAAATTGAGCAAGCTTTTATGATGAATCCTTCTAAATGTTCTGGAAGGTCAAAGGGCAACTAGCATTTTGTAAAGAATGAACCCAATATTGGAAAGTTTTTTTCTATATCTAGATTGCCCTTGCTCAAGAAATACATTTTTGCGCAAATAAACTGATTGCACAAAATGGCCTTAATTTGTGTACTGAAAGGGTTGCAACTACGTTATGTTTTTTTTTTAAAGAAAGATGAAAGTTGTTCTATCAGAAGCTCTTTTACTAATCAAGCATTCTGATGAATTAATCTCCTGCATTTCAATTTATATGACAATTTCCATATGGTGGAACCTTAAGGAAATCATTTGGAGGGCTCTCCGCACATTCATTAACTACTGCGAGCATCTGTATTTTAACTGCTTTAAATACCAAAGCAAATGAATAAAAAAAAAATGGGGGGGGAGAAGGAAAGTGCCTTTAAATATATATGTAAATATACAATCATGTATTTCCTTCAATCCTTCCTTTTTTTATAAAACTAAAATTATATGCATTCTAATTTAATTCAATTGTTTGGTGGAATTTTTGATGGAGCCTTCCAATCTTAGGTTCATGTTGTGTGTTCATTGCTAACACACAAGGAGTTTTAAAAACCACAACTCTCTCAGTTCTTGCATTGTAAAGATTATAGTATACCTGTTAAAGCGGAGTTAAAAAGCGGAGTTTTTCCTCTGTATTGTGAAGGAGTAGTTAACATTGGCTATTACATTTGCTTTTGTATACTGGTTCACTAAAGAGAACATTAAAAACACCACGAGGAAAGAATAATAGAAAACAGCAGGAGAAATGTACTACAGGTAATCCTTGACTGTTAAACTGTTTGCTTAATGATTGTTCAAAGTTACAACAGCAGTGAAAAAAATAACTTATGACAGTTTTTCACACTACAATCATTGCAGCATTTCCATGGTCACGTAATCAAAATTCAGATGGTTGGCAACTGACTCATATTTATGATGATTGCAGTGTCCCAGTATCATTGGGTCCCCTTTTGCAACCTTCTGACGAGCAAAACCAATGAGGAAACCAGATTCACTTAAGAACCATGTTACTAACTTAACAACTGCAATGATTCACTTAACAACTGTGGCAAGAAAAGTCATAAAGTAGGGCAAAATTTCCTTTACAAATGTCTTCCTTAGCAACAGACATTTGAGGCTGAGTTAAGGTCCTAAGTTGAGGATTACCTGTATTCCAGTGGTGGGATTCAAAATTTTTTACTACCGGTTCTATGGGTGTGGCTTGGTGGCATGGTGTGGCTTGGTGAGCGTGGTTTGGTGGGCATGGCAGAGGAAGGATACTGCAAAATCCCATTCCCTCCCCACCCCATTAACCTGCTTTCCAGCTCTGTTCTCCTGGACAGGGCAACAAAAGCAGGGCCCCGATCAGCTGGGATTCGGGAAGCAGAAAATAGATGACGGGTGGGGCCAACCAGAGGTGGTATTTACCGGTTCTCCAAACTACTCAAAATTTCTGCCAACGGTTCTCTGGAACTGGTCAGAACCTGCTGAATACCACCTCTGCTGTATTCATAAAAGTAGAATTAGCAGTCGCGTTGAGTTTTTTAGATCAACCTAAGATAATGTCTCAGGAACAATCCCAAGTCATAAAAATAGCCTCTTGATTTTGGTAACATTTTATATTAGTCAAATGATGAAGCTGAAATTACAGATGAAATTAGCTTGACAAGTTAACAAGTTAACCTCCTAATTCATGCTTTGAGGATTGTATGATAGCTTCTAATAGCTAAAATTGAGCAGAGTATATTGGCAGAGTGGGATTGCAGCTTATTCCAATCTTAACAAGTCCCAAATAGAAATTGCTACAACATGATAGCCATTTAGAATTGGCAGTATTGGGCTTGACACAGCAGTTTGGCTCTGTGGACTGAATCCAGATTAAATTAGTTTAATTTGAGTCCGCTGAAATTAATGGACCAAAGTAATGATGATTTAACTAATGCCCCATTGATTTCAGTGTGAACTATATGCAACTAAGTTAAGATGGATTTAACCCAATATTCAGCAGATCCATATGTGACATATGCAGCTAAATTTGTGGAGGGACTCTAAGGGATTTCCATCTAATTTTCCATGCAATTACCATCATTTATTCAAATGCCATGATTATTTGATGAACCCATGGCCATCTCCATTCAGGAATAGATACAGAATTATAACTATTTTATCTGTATAAGCTGAATGAAAATGTTATAGTATTCATATGAGAATGAAGCATACCCTTCTTTGGAATACATTTTACAATTTAGGGATAAACTATTAGATCGTAGAAACTATGCAAAGTACCTTTTCATTGAAAATATTGTTTTTTGGTTTAAAAAACATTATGAAAAATATAGTGATATAGTGATATAAAATATATAAAATATAGTGATATATTGTGTACAATTCTGTGTAGCATTCATTTGTTCTGTCACCTCAAGCATTCTGAATGGTTATCATGTTGACAACATTGTTGTACCTGAAAATACACCCTAGAAGCAGGAATACTTCATTTGGCCAGTGGAAATTTTTTCAAGTGAGCTAATATCCATATGATCATGCAATTTTAATGGGCTTAATAGGATCTTGGATATTAATTTTTCTGACTGTTCCATTAAGAGGTGGTTAGAATTTGACTACTATTATTAACTCCAAATGTCTATAACTTATAAAGAATAATGATTGTCTGTTAATAAAACCAGGTAGTCTTGCTGGATTTTTCACATCTTGTGCTAACAGTCCATAAAAATAAATGATTAACCAAACTCTAGCAAGGAAGCAACTAGAAAAATGAATGTCCCATGTTTTATTTGACCTATTTCACACATTTTGATATTCCTTTGCAGGTTATGTCCAAGAGGATGATCTGAAAGATGAGGAAGACATAAAAGAGGAGGAAGAGGATGATCAAGAGAGCAATTCAACGGCTCATCTTCAGGGGAGCAATGACCCAGGAACAGATGAAGAACACGAAACTGGTCCTGATCCAAAAGAAAACTTAAGCTACCAGAATTCCCCAGGGAGTCACATCTCCAATCAGGATGCGGAAAATGAATCTTTACTTAGTGATGCTAGCGACCAGGTGGCAGACATTAAAAGCCTCTGCTCCAGGGAGGCATCGGACTCCAAAGGCAATATCCATCCCAAACATCCAACGGACACACACAGCTGCATGGATAAAATGACAGCTGTTTATGCTAACATCCTTTCAGATTCTTATTGGACAGGTTTGGGACTGGGGCTCAAACTGTCCAATTCTGATAAGAGGGGATGCGACAACAGAAACGGAGCAAGCAAAAGTGACTTTGATTGGCATCAGGATGCCTTGACCAAAAGCTTGCAGCAGAGTTTACCTGTCCGGCCACTCTCCAAGCCAAACCTTTTCAGCTCAGTCCAGCTATACAGGCAAAGTAGCAAGATGTGTGGAACTGTATTCACAGGTGCTAGTAGGTTTCGGTGTAGGCAGTGCAGCGCTGCCTATGATACCTTAGTTGAGCTTACTGTCCACATGAACGAAAGTGGCCATTACCAAGATGACAACCATAAAAAAGACAAGCACAGATCTACCAGCTATTCCAAGCCCCGGAAAAGGGCTTTTCAGGACATGGATAAAGAAGATGCTCAGAAAGTCCTGAAATGTATGTTCTGTGGTGATTCTTTTGACTCTCTTCAAGACCTGAGTGTTCATATGATCAAAACAAAACATTACCAAAAAGTGCCTTTGAAGGAGCCGGTACCTACCATCTCTTCCAAGATGGTAACTCCAAATAAGAAACGTGTGTTCGACATTAATAGGCCTTGCTCTCCAGATTCGACCACGGGATCCTTTGCTGACACATTCTCTTCTCATAAGAATGCCAACCTGCAGCTATCGTCTAACAATCGTTACGGCTACCAGAACGGTGCCAGCTACACGTGGCAGTTTGAAGCATGCAAATCGCAGATTCTCAAGTGCATGGAATGCGGGAGCTCCCACGATACTTTGCAGCAACTCACAACCCACATGATGGTCACGGGTCACTTCCTGAAAGTCACGAGTTCAGCTTCGAAGAAAGGGAAACAGCTTGTTTTGGATCCCTTGGCTGTGGAAAAAATGCAGTCGCTTTCTGATGCGTCAGCCACTGACAGCCAGCATTCGAAACCCTCCAGTAATTCATCAACCGATTCTATGGCTCCTGTTTCAGAGCTAAAAAAAGAAAGTAAGCAAAATAAATCTGAGGAAGTGAACAAAGATGAAAAAGGGATAAAAAATGAAGATTATGAAGACGCTCTTCAAAAACCACTGGACCCGACAATGAAATATCAGTATCTCCGGGAGGAAGATTTAGAAGATGCTTCAAAGGGTGGTGGAGACATTTTGAAGTCTTTGGAAAACACTGTCACCACAGCCATCAATAAAGCCCAGAATGGAGCACCCAGCTGGAGTGCATATCCCAGCATCCATGCAGCATACCAGCTCTCAGAGGGAACAAAGCCTTCCTTACCGGTGGGGTCACAAGTTTTACAAGTTCGACCAACAGTCAGTAATAAACTGAGGCCTATCGCTCCAAAATGGAAAATGATGCCTATTGTACCCATGACAGCTAATATAGTCCAGTGCAGTCAGTTGAAAAAAGAAGGAGACCCCCCCAAGAAGGAAGGTCATAAGGACCACGTTAAAGATGGCAACAAGACAGATGTGGTTGCTCCGTATCAGAATGAAGGAGATTCTCCTCCTCAGGCTGAGATGTGTATAGAGCCCAAAAAGTCAGAGTTAAGTCCTTTGAAGGAGGAACACAAGACAAAGGAAGAGGAGGAAAAAATAAAAACGAAGGATTGTGTGACATCATCTCTCAGCAATGGATGCCCTACCGGGAACCACACTTCAGAGCTGCCAGGTTTAAATCCCCTCAGCGCCCTGCAGTCTGTGCTGAACAACCATCTGGGCAAAGCAAATGAGCCTTTGAGACCTCAGTCAAACTCCAGCCCCAGTTCAAGTTCAGCATCTTTGTTCCACAAACCAAATTTAAATATCATAGAGAAGCCTGTTCTGTCTCCTGCGTCAACCCCAGCTAAACCTGCAAATGTCACATCCAGGCGTTATGTGTTTGAGAACAATGATCAGCCAATTGACCTGACAAAATCCAAGAATAAAAAAGGAGAATCTGTTCAGGCCCAGTCTTGTACTTCCCCACCTCAGAAGCACGCTCTGTCTGACATTGCAGACATGGTCAAAGTCCTTCCCAAAGCAACAACCCCGAAACCTGCTGCTTCATCCAGAATCCCATCCATGAAACTGGAAATGGATGTTCGGCGTTTTGAAGATGTCTCCACAGAAGTCTCCACGTTGCATAAAAGAAAAGGAAGGCAGTCCAACTGGAATCCTCAGCATCTCCTGATTCTACAAGCGCAATTTGCGTCCAGTCTCTTCCAAACATCGGAGGGTAAATATTTGTTGTCAGACCTGGGCCCTCAAGAACGTATGCAGATTTCCAAGTTTACTGGGTTGTCCATGACTACCATCAGCCATTGGCTGGCGAACGTCAAGTACCAGCTCAGAAAAACTGGGGGGACAAAGTTTTTGAAAAACATGGATAAAGGACACCCCATCTTTTATTGCAGTGACTGTGCATCTCAGTTTAGAACCCCATCAACGTACATCAGCCATTTAGAATCCCATCTAGGTTTCCAAATGAAAGACATGAACAAGCTGGCTGTGGAGCAGCAAACCAAGGTAGAGCAAGACATTTCCAGAATTTCAGTTCAAAGATCTCCTGAAACAATAGCTGGAGAAGAGGACACAGACTCTAAGTTCAAATGTAAGTTGTGCTCTCGGACATTTGTGAGCAAACATGCTGTAAAACTTCATCTAAGCAAAACACACAGCAAGTCACCAGAACATCATTCACAGTTTGTAGCAGAAGTGGATGAAGAATAACTCCTAAGGTATGCATGCCTTAACTGCAAAAGAAAAAAAAAAGTGTTTTAATGTGATGTTGATCAAAGGAAGGGCTCTTAAAGCACTTCTGCTTTATTTAAAGAAAATATTACTTTCCAAAAGGTCCATTTCTTTTCGGACATTGGCTTCTCTGTCGGTAATTGTTGCATGATGGGACAAATTTTGCATGGACAGCTGCTTCCATCAGTCTGTTTCCATGATGAAAAAAACCTTTACATGTTGCCTTTTTCCCAGGCATGCGCTCTTAAAGACAAAGAGACCTCTGCCAAGAAAAGATTTGGCAGTCTTGCTTGCTGTTGATACCATGTTCCTATTTAGCAAACTTAGCCCTGTAAAGCTTTCAGTAGAAAAAGAAAAGCATGCTGGACATTTCATTCTAATGATTCCCAATGAAATTGTGTTTGCTTATAGTATTTGAAGCAACGATGTCCCCCTTTGGTCTGAACACAACACCAAAAGTCACTACAAACGGATGTTTCAGTATCCGGTTTTCAATAATGGAATTCCCTTGCTTTAATTTTAATAACCTTATGAATCCAAGAGCCTTTTGTTCCCACCCTTACCCTTCACTGTTCATTGCTGGTGAAATATCAAGCCTGTTTTGGGGATTGCTGTCTAGAGCCTATGGATCTACAGGAATAATCATATTGTTCTCCTTTGGGTATGGGGGGAGAGAACATGAGGTTACTCAGAAAGTCCAAAAGTCAGTGATAGACATAATATCCTTCGTCCCTTTATCTCCAGCTGGTGTCTCTCGTCAGTTCATAGTTCTTAGAAAGTTATTCTCAACATGCAAAGCTGAATGGTATTTGCAAAGCTATTGCCAACCTGACAAGCTTAAGCCAATGTTTTCATCTCCTGATTTCACCAGCCCTTAGGATGATGCTGATTAAATATGCCTCCAATACATTAAAAAAAACCCACCAATCTATAATTATTAGGCTAAACTCTGAAACATATGTCTTCTTCTCTTTTTTCATTTTCTTTACTTTGAGATCCCATAATCTAGGATAGGTAACATTTCTTGGCGGGGGGCAAATAGTGATAGCATGTGGTAGCCACATTCCCAAAATGGCTGCTATGAGAGAATTGGCCTTTCTGTAAAATGGCTGCTGTGAAAAAGATGGATAATTCCATAGATAGATTCCATTTACTAGAAAGAAATTAGCACTTATAGGTTATTGTTGAACCCCAAGTTATTGCTACATGTAATTATCATGCTAGAGGGTGCTGTTTTGCTTTGCAGCATGTTCATCTTCTATTAAATTTGTTTTATTAAAGTATTCCTTTTTTTAAAGGGGGGTGGGCAAATCAAGTGACATAGGCAGCTTAACAGGGACCAAGGATGTAACTGAAGCCATGTCAGTATCTGGAAGTACAGGTAGTCCTCAACTTACGACCACAATTAAGCCCAAAAATTATGTCATTAAGTGAAACAGTTGTTAAGTGAATACTTTTCTTGCCACAGTTGTTAAGGGAATCACTGCAGTTGTTAAGTTAGCAACATGTTTGTTAAGTGAATCTGGGTTCCCCATTGGTTTTGCTTTTTAGAAGGTGGCAGAAAGGGATCACATGGTCTATAACTATTAGGCTAAACTATGAAACATATTTCTTCTTCTCTTTTTCATTTTCTTTACTTTGAGATCCCTTAATCTAGGATTAGGTAACATTTCTTGGCTGGGGGCAAATAGTAATTGTGGTTCACCACAATCGTCATAAATATGAGTCAACTGCCAAGCATCCAAATTTTGATCACATGTCTTTGGGGATGTTGCAATCATCGAAAGGGTGAAAAACGATCACAAGTCACTTTTTTTTAGTACCACTGTAACTTCAAATGGTCACTAAATGGCCTGATTATTCTGATTTAATAGTAAACAATTGGTGCTCAACTGACTTGAAAAGTAGCATAAGTCTGCAGTATCATAAAAAAATAATACAGAGAAAAGCAACGTGAGTTATTGTATTTATTAAGACTGTACAAATTTTCATTTCATCAATTCAAATTAGCAAACTTGTTTTGGATTCGATGCATGAACTTGATTCAGATTGAATCCAATAATCCAATTTGATTTGGGGGATAAAAAAGTTTTCTCCACATGGACAATCAGATTTCTGAATCAAGCTGACCCGATTCATCCTTTCAGATTTCAAACTCCATTGCATTGTTCAGATTGATTCAATAATTCAGATTTGGATTGATCATATTCTTTGAACTGATGTGACAAATCAAGAGCAGACCTTATTTGCACAGGCCTAATATTTATTAGGTTTTATAGCGCTTTCCTATGTCTGTTGTGCTGTAGCATAAAACAAAAACCAATCAAAAATAAAACCTTAAAATACTGTAATAATAGTAATAATAAAAAACTTGAATGTCAATTTCTTGCATTTTTGGTATTGTTCTCCAGGGAGAGATGCATATTATTCCCCTTCTTTGTATAATACATGGAAGTACAAAAAGAGAAAATACAAAATAATATATTTTCTCCTCCTATGTGACTTCACTAAACTCTACAGATAGTCCTCAGCTTATGATCATTCATTTAATGACCATTTTGAAATTATAAAAGTACTGACGTACAACTGGTCCTTGCACTTATAACCATTTGTAGCATCCCTACGGTCATGGGATCAAAATTTGGGCATTTGACAGCTGGCATGTATTTGCAATGGATAAAATGTTCTGGAGTCACATACTCGCAACTTTCCCAGGGGATTTCCAAAAAGAAAAGTCAATAAAACAAGACGGGTTGATTATTGACCAGTGCAAAAAAGGTCATAAAATTGGGCATGACTCACTTAACAACCACACTACTTTACATTGCAAGTTCAGTCTCAATTGCAATCATAAGTCAAGGACTATCTGTAATGTGCCCATAGATCCTCATACTATGGTTTCTGCAGGCTTTGGAAAAAGTATGAGTTCTTGTCACTTGCTCAGATTCCCAAATGCAACTGAGAACATGAACAAATCATTTATTTTCCTTGCATCTTTGTTTGAAGTTTGTCACCTATGCTGCTCTTCACACTCAGGTATAGGGGTGGGGTGTGAAAATGCAGAGGTTTTTCATAATCTTCAATTTGATAGCCGTAATTTTCAGAACTTAAATTCTCTCTGAAGGAAAGCTGAATCTGTCAAGTAGACCAAATTTTATGTTATACACTGAAAGTCTGCGTTTCAAAAAGCTTGGTTATTTAGTGATTCTTCTAGATAAATATATGGCTTCATAGATCCATTTGTATAATAATAAATTTCTTTCTCACAGACAAATGCACACAGAAGTCTCCCTCTTTAATTATTTTGCCTGATCTGAATGCCCTTTGAAGCTTCTTTCTTATTTTATAACAGGAAGAAACAAATAAGCATGTTTTTAATAGCAACCTGGAGTGTAAAAACCTGCACAGTGAGCCTTTTTACAATCCTATAATCCCCTAATTCAGGGTAGAGTTGGGGCAAATGGAAGGAGCAGAGCATTTACTGGCTGGATACCCTTCTTGATGCCTACAAGGAGTTCATAGCATATATTTTCTCTTTGCACCCTTAAAGAGAAACATCTACTGCTATCTAGGATTGAACTCTCAACTTTCCAAGTAGGAAGCAAGCATCTTCACCATTAGGCCACCACAGTTCTCTATAATCCGAATCTACCCCGAATTAAGGATAACAGGGTCACTTCTATATATGCACCACTATGTATGCATCATTTCTCTATGTATAGCTGAGTATCACTTCCATGTATGTATGTTGTGTATATGTATGTATAGTACATATGCAAGTGATACCCAACTGTTCCATTCCATGACTTTTTAAAAATAAAAATAATGCAATTTTTATAGCCTAATAGATGTTTCAGGTTTCAGTCCTGAAACAGAGAGCAAGTAACTTCTGAATATATCATCTACTGCTTATATACATCTCTCTCTCTCTCATTTATATATGAATAGTTTGATGCATACTTAATAAAGCCTACTTAGTTCCAAAACCTGATATCTGGTGTTTGTAAATTAATTACAAGCAAACCACCCGAATGTTCAAATAGATTCTCACAGCATGATTATTTCAAAATAAACTGTACAAAATTCTGTGGGATTTAGATGCAGCCACTAGTAGTAAGTCAGGCTGGATTTCATGCAAATTACTCCCAAGAATATTAGGATTGGAACTCAGTGTCACCAAATGTGTAATTAGCAGCATTAGGTAAATGTTCTACTAAGGATGCATTTGTTGGGAAATCCTGCTCACAGTATGTGTATTGGGGAAGGGGGTGGGTGCGGGAGACTTTTTTTGTCCTATTAAATTTCACAGTTATGAAACATATTTTGTCTGGATTTAATGTCAAGTATAGAAAAGGTCATGTACACTACAACCAAGGTGAAATACAAAAATTCAGGAACGCTGTTGGGTGAACAACTTTGCTAGCTTGGTTTCATCTTTGTGTCAGTTAATTATCCAATTTATGCACACAAAACAAGATGAGCAAGAAGAATCGGCTTCCATCGGTTTGAAGACAGAAAGCCATTACAATACATAGAGTGGGAACAGTCAACATGTATAAAAACACACTTTATAGTCGCTTCTCAGAATTGTGCTGCTTTGTTTTTGTTTTCTATCCAAAATCCTTGGGAATCATACATTAGTTCTGCACCATTTAAAAAAAAAATAACAATGGACACTATTTCCAAATTGTTCCTGGAAATCTTTGTAGAATCTCAATTGTAGGTATGGCTACCACAGTCCAAGAGTAAAGTTACCACTGTTTAGAAAATGGTTTTTCCTGCTCCTACTCTTTTAGAGTAAATCAATACGTAAAGTTCTCACAATATGGACACAAGAATCACTGCTATTAAAGCTTCCTAATAAAAGCATGACAGGAGGTAATAAAAAAAGTTGGCAACTTCATGTGAAATGTAATCCTGCAAAGAGAACATTTCCCCTCCCTAGATGGTACCCCCCAATGTGATAAATTCACAGTACTTTAAAGCAATGAACTGACCAAGAATATCTAATTTACAAGATCAGTTGACCAAAGGTTTTATGAAGAGATATGGTGTTGTCTTTAAATATTTAGCCAATAAAGCAAAGATATTTGGGAGGGAGGGAATCAGTGGTGGGGTTCAATTTTTTTTTACTACGGTTCTGTGGGTGTGGCTTGGTGGGCATGGCAGGGGAAGGATCCTGTAAAATCTCCAGGCAGAGCTGGTATTTGTTGATTCTCCAAACAACTCAAAATTTCCGCTACCGGTTCTCCAGAACTGGTCAGAACCTGCTGAATACCACCTCTGGAGGGAATGTAAAACATAATAAGAAACATAAATCAAATTCATTTAAACATTTGATTTTGGGTTATATATTTTAGAACAGTTTTCCTGCACTATATCAAGTTTTTTAAACACACTAAAATAGGGCCATTATTACTGGTTTACATTTGTCATTAAGGTTGCAGTTAATCATAGTAATTTCAGAGCAGCTTGATTCCTAACAGTTGACACTTAAGACTGAAGCTTAATAAAATAGCCCATTTTTTGTGTATTCAGAAATATCATCAAAGTTGTACACAGTATCATAAGCATTAAAACTTTATACAGAGGTTCTATTTTTTTTAATAATTTAAATGCAAGATTGCAGAATTATACTTTTGGACAACATACACAAAATACTCCCCTGTCCCATATAAATTTCCTTCATTTCTTAAGTATCAAAATTACCTTCTAAAGACACGACAAAAATGAAAAAGATGATCCCCCAATTTCTAGTATTCTACATCTACATGCTGTTCCTCTTTTAATATTTTAGCAGAAACATGCTTAAGTTATAGGGAATCTATAAATTGCAATTTCGTTGTGGACTTGACTATTTTGAGTAAGACTGTGGATTTTATATCTTTCTTTAAGCTAAAGTTCACATTAAAGGAAAATAAGGAAAATAAGACTTCCAAGTTTTGTTTCTGCCCTTTCCTTGAAAATTGGAAATAAATAATGGGCAGTTCTGAACTTTTGGTTTCCTTGTTAAAAATAATATATATATATATATATATATATATATATATATATATATATATATATATATATATATATATATATATATATATATATATATAGTGTGTATGTGTTTATGTGTATATGTATATGTATGGAGAGAGAGAGAGAGAGGGAGAGAGAGAGAGAGAGATACACCTATATATATATATAAAAGATAAATATGAAAATATAGAAAGAAAAGCTAGAAGGAAAAATATAAAAGTGAAAAAAACAAAAGAAAATTAAAGAAGTGACTGGGTTTGTATTTATTCCATATTTTTAATATGGCACTTCTGACCTAGTGACTTTTAAATCCATGTTAACGTTAACTTTATTGTACCACAAAAATCTATGCCACCCAAAGCTTATACCTTTCTAATTCTAACACTCTTATTTCTCAACAGTTCCTACTCTTTCATCTAAACCAAAGATCTTATCTTATACTTAACCTTTGGTTTCTTCCCCTTATGGATTTCATATGAATACATATATATCTTTTTGCCCTCAGTTAAAAGGTGTAACATTTTTTTCAAAACAAATATTGTTGGAAATACAAATATCATTCCCTCTATTTTTACCACAAAAATTCTTCCAAATAATGATAATTATATTTTTTCTTATCTTAATGAATCTTAATTTCACTCTACCTTGACATAATTATTTTGAAATGGCATACAATGCATAATAGTTATACTGTTATATTGTAACTAACTAACTAAAAAGGTATTTCCTTCTTTCTCAATATATAAACCAGTTTTTGCAATTAATTCTTTTTAATCTTCCATCCTCATATTTTTGTTAGCATCTTTTTTATCATTGTTAATGTTAAATCCAGCTATGGAAGGAATGTGTCTATTCCTTCCATAGGATTTTCTACAATTAAAAGCAGGTCATCCACAAATGCTGTTAGTTTATTTATTTTTTTAACCTTCAGCTATTCTCTCTTCTTGTCTTACAGCTCTATTCAAACTTTACAAACAAAAATGAACAACAATCATGAAAGTGGGCATCTTTATCTTATTCCTTTCTATATTTTACAGGGTTTTGTCAATTCACCATAATTATAATTTATGCCATTTGTAAAGTATCGTCAATTTTATCCACTTAATAAAAAATTCTTCAAATTCCGTATAAGATTTTTAGAAATCCAGTTCAAATTTAATGCTGTGGTCCCCTTCAACATTCCACACTTCTCCTGTGGCCTCTAGTTAGGGGTGGGCTTCAAAAATTTTAGCAACGGGTTCTCTAACCAGTTGCTGGGTGGGCGTGGCCATGATGGATGTGACCTAGCAACAGTCTCCTGCACCATGGTGGTGGGGGGTGGCCTTTTTGCCCTCCCTGGACTCCAAAGGCTTTTCTCAAGCCTCAGGGAGGACAAAACCAGCCTCCCTGAGTTCCTGAGGCTATCAGGAAGTAAGAAACGGGGCCATTTCCGGCCTTCCCGAACTTCCAGGATCCCTGTTTTTTATCCTTCCTAAACCTCCGCATGCACCCTGCACTTATCTGCATCCAAAATGGGCAACGTGGGGACTCCTGGGAAGGGTGGGGTGGGGTGTGTGGGGTCAGCCAAGAATAAGATTTATGGGTTCTCCGAATTGCCCAGAATCTTAGCTAGGGGCTCTCCCGAACCCCTGTGAACCCCCAGCAGCCCAACCCTTGCCTCTAGTGTTCTATTCCACAAACCAAGCAATGGTTCCCTCCACGTCCTGTGAGTTTACTCATGAAGAGCTGCCTTCTGAAGCATAAATGGGTGATTCCACAATTGGAGAAGAACTGCTGGTCTGCACTCACCACCCAACTGCCAGTCTTTGCTTTGGCATCATCCCTGTTATTCACGAATGTGTTAGTCCACAGTTTTTTCTACCTGGAAGTTTAATAAACATACAATCTCTATGAGAGCCAGTTTGATTAAGGCACTAGACCAGAAACCAGAGGATAGTGAGTTTTAGTTCCACCATAGGCATGAAGTCAGGAGATTAACCTTGGGCCAATTCCTCTCTCTAGGTCCTTGGAAGAAGAAAACAAGGCAACTTGTTTTCTATTTCTGTAATCTTCCCAAGAAAATTGCAGGGACTATTCAGACAGTTGCCAGGAATCAACACTGTATTATAGGTACACATACAAAAATAATCCTATCTTTTAGTAAATTCAAGTTCCTTTGCTTTTAAAAAGCAACAAAATATGCTAGCAAATATTCTAGTGACAAGTCTTTTTGTTTCAAGTGCACTCATTTTGTGGCAGAATCACAATTAACAAGATAATCTTGAGTTAACCTAAGACATTTAAAAGTATATAATATTCTATTTTTAATTAAAAAAAAACTTTTAACATCACATTTGAGATTCTGAAAATAAACATCCATGTTTTAAAGTGTATTTGAAAATTTACTCTCAAAAATTAATATGATCAAATTTGCACTTTTCTAAAGATATGTTGAAACCATCTTGAAATGATGCCGGATAAGTTTTCTTTTCTCAGAGGTATGTTCATTGTCCAATGCAATACTAATTTATTCTTACTTTTAACCAGCCCAAGTTTGGTGGGAGTATATTTCTCAATCCACAAAACTCTAAACATCAGAATGAGGGATAACATAATGAATTTCTTTTTGTGTTCAATTGTTTATAATGAATTCATTGAGCATTCAATTGTTTAGTATTTAAATGTATTTTTCTCTCAATCTAATTGTCAGAAGAATTTATACTTCATCTTTGCAATATAACGCACACACACACACACACACATGCACACACATATACACACATACACACATACACACCAGAAGTCTCAATATTTTAACTGTAATTTACTATTGTTTGATTCTGAATATGGCAGAAATACGAAATCTGATAGTTGCCTAGATCCATTTTTTTAAAAAAAATATTGCTGTTTGTGAAACATGTAGAGCTAGTCAAAGGCAATTTTTCAGGAGTAAAATGTAGCTTGAAAGTTGAATTTGCAGAGAGAAAGAAACTTTTTGAAAATCTTGGAAAACTTCGAATGGGCAAAAATATCAGTTGTGTCATGCAGTCATTGGTGGATAGTTGTCATCATACTTTGATACTGTATTGTTGTTGTTTTTAATTTGATCCAAGATGGCTTTCTTCTTCTGCATTCTTATAATTTATTAACTGTCAATAGATATTACCACATTTATAAGCATGAGGACTTAAGTTTGCTTCAAAAATAAGAACTTCTGACCAGGAAAATCCTTCTTGTCAATGAATTCCAACTATATTATTCGAAGCTGAACTTTGTAGTGACCAAACACGCTTTGCATATGCTCCCTCATACTCTTTATTTCTCATATTGTAGCTAAGACCAATCATTCAAAACAAAGATTCTGAAGCTGAATATTAATGCAGATTCTGCACTGTTTAAAGCCAAGCATTTTTCCTAAAGCTTTCTTTTGGTAAGTAAACAGGCAGTTCTCTGAAAAGAATCCATTTGAAAATACGGATACCACAAAAGAAAGAAAGAAAAAAGCATAATGATAAACAGGGGTGTTCCCCCCACCTCCGTTTTTCCTTTGTCTTTCCTCTTTTTTTCCTCTTTTTCAACCCATCAAGTTTAAAGATTCGATGGTTCATCTCTCCTACCACCCCCCACAATTCCCGTTTATAGAAGACAACTGACAACTCTGTGGTAAATGGAAGAAAGAGCCGAGCAGAACTAAAAATCCTCTAATGCATTGACACTAACGTGCCCTCTATTGTTGAAAATGAGCAGGCAATCATGAATGTTCATCAAATGACTCCTAATGCAGTTAAAGCATTCAGCTATAATTTCTCCTTGCATTTATAATTACTGTCATAGACTGCACACCTCACTGAGCAGATTAAAGCTATAAACTATTTAGCCATAGCTTTAAGATGAGGAACTTGATTTGTCTGGCAGCAGTTATTTGTTAGAAGAGCTTGACACTTCACATAAAAATGACTCGACTTGATGAAGAACAATGTGGCTTGAACAATGCAGAGGGTTTAAATCAGTCATTTATACCACACCCTGGAAGGATGGCAAAGCAATTTGTTAAATGATCTATAGGACACCCAGATAGCTGTTTGAGTTAAGTATACCCAAATTCTTCAAAGATGGGAGTGTGAAGGAAACCGTGGTTGGTGTTTTGATTCATCATGCCTGCCGCTGTTTTCCTTGCTATATTTTTTTAATGTACTTTTTGTACATTAGAATATGGGTGAGGAGGTGGGCCGAAGTGAATATGACAAAGGCCTGCCAACAACACATCTTTGATGAAGGGAGGCCAAGGAAGCATGCTTGTAATGAAGTCAGGAGATGAGGCAAATTGAAGGGTTCCAGAGAGAGGAGTATAACTAATTTAGCTTTTGGTGATTGGCACACACTTCTGCAATGGCTGCCACAAGTGAAACAATAACAATAATACCCATTTCCTAGAAGACTAATTAGTGAAGTCGTTCTACAGTATGTCATCTCTTCAAGTCACCAGGTCATCTCCTTTCTACCCCTCTTTCCTTTTCTGAACAGGTAGGCTCACCTCTGAGCAAGGCACTATCTTGTTGAACTTCAAAGACTCAGGAAAACAAGATAATGATGAAGGCTGGTGCTTTATAGTGGCCAGAGGAGATCAGGGTTCCCCCACTGTGAGAAATTAAGATGGTGTGTATGTGTATCTCGGTGTGCTTCTGCTCTCCCCTGCTATTGCATTTGTTTATGCTGAGAAGCACAAGGGAGGATCTCTGGATCACATGACCAGGTAGATCACATGACCCAGGACTGGAATGGAGCTGTTGCCAACATTCTAAGCTGTCTGGAACCTGGTGTTCCTAACATTGTCCTTGGAGAGATGTCTTCTTCTCTAAGACCCTGCCGGATGAAATCCATTTTGCAACTGTTTTTCTGACTCTCTCCTCACCAAACATCTATGTTCAGGGTAATTATATCGGAGACTTTGTTATTTTCTGATATCAAAATCAAAGTATCAGAGAAGTAGGGGATATTTCTGGATAAAATGCACAAGTTAGATAAGTCTTCATCTTATAGAAATTATAGTTATATTTTCAAAGGAAAGGAAAGTGAGAAAATAAAATTGGTCTGACAACTTTTATAAGAAATAACATATTATTTGACCCTTTATTATTAAAATGATCCCTCATTGGCCTCTCTTGTTATTAAAAAGCTTTATTCCTGGAGCCATTGTTAAGAAGGAGAATGGAATGTTTGGCCTCTTTTATAAGGTTGGAGAATGGTGTCCCTGCTCAGGTGTTGTTGAACTACAACTCTTGACATTGACAGTCATTCGTCATGCTGGATTTGGGGAGCTGGATATTGACTAGGTTAGAGCAACCTCTGAAGAGCCACAAATTTATTACATATAATAAATCAGAAAGATTTTTTTTTTTCTTCTAAGGAGTTCAAGATATCATTCATTGTTTCCCCCTTACACTTGTTTTATTCTGGAATAAATCTTGAAATAGGTGAGACTAATTTGGAATGTCTGTTGCAAAGATAGCTATGGGGTGTAATGTCTGCATGGAGAATCAAACCTATATTTTTCTAGTGCTGGTCTGACATCAGTATACCACATGGTCTCCCCTCTGGAGATCCATCACATCAAGAAGTATAAGATGTTGCCAGCATCTCTGATACCTGATTCTTAACCATTTGGCACTCAGTGCTAATTCAGTCTTCTTTTTTTTCAACTATTCTAAGAGTTAGGACAGTTTACACTACAGGTTGTCCTTCATTAATAATGGTAATTGGGACCAGAATTTGTCGCTAAGCGATGCGATCATAAAGCAAGATGTCATGTAACAACACCACTTAACAATGGAAATTATGGAATGTCTGGTTGCTGTCATTAAGTGAATCCTGTAACATCATTAAACATGATGTGATATGATTGGCATTTACTTCCTGCTGGCTTCCTCATTGGTTTTGCTTCTTGGAAGGCAGCAGGAAAGGTCATTAATGCTGACCCCATGGCAATGGGATATTGCAATTGCTAGCCTCCTGTCGGGTGGCTGGATTGTGATCACATGATCACAAGGATTGCTACAACAGCCACATTTACAAGGACTGGTTGTAAATTCCACTTGTTCAGCCCTGTTATAAGTTCAAATGATTACTGAATGGGTGGTTGTTAATCCAGGATTCCCTAAAACTACCCCATCCAAATAAATTAGAATAATTCTTTTAAAAGAAAGTGAAAGATAAGTTGAAGAGCAGCACCCATACTTAAGACAATTTCAAAATCTCCAAATGCCTGCAAATCTTATAATTCCATTGTGACCTAAAAGGGTTGTGGTTGTTAGGTTTTAGAGTGTCCTTAGATAAGGTCTTGTAATTATTTTATTGTTGTGAGGAGGCTTTTTGATAGCACCTTTATTAATCATTTTATATTGTCTCTGTTGCCATCACCAGATTAGAAAATTCTTGAATGATTTCTTTTAAGATGTAATCAAAACACTAAAAGTCAGGAAAGCTGTTATGAGGATTTCAACACAATAAAAGAGAAGACATTCACACACAGATTTCATTTTTCTTTAACCTGAGTAAGTTCGAGGAGTCCACACCCCATGCATACAAGTCTCTCCAAAATGGTGTTTCTCCTTTGATTAAAAAGAGAACATTTTCTTTTCTTATAGAACTGAAGGAAGATAAAGAAGTGCAGGAGGAATGCTAGGGAGAGGGCTAGAAAATAGTAATGTTTGTTGTTACATTTTCATGCACATTTGGATATGGTTAAGTCTGTCAAAATGGCTCCTAGAAAAAAATTGAAGTGTAATGCTCTAAGAGAAGAGAATATATGTAGCTCAAGATTGAACTGTGGAGTCCATGGAACTGTCTAAGAAATCAGAGCAGAAAACAATACCCTAATCAAAGAACTACCAAGTACAAAACTACATCTCCATAACATTGGCAGGGCAAGCTGCTGTATATAAACAGGGAGCATTGAAGATGTTGGGTAATGAAACAACCAAACAACCAAGCTCAGAGATCACCAAGGACTCCACAGAACTGCAATACTTTGGACCTTCTGATCAAGAATTCTGCCTTGTTTGTCTTCTACCAAACCATCACTCACACAGGTCTATTAGAATGTGAGATGAGCTCAAGTGAGCTGCAGCAGAAATGCTTCAATACGCCAACTTCTTCCAATGTTAGATAACCAGAATCCTTTGAGAAGCTCACAAGCAAGACATTAAGACAGTACCCCTTCCCCTACTGTTTTGTCCCCAGAATCTGATAATCAGAAATACATTACCACTAAACATAACAGAAGTTTGCTTCTAGAAAATGAAAGAAACAATGGTAATACTGTAGCTCATAGTTTGAAGAAAGTCCTGTAGCTCATACTTTGAAGAAAGTCCAGGTTTAGTCAATACCATACTGAAACAATTGAGATTAAAAGATTCATCAATTTTCTAACTAGATAAATCAAGAATAGGAATCTCTTTGAACTTCCACATATGGCAAAAACTTCCATTCCTGTAGCACTAGCCAGCATGACCACTCTATTACATTGTGCACAATGGATTTCCTTTCAATGCTCATCACTAAAATTTGTGGGTGCAGAAAATGGCTGTACAATTCCTCTGAATTTCTCTAGGGACAGGAAATTCTTAAGCCAAGTCTCCATCTTTGTAGTCACAGTAATACTTCTATAAAAAGTCCCTTAGAAGGAATTCCTCTTCATGTTTTTCCTGGACATTTAATAGAAGCCAAGAAGATAAGGGAGGTTGTAGACTGCTGAAAAGATGAATGTACATATCTTGGGACTAAAGAGTCTGTTCTGTGTTAATTGCTCATCCTAGGAACATGTCTTCAATATGCTCTACTTAGAACTTTTTATCCTTAAAGCAAGGCATTTCCCATCAAATTCCTGAAGAATTTCTTTACTTAGTACTAAAATAAATGCTACAGTTTTATTGTCACCACCCACTGATGTCATAATCCTCATTCTTTGCCACCACCTGCTAGGTCACCACCAGGTGATGTCATATCCTCCCTTTTTATGTTGGTTGCCTTCTTTGCTCTATACTTCCACCCCTTAGTACTTTGTGCTGAACCTTGAGGCTGCTGGCAAGGAACAGGGATAAGAATGGGATGGGGAGTAAGGAAATGAAAGCGCCCACCTCCAGATTTTCTCAAACAGCTGCACCATTGTAGCAAAGCAAGAGAAGGTGAAAAGGGCTGTTACTTCTGCTTCCTTCCTCCCACACTTGAATTTCCAAGAATACCTCTGCCAGCAAACCCTATCGCATGACAATCTGTAGGATGTAAACGCTCCTTAGATAAATTTGGCAATTGACTGCTATGTTTAACTAGACACAGTTTGAATTAAGAGAAAATACACTTTTTCTCCCTTCCCTTCCCCCTCAAGTAGAAAATAAATGCATATGCTTTCTGGCATTATCCTGATAGATTATTTATAATGATTTACTGCAATGTTTTTCAGAAATTCTTGGGCTATGGTGGGACCTCTCTTTCAGTATGTGAGTTGGAGAAGAGAAGGAGGGATAGGAAATAACTATACAGAGGGAGAGAGGGAAGGAGGGAGGGAGAGGAAGAGAGAGAGAGAGTGTTGGCAATCATGCCAGAAGTCCATCTAGTTGCAGAGTCAGGCTCCATTCAAGCTAGTTAAAACTCTGCTTGTTGCATTCTCACCAAGTGAGCCAACTAGTTTTAACCTTAATTATTTTGTTACAGAAATCTTAAGCTTTTTCATTCTGCTCCTTAAACCCTGTCATTAAAACTATTCTACCTTTTTGTTTAGAAGATTATCTTGCAGGGATTTGTCTGGCCTTTTTAAAAATCATCTGACTTAATGCTTTATCATCACCACCTTTAGTGACAGCAAAATCTATAGTTTAACTATGCATTGTGTCAAGAAGGACAGTGGTTTTTTTTCAGAGGGTCTGCATTACCCTTCTGTTAATTATAATGAATGACCGAGGTGGGGAAGTCTCTGTCCCATTGCATGATTTAACATACCTTGGCCATGTTGCTCTTTACTCAACTTTGCTGGAGGGAAAAAATCCTCCAATCCCCTTCCTTGTAGAAGATGCTGTTTTCCTAATCATTTGATATTTTCTTCCTATTTCCAGACTTTTTTGTGATTGCATGAACAGAGATGAATGGATTTAATTACACTTCATTTGGCCTTTTATTGCATTGTGCTAATATTCCACCTTTCTTTCATCAGCTACTATTTAGAACAGGAAGAGCTGACTTCCATTAGCTCAACAAAGCCAAGCACTGTTTCCAACTTTTTACAATAAATAATAACAGCACAACAGAGCCCTGTTCTTTTGGATCCCTGTCTGAAACCAAATTATTCTTATAGCTAAGAATCTGAAATATTTCTCTTGAGGATCATCTAGAAGGAGATTTTCAGATACATGTAACATCAGGGCTTTGATTAAAATGCCATGATTTCTATTGTGACCATTTTGACTGTCGCTTCTTGAAGAACTGATGTTTTAAACCAACAATGAAGCAACTTATTGGAATTATGAAATTCTCCATCTCTAGACATTTTTAGAAGTGGCTGGGAAAACACATCTCATGGTTAGTTTAACTGGATTTCCTCACATGGGAGGAACATATTGGAAAGAGTTGGAATGTGATTCCATTCAACTCCAAAATAGATATTATATACATTGTAAAAACAATCCATTAAGAAGATTGTGACCCCTATGTGCTTCAGTCATACATTAGATCATCAGTTCTCAACCATTTTGGTTGCTGGGCTCCTTTATGTTCTTAAGAATGATGGAGGACTCCAAAGACCATTGGTTTGTGTGATTTATATCTGCCTATATCTACTGTATTAAAATTTAAGAAGATGAGAAATCTTAAAATATGTATTTGATTTTGTGGAGCCCTAAAAAGGTCTCAGGGACCACCCAGGGTCCCCAATCCCTATGAAAACTGCTTCATCAATTTTCCTGGGAGTTTGCTCTTAATAGGAAGTATGAATAACCACTTTTTTTTTGTTCTTAGCTGAAGATACAAAGCTGTTTCTTTGGGAAATGTACTTCATTATTAATGTGAATTGTACTTTTTTTATGACAACCCTTGAGGCAGTTGAGATTGACAGAGATTGCCAAATGATGTATGATTGTTTCCAAGCATCTGTTCTCCCATATCACTGAGGGAGAAGGGACAATGATAAACACCAGTAATGAGTGAAGAAATAGAGAGGCAAGGAAGGTTTCAATTGGCATTTTCAAGGACAGGGTCTGTACAATATTAGAGCTGCAACTTTATAAAATGATGCCACAAGAGAAGAAGTGTGGGATTAACTCTACAACTAATCTCAATATAGCTACTTCTCAGGATGTACAAGAATGTCATTACAGTCCCTATTTTTTTAAGGTTTGTTTGTTTGTTGTTTTTTCTAGGAGATCTATGGTGAGGTAAGAGAAATAAACTAGGAATAAAATCTGGTTAACATTCTTCTACAGGAAAATCAATCAATCAATGCATTCATTTCTGAAACTAGGTGTCAGGTGAGGCTCCATTCAAAATCCAAGAAAGAAAACCTTAGACTCCATTGTTTTAGAGAAAAGGACTCTTACTGAAAATTGATATGGCAGCATCAGAGGAATACAATATCTGAGGCAACAGGTGCAAAAATCACATATAGAAAGTTATGTCAATGTTCCCACCCCCAATAGTTCAAATTGGCCATCCAATCTGAGATGTGCATAACGTCGTGTGGGGCATCTTCGGATGATGTTTCAGACATCTGTCTCACTATGGCGGTTGACTTGGCCTGGATAGGTAAGCAGCTGCAGCTGCACAGTAAGCAAGTAAGCATATCCAAGAAAGTTTTCCCAAGTTTTGCACTTCACCCTCTCAAGCCTCCAGCACTCTTCCGCACCCCATATAGCCTTCCCCCCATTTCTATGGCAGCCGGAAAGTCAAGCAGAAGACAAAAAAACCAAACCCCTGGATAGTTCTTGGAATACCATGGAAGCATAGTATTCCATGATACGATGTGTTTAATCATATAGAGTTTCTAAGATTGACTGCAGAAAAGGAACCTCTTACATATCGTCCTTACATAGGTATCAGAATGCAGGACATTTTTGGGTGGGATAAAACAGATAACAGATAATCAGAGTTGGAAGGGACCTTGTAGGTCATCTAGTCCAACCACCCCGCCCAAGCAGGAGACCCTACACCACAAATGGCAGTCCAATCTCTTCTTGAAAGTCTCAAGTGATGGCACTCCCACAACTTCCAAGGGCAAGCTGTTCCATGGGTTGATTGTTCTCACTGTCAGAAAGTTTCTCCTTATTTCCAGATTGAATCTCTCCTTGTTCAGTTTCCACCCATTGTTCCTTGTCTGGCCTTCAGGAGCTTTAGAAAATAGCTTGACCCCTTCCTCCTCTCTGAGGTAGCCCCTCAAGTATTGGAAGACTGCTATCATGTCTCCCCTAGTCCTTCTCTTTACTAGACTAGCCAAGCCCAGTTCCTGTAATCGTTCTTCATATGTTTTAGATTCCAGTCCCCTAATCGTCCTGGTTGCTCTTATCTGTACTTTTTCTAGAGTCTCAACATCTTTTTTATAATGTGGTGAATAAAACTGGATGCAGTACTCTAGGTGTGGTCTTTATAGAGTGGTATTAGTACTTCCCTTGATCTTGATTGCATTAGCTTTTTTGGCTGATGCTGCACACTGCTGGCTCATATTTAGCTGGTTGTCCACTAAGACTCCAAGATCCCTCTCACAGTTACTGCTATTGAGCCTGGTTTCACCAAATCTATATGTGTACCTCTGGTTTTTCATGTTTAAGTGTAGGACGTTACTTTTTTCTACATTGAATTTCATTTTGTTAGACATGGCCCAGTGTTCTAGTCTGTCAAGATCCATCTGGATCTTGGGCCTATCTTCTTGGGTGTTAGCTATTCCTGCCAGCTTAATATCATCTGCAAATTTGGTAAGTTCCCCTTCTAAGTTGTTAATGAAGATATTGAAGAGTACCGGGCCTAAGACGGAACCTTGCGGCACCCCACTGCTTACTTCCCTCCATGTAGACTTAGACCCATTAAGGACTACTCATTGAGTACGGTTTGCCAGCCAGTTGTGAGTCCATCTAGTGGTGGTGCTATCTATTTCACTTTTTTCTAGCTTACTAAGAAGTAGGTTGTGGCCTACTTTGTCGAATGCCTTGCTGAAATCTAAATATATTATGTCCACAGTATTTTGCTGGTCTACTAATTTAGTCACTGTGTTGAAGAATGAAATGAGATTGGTTTGGCATGATCTGTTTTTAACAAACCTGTGCTGACTGCTAGTTATTACTTTACTTGTTTCTAGACATTGGCAGATCTGTTTTTTTATTATCTTTTTCAGTATCTTCCCAGGTATTGATGTTAGGCTGATTGGTCTATAGTTTCCTGGGTCTGTTTTTTTTTCCTTTTTTGAAGATGGGAAGTACATCAGCTCTTTTCCAGTCCAGAAGAGATCAAGAGGCCCATCTCACATGTGTTAAAAACTGCAACAAATTTTCCCCTAAATGAATTAGCATATTTACAGTCGGATAAAAAAAATAACAAATTCAGACATAACTTTTCAGTAGAGTAAATGGTAAAACAAATCAAGCTTATACCAAGCTGCACGTTTCTTCTGTATTTCCACAAGATAATAAGAGAAGCTAAACTAAACTCTCAGAAAAGAAATGTAAAAACATAAGCATGAAAAGTTTGTGAATCTATATTTCATTCCTGAAATCAAGGAGGGAAAAAAGTCGACATGATCAATTAGCAGAGTGAAAATTTGTTTAAAAGCACAGCTTGGAAAATAAAAAAATTGTTCCATATGTTCCTTAAATTTTCCACCTCCCACGTACAAATGGGATGGGGATAATCTGGCTCTACATATATATTCTTTCCCTTGTGGTACTTATAAATCAAACCATGCATATTTGGTCGAGGATTTAACCCCAGTACAGTTGACCTATGTTTTGTCTTTTTTGGATTCAAAGAGATCCCACTGTGCTCAACTTACATTGCTCATTTTTAAGTTTAATTCATATCTTTCATTCTTTCTGTCTCCTCTGTCTTTGAATATCCCCCACTAGGTGGTCTAGGCCTCAAGTGGAAAATTTACTGGCAAGACGAGAACGTATGAGCACATTGTTTTTTCAATATGATTTAATGACATTTCTAGCCATTCCCATGGCTGTTGAAATCCTCCATAATTATTCCCATTGGGGATTGAGCCTCCTGTTGGTCAGGTGAAAGCCCATACCAATGTCAAGTGCCAATAAATTTGAGATCTATAAATGCAAGAGCTCCATGCTTCAGTAATATGGGGTTAAACAGAGTGCAGCAATGTATACATAAATCATAGAGCAGATCCAAATATTTATTGGTTGAAAGAATTTTTAAAATGAGATAATGACTTTGAAAAGTGATGTGCTTGTTTCTTAAAGCTCCATCCCCTTGCTTATATTTATAGCACAATCAGTATTAAGGCTGTGTGGAAGCTTCTATGGGCTCAATCAGTTTGAAGGCACCTCTTTTTGAACTGCCCTATGGCACCCTGGTTTCACTTAACTGAGATTCCTCAGATCAAAGTGGCCTGTCAGGATGGTCTGGCCTAATCCTGATGATTTGAAACCAATTTTATTGTAAAGCAATTCCTAGGTCTGTGATGGCAAACCTATGGCACGTGTGCCACAGGTGGCACTCAGAAGCATTTGTGCCGGCATGTGAGCCGCAGGCAAACTTACCTCACTGCGCATGCACATGCCTCATAATTGATTTTCTGGTCTGTTTGAGGCCTTTTTTGGCCTCCCAGAGGCTTGAGGAAAGCCTTTGCAGGCCAAAAAATAAGCCCGTTTTGTCACTTCCTGTATTTCCAGAAATACCGGAAATGACAAAACGGGCCCATCTTTCAGCCTGCAAAGGCTGCACAGGCTTCCCTCAAGCCTCTGAGAGGCTGAAACAGGCCTCAAAAGGGCCAAAAATCAGCTGGGAGGCACAATGCAGGTAAGGGGGCAGGGGAGGTGATTGGGGGGCACACGCATTGCCTGCGAAAGCGCATACACAATTTTTGTCACAGGAGCCCAAAAAGGTTAGCCACCACTGTCCTAGGTCCTGCCATAGTCACTCATGACTCATTCACTGCTCATTAAGACTACTACAATGTGCTCTCTGTGAGGCTGACAAAGAGCGTTTTATGTCATGAAAGTTTAGATTATAATATATTTACTAGATTTTAACTTAGAGCATGATGGCATAGTGGTTAGAATGCAGTACTGCAGGCTACTTCTGATGATTGCTGGCAGTTCGAGTCTCACTGGCTCAGCCTTCCATCCTTCTGAGGTGGGTAAAATGAAAATCCAGATTGTTGGGGGAAATATGCTGACTCTGTAAATGGCTTAGAGGGGCTGAAAAGCACCGTGAAGTCAAAGTGCATATAAGTCAAAGTGCTCTTGCTCTTGCTCAGGCTTATTCTCTCTTCTCAATTGTAGAAAACAGCCATTTGAGCATGGAAAATTAGGACCACATTTTGCAAAATTTAATAATTGTGTCCAGACAGTGATATGAATAGACACTAGAAAAACAAGAAGATCTCCTCTGAATTCACTTTAGAGATCTCACGTGGAAACTGGCAATGCTTCAAATTGATTATACTAGTTACTGACACTAAAAAAATTAATAAGATATTCGAAAAGGAGATAATGTTCAAAAACAAGGTGTTTTGAATGAAGTATATTGAAAACATTATAGACAACATTGCACATATATAATAACCCAATTAATATAATGAGCTAACTTTCTTTAGCTTTGGGCCCTCCAGATATATTAGACACAGTAGTTGTTGGATGAAAGCGTTCAAAGAAATTCTAGGGATGAAAGCTAGAGGAGGAGGAGGAGGAGCAGGAGGAGCAGGAGGAGCAGGAGACTATTTTCATACTATTAGTATGATTATCAAGGAAACTGCATGGCCATGCCCATGAAATCTTTAAACATCAAGCTTGGCTCAAAGGAAGATTTTATATTACTGCTAAATCCAGCTTCACACTATGTGTAAACATGCTACTACCGGTATAATAACAGAATAACAGGCTTGGAAGGGACCTTGGAGGTCTTCTAGTCCAACCCCCTGTTCAGGCAGGAAAAGCTATAACATTTCAGATAAATGATTGTCCAATCACTTCTTTAAAACTTTCAATGTTGCAGCATTTGCAACTTCTGGAGGCAAGTTGTTCCTCCGGTTAATTGTTTTAACTGTCAAAAAATTTCTCCTTAGTTCTAGGTTGTTTCTCTCCTTGAACACACCATCTGAACACATCTTCAAAAGACACGTGAGCATGCAAATACAGGTCAGTCTGTATAATCCTGACATATAAACAAGATAACCCTTACAAAAGCAACTTCTACAAACTGGAGATGGACTACTGGCATATGAACGCAAAATAATGGTTATGTTTGAGGAAAATAGAATATTATATTTCGAATACAGAATATAAATATCCTGATTTTCAATTTCTCTGAATTTTGTCATGTATTTCTCAGCTCACCAAAACTGCTGCAGTATGCTTTTAAAATGAATATTTTGTAACATATGTTAGGGATAACATAACATATTTACATATTTTTTATTTTAATTATTCAAAATATGTACCGGTATTTGTATACTTACTTATTTATTTAAATTTGGATTTTTTTTTCAAGTTTAATATAAAAAACCCCAAGTTTAAATTCATGAGAAAACATACAAAACTATTCCAGATGGGAAGCAATCCATGAACATGACAGAGAAGGAAGAGGGGAAAAAACCCTTCTTCATTCTAATTTTTGAATTTTGCACACTGCAATATATTTCTCTCTCTTCAAGCCATCCATCAAAAAGAGAATTTAGAGCTGTGTGTCCAAAAAATTGTTCTTTTTTTTGGCTGCTATCAATATGTCCAGAGCAAGAAACACAAATGCAGCAATGATATATTTGAAATTTCCTATTCTGTGTGAGGATATTCCAGTTGCAGCCAGCAATATGAAATGTGTTCATTGGGTTTGTTTGCGATGGAGTGCGTTTTAGTGTTGCCTATCTGATGTTTCCCAACCATCTCCATCTTTGTCATTGCAAGCCCATCTTTTTCAATCTAATGAACTCAAACCATCAGTGCAACTTAAGTTCGGCTGTCTGTTCTTGCATAGTTAATATTAAAAATGTACTAACAGCGCGGCTGCAAAATCAAATTATGCACATAAATATGCTGGCATAGCAGAGGAGGCGGCAGAAGCTGAAGTTAGCAACACTGATGCCAGTTCACATTTGCAAATCAACCGTCAATCTGTCATTAAACATGTTATCAAATGATGATAAGTGTATGCTTCTTGCTTGCATTGGTACGCTTATTCCCGATGTTGATGTGCATTAATGGGATAATATGCATTAACATAGTCTTGCTTGGGTGAACACAAAACATTTTTTATCCATCTAAGCTAGTTTCCCCCTGTGGCCCCCAACTAAGTGTTTTATGTTATCAAATTGCCAAAAAATGGGAAAACATATTACTTTTAATTAGCAAACCATGAATTATTATTAGTAGTATTTCATTCATTTTCCTTTAAGCCAGGCTAACTGTAGCATATTGGCAATATGTTTAAAGAAATTTGTTGCAGTGAGGAGTGGGAGCTGGAAAAAAAATCACTCCACTGTCTTCCCTGTAATATCAGCAGTTCTGTGCTGACAATTATCTGCCATTTTAATATGCTGGTCTTCCCTCCTTAGGCCTAACTTTTTGATACTGATGGTGATTTCAGACCAATGATGTGAAAGGCAGAAGAAGAAATTATTTCAGGTTACAGAAGCCTTTTAAATTTCAGGTTACAGAAGCTTTTTGAATCCTAAGTTTATGGGTGGAGTAAAATAAAATGATTAGTGTCTTCTACGTGTTTTGAATATCAATCTCCACAACTGCTAACCAGCATGCCCAGAGCAAGGAATTGTGGTGGTTGTAGTCCCAAATAAAAGCATCAAGCTTTCAGCTTCTACTTGGTGATTTAAAAAAAAGGTAGCACAGGAGTCCTAACACTATATATTTTGATGATAAATGATTGAGAAGTAGTTCATCAAATTGTACTAAAGCATATACCAAAACAAGTGTTGCTAAGTAATATTTGTACCCTGGAAGCAGAATTTGGGTGCGAGTAGGATTACTGGTACATCACAGTTGCATACACTAAAGTCCTGTATCCTTCTTAAAAAAACAAGAAACACCATTGGGATGTCCTGTTGAATTACTTGTTTGTGAAATTTCAAGACTGCGCTGTTCTGTACAATTATGAGAGCTGTACAGTGTCAAAAATACTCACTAATAGAACATTTTTTTAAAAAAAGCACCAATACCCAAGTGCTTAATCAAATAGAATTTCACAGAATCTTGGAACACATTCTAACTCAAGATCTGGGGAATTAGCCAGATTTCAAGACTTCTTGCATATCAGGGTGGAAGCTGTATGAATCTTCAGAGGGCAGGTACCATCTTAAAGAAAACATGCTTCCTAGATAGCAGTAGCATTTAGACTTATATACTATTTCACAGTGCTTTGCAGCCCTCTCTAAGCAGTTTACAGAGTGAGCATATCGCCCCCAACAATTTGGGTCCTCATTTTACCCACCTCAGAAGGGTGGAAGGCAGAGTCAATCTTGGTGATATTTGAACTGCCAAATTGCAGGTAGCAGAAGTAGCCTGCAGTACTGCACTCTAACTACTGTGCCACCATGGCTCATTTAGATCCCCAAATGTGACCTTGTTTAATTTAAGAGACCTGGAAATACTCATCCTACCTGATTGTAGAGGATGGACAGAAACTATCAGAGTTAGGCTGGTCTCTCAAACAAGTGAATTTGTGAGATCAAATCAATTTTCCCTGGCTCCATTCAAAACTTTCTAAAATGTAACCTTTAGTAGGCCAAGTTTTAGTAGGACAAGTCTGGCTCTTAGGGCAAAACAAAAGGTGGACCTGTAGAGACCTTTGTCACATTTGCTTATTTCCCGAAAAATCATACAATTGGTCCCAGTTGTTTTATCTTCAAAGCAAAAATATCAAGCAAGGTAAAAATGGGTAGGGAAAATCCAATGAAAAGGGCAATCATTCTATGTGTTTTTCATTTATAGCCAGTGTGGTCTATTGAAAATATTGAAATTGTGAATGGTAGTTTCTCAGCCTCATTAAGGAATGAGGACCATTCGCTTATTTTTTCATGAATAATTTTGCCACATTATCTGGCCCTGTCCTTTCATATTTCTATGTCATTTCTACACACATGTACAAACCCAGTTCTTTCAGCAAAGCAAAGTGAACCAATGTGGCTAATTCACTTTGCTATTTAAAAGGAAGAGTTGTGCTTCAAAAAGATGCTTTGCCCAGATTTTTTTTGACAAAGACAGATAGACAGACAGATGGATGGATGGATGGGGAAGGAAGGGAGAGAGCGAGAGAGAAAGAGAGAGAGATGTGGATGGATAGATAGATAGATAGATAGATAGATAGATAGATAGATAAAGACAGACAGATGAAATATGCTAGCACTCTAGATTTATCTAATTTACAAAGGCATTATAATGCTAATGTGTTACCACCATGATTATTTATTGTTTCTACATCTCTGTTCTTGCAACTGATATAACTGATTTCATCCTTTTCCCCTGTCATTCATTTACAACCCTTGGTTACCTCACTAGTAACAGAAAAGTCTAAAGCATTGATGAACAAGTCAAAAAATCCCAACCCCAATACCTTAGAAGTAGCACACCCTTGTGGGTGCAATTCAGTATTTCTACTCTCTTCTTTCCATTTTTTAAAAAAAATCCATCTCCAATAGTATTATCATGTGCTAAGAAGGACATTGCTATACAGTAATAAGTGGCCATGTAGTGTTTGTCTCTATCCATCAAGTAATTATCTAGTCACTTAAGTTAATCATTTCAATATTCATAATTCAATGTGCCCAAAAAACCAATTTGCATTTGAAATGTCTTTCAAATGGGAAAAGAATATTGGATAAGTGTATGCTAACACTTATTTATCTATGAAGTGGCCAAGGAGTGTGCGCGAATGTGTTATCTTTGTACAATCATTTCCCAGGAGACTAGAGCTTTCCCTGATGTCCCATTCTTTCCATTAAATTCCAAAGGAAGATCCCATGACAAATTTTCATACCTCTTTCTAAAACTCAAGAGTGTTAGCAGCCAGAGAGGCTATAGAATGACAGAAAGATGTGTACCCGAATACAACAATGGTAGTACTCTTTGCCCTCTCCAACAACTTAAAAACACTACCAACACAAAGTCAAAAGATATTATCAAACACCTTGACAAAAGATAGACTAACAGAAGGTCTTTGAAGGTCCTTGGTGCCTCTGAACTTGGTTGTTTTCTTGCAGACATTTCATTACTCAAACTAGCATTGATGATGTTACCTAGTAATTGGGTAATGAAAGCCTCAAAGAGCACCAAGAACAGCAGATTTCAAACCTGAGCTGCAAATATTCTCCTTTACTAGAAGAGCCTTTTACAAGAGAAGAATTCTTTTAAGATATTGAAAATCAGATGTTTTATATAATATTATAATAGGTTTCACCCTACTCTACCACCAACATATGACATGGCAATGCGTCATTATGGAACGATATGGCAGGGGAACCTTTCACACAGAGAAATGAAAGATTCCTGATGATGTTGGCCCAATAGCCATTTGCTGGCAAAGTTTTAATCTGATCTCCTGCATTGAGCCTACAGTTGAATTCAGCAGCCCCTTCCAATTTTATACCATGTTTTTCTTTTCTTTTTTTAAAAAAAGAGCAATTGGAAGATAAACTGATGTCTCACAATCCTGCGATCCCTATCAGGGATCCAAGGAAATGGATCAAATGGGACTTTCATGCCATAAGTACAGAATGATTTGAGTAGAATGGAATGGGATATTGTTTGGTAAACATGAAAGTGCCTGTTAGTTATCAAAGGATGGCAAGCATTTGTTCAGCCTTCCTCAGATCCTTTACCCTTCAGCAAAGCCATTGCTTAGCATTCTTTTAAACCTCTGATATTTCCTGGCCCATGATGTGATCATTAAGTGCTGTTATACTGATTAGCAGCAGAGAAGGGGGAAGGGTGGGGGGGGGAAGGGAAGCTCTGGGATCTGGCATGATGAGCTTCTGCTGTTGTTCCTCTCACTCCTGCCTCTCTGAAGACTGACTCTTGCAACCATATTTCAATCTGCCTTTCATGCAGCTTTGGAGCACATTCAGAATTTGGAAATGACAAGTAATTTGTCAATATGTTTTCACCATATGTATTAAGCTTGATTTTTTTTTAAAAAAAAATGACAGTCAGCGGCCCTTGTAATGGTACCGTATGCTTTTTTTTCTTTGCTCTGAACATTTGAGCCTGCGCTGATTTAAGCCGGCAACAGATTCAAAATGCTGGCTTGTGTAGAGGTAGATTCCATAGATCATCATCCTTGTAATTCAGCAGCGAGACCACACACTTGCAGCCACACACAACTCTTGATTTCTGCTCAAGAAATAGGGAAATAATTGACCAAGTCACTTAAAAATAATCATACCTCTTTTCATGGAAATGTTTGGTCAGCGTGTGATTCCATAAATTATTTTATGGAATAAAAGAATGTATAATACAAGAATTATCCATGTCAGAAGCTACAACTTCAGGCCAAGAAAGATGGGAGAAGGAAAAGACAGTCTATAGCAGTGTTCTGTTAAGCACCAGTAAAATCAGGAGATCCAAACAGTTTAAATAGGCATAAAGATTTGTTGTGAGCTTGAGCTCTCTTCAAGGGCCTGAACAACTAATGGCCAAGAGAAATTAGCAGAAGATAGGAAGGAATTCAAAATGGACTTAGGTCTCTTGTATGTGTGAAGGGATTCATGATTGATAATGCAATTGACTCCTCCCTCAGGCTCAGCCTGGTCATCTCCTACAGTTTCTCAACCATGTCAACTTTAAGATGTGTGCACTTCAACTCCCAGAATTCCTTGGCTAGTTGAGAAACACTAATCTAGAGCAGAGGTTCCGACCAGTTCTTGAGAACTGGTAGTGGAAATTTTGAGTAGTTCAGAGAACCGGTAAATACCACCTTTGCCTGGAGATTTTACAGTATCCTTCCCCTGCCATGCCCACCAAGCCATGCCCACAGAACCAGTAGTAAAAAAAAATTGAATCCCACCACTGGTCTAGAGTAGAATCAGAAGAGAAAAAAATGAGATAAATGCAGAGGTCTAAGTCCTAGACAGTAAAATGGATGAGAATTTTAGTAGCAGGTGAAAAGCTATTTTGAATGTTCCTCTGCACAAAATTTCCTTATCATATAAAAAAATAAGCACAGGCAGAGAGGAATGTTTCTGTTTTTCCCAATTTCTTGCTGTATTTCATCTTCTGTGTGTAAGTGCACTTCTTTTAACCTATTTTTTTTGAAATGCAGATAAATGACTTGAGAATCTGAAGTTTACTCTGTTCTTTCAGAATTTCTCAACTCATTTCCATCTCAGTCTTCTGTATGTGAATCTGTCTTAAGTAGGAGAAGTGTTTTTTAGCTGATGGAACCTACACAACAGTTTAGGCGGGTTGCAAGCATCCTTTGGCAATTGCAACAACAACAAAATGTGTTGCTGGAGTTCTGGGTTGTTAAAAAATAGCCCTGCATCAGTTTAAGTGACAAAAAAACAAAATTCTAGAAATGCTTTTTCCTGTAAAGTGGAAAAAAGAAAGAAATATATCTGAAGGGCAGAGAAGTATCTGAAACAGAGCTGTACAAAGACATGCTGACAGATTAGAATAACAAGTGTAGTGCAAGACAGAGCATTCCATTGCAATAAAGGAATGGGAAGGCTATCTGCTTCACAACACATGAACCAGCTCTTATGTGCAATACCAGCTCTTAATGCATTAGAAGCCCCCCACAAGTACAAGGGGGGGGGGGCTTGTACTTGTTCCAAAGCAGAATGGGACAACTCACCATGGCCAACTTGTGGTGGAACAACTCATCATGTCCAACACATCAGAGGACAATTAACTGGGGGACAATTCAAGAATTCAATTTAAACATTTAAAATAATTCAAAAATATATTAATTTTTGTCATTCACATTTCATTTTGTCCCTCCTTTTGTATCCTTTCTTTAAAGAGTCTATTCTACCATTTCTTCAATATTAATGTAACTCTTGGCCATGGTGAGTTTTCCCACATTCAGTTGACCATGCCAACTTGGCCATGCTGACTTGGTCACACCAAGTTGTCCTAGACCCTTCCAGAGAACACGCCCCCCCACCATCTGCCTGACCACACCAACATTTTTTTCTGCTCAGACCATCTTTGCCTTCTACAAAGCTTCTTCATGGCAGTCACTGCTCCTTCTCAGAGCTTGCTCCTTACAGGAGCAGCTTCACTAGCACTACTTTTGATTTAGCTCCATCATTGGGCTACTAGTAATATAAAAACAAATGCAGTTTGGCTGGCAATACAGAGAAAAGGAAGCAAAAGTCTCTATTGAAACAATCCCTTTTGTAAATCAACTGGAAGTTGAAAGGCACTATAATTTCAAATGTTCAGGTTTCTGGGAAGTTTTCATCACCCAAAATGAGAACAGAAAGACAGTTCCTGTTCAATTTAATTTGCACCAGATTATCATCTTAGATCCCTGTTGTTGTATCTAGGAGCTGGGACAGATACACAAACTAGGAGTGGGGAGAAAAATAAATCAATAGATTAAAATTTGACGAAAATGCTGTATGTTGCATAAGCACATTCCAATTTCTCATCCAAATATGCTGGCAGACAGGCACATTTTCATAAAACTTGCTATAAATCATAAATCTGAATGCCTGCAAATATACAGATGTTCTTTTCAGATAAAACAAACAGCTGGTTTCCACCAGAGTGGAACCCAGGTTCATTAATAATCTTCCGAGCATAAATAAAATTTTAAAATGAGACTCACCATTCAAGGATTCCAGAACGGGGAGGAAATATATCACCATCTCCTTCTCTCTTTTCATTCATTTAGCAATTTATAAAGCTGCTGAACTTGCAACTCCCACTCTGGGTGGCTAAGATGGGTTAAAACACATAGAGAGAAATCCTAAAGTGCTTTTTTAAAGGGCAACTAACTGGACTTCCTTCTTCAGAACTAAAGAAACTTCTTGGGTGAGAAGTGAAATGTCTTCAAGGAAAAACAAAGAAAATCCAAGTGCCTTTAAAAAAGCACTTTTGGGATAACCAAGACCTGGATAACTAAGACTCTCTATAGACATAGAGAGAGGGAAACAAGAATAAAAACAACAAAAAACACATAGTATTACTGAGGCCAAAACACACTCATATTCTAAATCCAATGCAAGAAATAAGAGCTTCCAATAAGGCAGGGCATCTGAATTAATATTCATGTGATATAATATTATGGCAAGAAGCCAGATGAACATATACTATCCTATCTCTGACATTGCTCCTAGGTGTACCAGAGTTTATCTATGTAAATGTAGCCCTTATTCATAAGATCTTCCCACCATATAAGCAAGGTTCTGATCTAGATATACAGAGCCTGAAGCTCAAGAAATTGGTCTCCATGATTTGCTATGCTGGGTCAGTTACTCAAATTTAAAATGTTTTGGTTTATAGAATGTACGAGGTGCTCAACTCTGAGTGCCTTATAATTTATGACTATCCTCCAGAAATTGTGGGTGCTCCAACACTAGATGTTTTTAAGAAGAGATTGGACAACCATTTGTCTGAAATGGTATAGAGCAGAGGTCCCCAAACTTGTCCCCAGCAAGTTTGGAGACCTCTAGTAAAGGGGTTTCCTGCCTGAGCAAGATCCCTTCCAACTGTGTTATTCTGATGGAGGAGGAGGAGGAGGAGGAGGAGGAGGAGGAGGAGGAGGAGGAGGAGGAGGAGGAGGAGGAGGAGGAGGAGGAGGAGGAGGAGGAGGAGGAGGAGGAAAAAAATGGGGAAAGAAATCGTAATGGTCCACAGATATATATAAAAAAATGTAAATAAATACCCAGCTAAAAGGACTCTCAACCATTACACTACCCCAAAGTCTGGGAGAAGCCAGGATTTATTGGCTTCCTGAAAATCTTCAGGATGGCAGCCATCCAGAATTAGGGCAGATATCATTCCAGAAGGCATCTAGGGCGACAATAGTTCATCCTTGCTCTAGTTCCTTTGCAGCACATTATACCAGTGTTTCTTCTATCACTTGTCCTGCAATCCTTTATCAGTCTAAAAGATTTTGCAGCTTAAAGAATTGCTGAGGGAAACATATTTTGAGATCTATTATCAAAACTATCGTATCTTGTGTGAGAAATGAGTTGGTCTGTACCGTGTGACACCTTAATTCATATTCATTAACTTATGTGTATATCCATGTGTTATCTTTGTACGTCCTCTCCTCAGCCATGTCATCTCAGACAACACTTTCTGTGAGATGAAACATCTAAGTTTACAGGAGGATAAAACCTGCAGAATTGTTATCAATAGTACCTCTATCTATTAATTCACTAAAGTTTAATAATTTCTCCCAAAAATATGAAGGAAAGACAAAGAGACTCAGATTACAGTTTTTCAGAGACAAGGGCCAAAATGAAAGTACAGTATTTTTCAGGTAAAAATTCATGGAGAAAACAATTGTTTTTCATGAAGATCCTAGACTCAGTCAAAGGTATTGACAGTTTTAAGGAAGATATAGAAGCTGGTGAGAATAATGTGGACTTTTAGAAGGTCACTGCCTGATTAGACAATAGACCTAGAGGGACTACTGATTTAGGAATATACCTTTTACCAGCCTGCTCATTGACTTATCTTCATATCTGCCTAACCTCAATGTGAAGATGTCTAGCAATTGCTTTTAATTCCAGATCCTCATACTATGTCTTCATCTTGTCCTTGGTCCATTGCTAACCCAGTTTCAAGTTGTCTTTAGCTGTTCAATTTTAGAGAAGTGCTTTCCTTCTTTTCTTAAATGAATTTTGGCACACTTTATGGATGGCATAGTCATTGATTGCAGTGAGTATATAGATTTGTCCAGCTCCTCTTGGGCATTTTTACCTGCTGCAGGTAGGGCTCCTTCCTTCTGGCAGTAGACATTGCAATCTATACCCATATTGGCTAGGGCTGCAAGAGAGACTGGACATCATACTTTCACAAAAAATCTGCTTGTGTAAGATGTGAATGACATTTTCTGAAGTACTTCTCAAAGGAGTCTTTGCTTCTCAAGACTCCTTTGAAAGAGGGCTCAACCTGTGCTTTTAAAGCCAGGACTAGCATCTTTTCTGCACAGGACAATTTAACTGGAAAAATAGGTTCTGTCACCTCTGTGTCATTTGTTCTGTCACTGTGTGTTTCTGCTGCTCCTACCTACAGAGGTTTTGCTGAGTCGTTCAAAGTCTTACACATTTTGATGGGGTGCAGAGATCCCAGGAAGAATAGTGAGGGAAGGGGAAGTGCCCGAAAGAAGCAGCCTGCCTTGCAGCTGAACCTGACTCTCAGGGCAAGACAGACAGATGTGGGTCATTGACACAGAGTTCTGCAACCTATTGGAAAACTTGGTGATTATAGCACCTTCCTACACTTCTTACAACCCCACTTCACCCCACATTAGGGGAAATGATTGGAAATTGTTTTCTCTCTGGCAAGCAATGCTTGGTGGGAGGAGAAATGAAGCTGGGTGATTCCATCAGTTGCCTTTCTTGATTTGTCCTTAATTAAAACAGTAAACACAGCAACCATCGGTGGCTTGTTAGCATGGCAGGGTATGGCTCAGCAATTAGGCCACATTTTCTGCTGGCTCAAGAGCAATGGACAACAGTGTATCCTTGTGTCACTTTAACATAGGCATCTTTTAGTGACTTTAATGTTTTTACATAACTGCTATTCTGCCTTTAGTTGCACCAGACATTCTTCTAAAACTAGCAGCATTGCTACCATAGATAACAGTGGCAAGGGCCTTTAAAATAATAACAAAATAACAGAGTTGGAACAGAAGGTTCCAAGGAGGTCTTCTAGTCCAACCCCCTGTTCAGGCAGGACACTCAATACCATTTCAGACAAACTGTTGTCCAATTTCTTCTTAAAAACCTCCCGTGTTGGAGCACCTACAACTTCTGAGGTACATCCTTCCACTGATTAATTATTCTAACTATCAGGAAATTTCTCCATAGTTCTGGGTTGGTTCTCTCCTTGATTGATTTGATCTTTCTCAAAACTTCTTTAAACCCTGGAATTAGAATTTGGAGCTTTCTAAGTATCTACAGCTCTGTTACTAAGGTACTTTCAGCATTTGACAATTTTTCATTTGCAGTACAAGAAGCAACAAAAAAATCAGAATTTATGGATAACAGTAGTGAGAAAAGATCTGAAGCCCTATTTCAAGTATATACAGGGATGAGTGAAACTGATAAGTAGCTTTAGGCCCAGTTCAAATATTGATAAATTGCTCCACACAGAGTGGTGTGAACTTCCCAGGAGATTCTGTTTCATGAAGAAAACAATATATGCCTGACCTGGCAAGTGAAATGAATACCACACATAAAATGTCTGAACTGGCAAGTAAAATAAAACACCCTAGTATTTACGGCCATATTCATTCAAGTCACTGTTAAGAAATCTTGGCTGTAGACATGGGCATACACCTCTTAAGGATCTCTTCATCCTTAAGATAAATGAAATATAGTTTATGACTTTCACCAATCTACTCAAAGGTCCCTTTTGAGGTGATGGGATTAACTGAAATAATGGAAGACAATAATCTTTCTTGACCAGCTCTTGAAAAAAAAATCAGGTACTTTTCTCTCTCACCCTTCTTCCAACATAACAGAAATCTCAGCTGCTGCCTTACATTAAGCTGCTACTCAAATCAACACCATCAACATCTTGAAAGAGTTAGAGAAGACATCAAATTGGGAATAATGGCCTAGTGTAGAAATGGGCTCACTTTCTACTAAGCACCCGGAGATTAAAATACTTTCATATCATTTTTTTAAAAAAAGGCTTTTCATGAAAAGATAGATGAAAGGGGGGGGGCAGCGGACCACTACAATTTGAGCAGATAGAGGCCATTGGTTACCATAGTGATGATCAGTGGCTGATTGCCCTGATTGTAATATTTAAATTGATTTTTCCCCTTCTTCGTTTAAACTCTATGCCACAGGGATCTCTTACAAGGACAGGTTCCTCCATCCTGCATAGGTGAGATCCAACATAGAAATGGCAACCATTTTAAACAAACCTTCTATTCATATCTTCTCACATATAAAGATGTAGGGTAATAAAAAGAGTTTAGATGAAACTATATATGTCCTGAAACAGCTGCAGGTAATGCTTTCGTTTATGCAGTGCCTCTGCTTAAGTATGTTTCACATTGTTTTAAAGTGGACCTGAAGAAAATGTTTAACAGAAAGAAACATGTACAAATATCTTCCCAAAATTCCCAATCTAAATTAATTTTAAGATGTTCCTCTCTCCCTCATTTGGCCTGTATTATCCCTAATTTTCACAATTTATTCAGGGTTTTTTTTAACCAGTGTTTTTCCTGAAATAATATTAATAGATGAAAACTATTGAACTAGAAAGTCTGAAATCTAAAAGAAATCACAGATTGTTAGATTGTTGAGATTGTTATTATTTTGTGTCAGTATTTAAATGTTAAACCATCAACATTTTGCCTTCCAGCACAGAAATGTGTTTTGCCATTCTTGAAAACAGTTGCAATTAATGCAATTAAAATACTTGTTTAGGAAGTAAATCCTGCAGTAAATGTGTCACCAAAAATCAGTTATCCTTCTGGGCTGTTGAGCTGCGCACACATGGGACCAGTTTGAAAGCTATTTTTTTTTGTAGGTTTTAAATTAGATATATCAGAACCAGAATCAGAATTTGAGTAAACAAAAATGCCATTAGTTTTTTTTCTTCAGGAGAATTGGAGATGGGCTGTTGCCCATGGCATGTGTTTGCAATACATTGACTGAGGTACTGTTGCTTTTTTAATAATTCAAACATTGTTTGCCATTGCCCTTCCTTCCTTCCTTCCTTCCTTCCTTCCTTCCTTCCTTCCTTCCTTCCTTCCTTCCTTCCTTCCTTCCTTCCTTCCTTCCTCTTCCTTCCTTCCTTCAGAACATTTCAAATATTTTTACCGCTAGTTCAGTGGGCGTGGCTTGATGGGTGCACTTTGCACGCACACACGCACCAAATGTGCACATTGCACAGGTGCAGAGGCTTGCTGACTCAGCTCCTGAAATCCTGTCACTTCAGCAGCTGCCAAGCAGCAATCTGCTGTGCCACACAAACCAGCTGCACTTCAAAAGCAGGGAATAAAGGTTAGTGTTAGGAATTGATAGTCACCTAACAGTTGGGTTGGAAATATATAAAGCAGGATAGACATTTAATACTGTCTCCTTAAAGGAATGCTAAAATTGTAATTGGGTGTGGTTCCTCAAACGGCCATAAGATGGAGCCAGAAACCTGGGTTGTTAGTTCTGTTGTTAGTTGCTAGATGTTCTGATGTTCACTGTTTTTGGTTCCTGCATTGACTGTTGCTGATCGTCGTTCTTCTTGGATTGCTGTAAGTCTGTTACTGAACTGTTTATGATACTGGACTTTGTTATTTGGATTATCCCTGGACTGAAAACTGACTGCTTTAACCGTGTATGACTTGGACTGTTTGTTGGACTTTACTTAACTGTTTACTGGAAGTAAAACCTACATTTTACTATTCGGTGTACCTATGTGCTGGTCATGTGTTATTCAACATCACTCTCACTACATCTCCCTGTGTGCACTCATTCTCCTAATGGGGAATTACCTCAACAGTTAATATGGGAGCATGGACAGTTAGGCAGGTAGGCCCAACAACAGAGTGTCAGAGAGAACCGGTTCGATCTCCACTGCTCACCGGTGCTACCAGCTCAGCAGAACCGGGCCGAACCGGTAGAATACCACCACTGCTTCCTTCCTTCCTTCTTTCTTTCTTCCACCCATCCATCCATTCATCCATCATATTCTGTAATAGTTGTCAGTACATTTACTGCTTCAAACCAATGAAACATTTTACAGGCATGTTTCATTGGGGAGTTATTTATAAATTTTATTTATTTATTTATACTAAGGGGATTTATTGTAATAAAACCAATCACTCATTCAAATAGAGTAGGGGTGTCAAACTCATGTTGTCATGGTGACATCACATGATGTATCAGGACTTTTCCCCCCTTCATTAAACTGGGTGTGGGCGTGGCCAGCACATGATGCATCTGGCCCATGCACCGGGAGTTTGACAGCCCTGAAATAGAGGCTTTCCTTCACTGGAAGTATTCAAATTGAGATATGATAGCCATCCATCTAAGAGAAATCTAGCAGTCCCTAATATTTTCTTGATAAGTCCACGGTAGATATGACACCTGTACCCAATTCACTGTATAGCTTCAGCTTTCTATAGAATGAATGGCATTTATTTTTATAGGTAAACAGGATTGGATGAGACCAAGACTAAGGGAGAATGAAACCATTGTGCTTTTAGTATTTCTGTGTTGTCATTTTTAGTCAGGATAACCTTAGGGATTCTGTGCTTGCAAGTGGAAATGCGATTTTTCAAGTTGATAGTGTCATTTTATGTAAACAAAGTTAATTCCACTTCCCGCTATGCAGGGCCCAAACTCATTACTGAAACCACAAGCAGCACAATATAAAAAAGTTAACTGTCAAAAGAGCTTAAAACAAAGATGGAAATGGTTTCTACCCTGCTCTTCTCCCTTCCTAAAGTTGCTCAGCAGACATTAATTACCACATCAAGGTTGTTTAAATCTATATACATGTGTGTTCAGCACAATACTGTGTGCAGCCATGTATTCTACAATGCATATCACTTCTGCAGTTTGGGTTGCTGCAAATAAAAGCAAAAACTTAAAACTAAAATTCCAGATTTTAGGCATTACAGACATTACACTTCATATCTGACTTCAGTATATTCCACAGTTCTACCATGTAGCACCGTTCTTCCTATACTATTTATACTGATGCATTTTAACCTATTGAATCAATAAGCATTGGACTGATAATGCTCCCTACGGTTAGGTACAGCAGTGTGCATCAGCTGCCAAAAAAGCCAACACAGTCCTAGGCTGCACAAACAGAGGGATAGAATCAAGATCAAGTGAAGTGTTAATACTGCTTTATAATGCCTTGGAAAGGCCACACTTGGAATACTGCATCCAGTTTTGGTTACCATGATGTAAAAAAGATGTTGAGACTCTAAAAAGAGTAAAGAGAAGAGCAACAAAGATGATTAGGAGACTGGAGGCTAAAACATATGAAGAACAGTTGCAGGAACTTGGTATGTCTAGTCTAATGAAAAGAAGGACTAGGGGAGACATGATAGCAGTGTTCCAATATCTCAAGGGCTGCCACAAAGAAGAGGGGGCCAACCTATTCTCAACAGCATCTGAGGGCGGGACAAGAAGCAATAAGTGGAAACTAATCAAGGAGAGAAACAACCTGGAACTAAGGCACTTAGAACAATTAATCGGTGGAACAACTTGCCTTCAGAGGTTGTGAATGCTCCAACACTGGAAGTTTTTTAAAATATGTTGGATAACTATTTGTCTAAAGTGGTATAGGGTTTTCTTCCTAAATAGACAGTTGGACTAAAAGACCTTTAAGGTCCCTCCCAACTGTTATTCTGTTACAAGTTATAATGCCAAAAGTTGACCTAATCCTGTATATATACCTACATCTTAATGCCAACAACTTTCACTCTCTAGAAAGGAAGTTATATCTAGTCCAGATGAGCATAATCTACATACTACTGATACTTTTATTTCTGTAACCTTTAACTGGGTGAAGCAGAACATTGTAGGACAAGTTTTGAACCTCAAATGGGTATCTTACAAAATGCATCCAGGACTCAAGACTCTCCTAGAACTGAAATTTGACAACATTTTACGACAAAGTTATCATAAAGCATTTTATGACATAATATAAAGTGTCATAAAACATTCCCTGTGGTTAACTGCTGGTGTCTGACTGTGCTGTACACTTCAACATGGGCTATTTTCAAACCAGATGCATCTCTGAATATCTCCCAGAAAGCAGGACATTAGGAGCTCTTTCATTGATGAAGGCATTGAGGAATCTGGAAAGGAAATACAGTATATATCTCTGAAACAATGACCCAACTGGCCATGACTTCTCCAGTACCACATAATTCTTTATTTTCAACTTTTTAATGGTATTCTTTCTCCAAAGAAGGAGGAAGATGTGGAAGTCCAGCTTTATCATCTAAAACACAGGTAGGGAATGATTGCTCCTTTGTGACTTCTGGACTTCAACTCTCAGAATTCCTGAGCCAGCATGGCTGGCTCAGGAATTCTGGGAAGTCCACAAGACATAAAAGGGCCATCGTTCTCCCTTCCCACCCCCAATCTAAAAGATTGAGGGAGAGAAACCACTATAGTGATCAAATGAGAGAAAAGATACTTTTTTTTCTTTCCACCTTGCCATTCTTAGACACTTTCATTTTGTTAATATCTAATCAAGATTATTCCTTGTTGACCTCATTGTGATAATTTTGCTCTTCAGGTAGCTACAAACTGGGCTTTCCTGCCATGTTAAGACTTCTATCAACCAACCAGAATAGAACTGGAAGGGACCTTGGAGGTCTTCTAGTCCAACCCCCTGCTCAAGCAGGATATCCTGTATCATTTCAGACAAGTGGCTGTCCAGTCTCTTCTTAAAAACCTCCAGTGATGAACCACCCACAACTTCTGAAGACAAGCTATTCCACTGGTTAATTCTCCTCACTGTTAGAAAGTTTTTTCTTTTAATCGTAACACTGAGCAACCCTCACAGATCATTCCTAACAAGCAGCCATCATCTCCTGCAGGATAATTCGTAAGCCCTTACAACATTGTTGAGCATCTTTTCTTCATTTGAAATGACCTTTACAGGATAATAACATCTACCTTGTTGAGTCTTAATTGCCTAATTAGAAGAGGCTTTTTTTTTCACTTAGACAAACATTTAAAAAATCTTACTCTTTTAATTGTGCCCAGCTTATTTTCTTCCATTTGAATCTTAATCAGTTTTTTTTAAACAAACTTTATTGATTACAAAACCAAAATATCAAACAAACACAACACACAGAAGAAGAAAGAAAAGAAATAGAAAAAAAAGAAAATGATTAAAAAACTAACAATTCTACTATTGACAGTCTATGGTTCCTTGTTTGTTATCAATATTGGTGATACATTTACAAATACATCTTATTGCGAATATATAATTATGATTTACATTTTATGTTATTTACTGATATATTTTCTAGTTTTGTTCTATCCAGTCATACCAGCATTCCCAGCTTCTATAATATTCTGATATTTCTTTTTCCTTAAGTGCTAAGGTTAACTTGTCCATCTCTGCACAGGCTGTTATCTTCTGTATAACCATCTCCTCTGTTGGAATATCTGCTTGTTTCCAACACTGTGCAAAGGTTATTCTGGCTGCAGTAAGAATATGCAGTATTATATATTTGACATTTTGAGGAATTTGTCTATTAAATATCCCCAATAGGAAGAATTCTGGTTTTAATTCAATTTGCTCCGCCGTTATTTCCTCTAACGATTTTTTATTCTATGCCAGTATGTTTGGGCTTCAGTGCAGGACCACCACATATGAAAAAATGTTCCCTGTTTCTTTTTACATTTCCAGCAATTCGGATGTTAGGAGACATTTTCGCTAATCTCAAGGGTGAGAGATGCCATCTATAAAACATTTTATAGGCATTTTTTTTATATGCTGCTGATCTTTTAATTTTATTATTCCTTGTCCAAACCTTTTCCCATTCTAATAATGTAATACTACATCCTATGTTTCTGCTCCAAGCTATCATGTTACCTTTGACTACTTCCTCTTCTATTTCCGTCTCTAGTAAATAATTATAAAATTTAGTTTTTTTTTTTTAATCTGGACTTAATAAAATTTTATCTATTTGTTGTGCCTTGGTATAAATTCCAAATTTTTTCTTGTCCTGGCTATATCTATTTTGAATTTGTAAGCCCACCGGTCTACTTGTAGCCCCTGTTCTTGGAGATCTTGCCATGATTTTAAAGTTCCTTGCGCATCAAGAAGGTCTTTGTATTTTATAATTTTATTAAGATCTAGATTATTTGGATGTATCATCGCCTCCATCATTGAGATCCAAATTGGGATTTTTAAATAATGTTTTTTTTTATTTTGTTCCAATTAGCCAATAAGGAATCTCTAATTATATGTCTGTGGAAATACTTCTGCTTAATTTTCCCAATGTCCCATAAAATGCATGCCATCCCCTCTGTAAATCATGGCCTTCTAAGAATAAGATCCTTTTATTTGACAGATTCACCCACTCTTTCAACCAGAGTAAGGAGGCTGCACTATAGTATAATTCCCAATTTGGGAGTGCCATACCTCCCCTGCTCTTCATATCTTGCATTGCCTTTAGGTTTATCCTTGGTTTTTTCCCTTGCCAGATAAATTTGGTGATTATCTTGTTAAGTTCTACGAAGTAATTTTTAGGTATTTTTATTGGTATTGTTTGGAATAAGTAAATAAATTTGGGCAGAATATTCATTTTTATAGTGGCAATCCTCCCTAATAAGGAGATTTGCAATTTAACCCATATCTCTAAATCATTTTTGACTTGCTGTAATAATTTATTATAATTATTTTCCATTAGAGTTTTGCATTGAGCCATCAACCAAATTCCTAGGTATTTAACTTTTTTTACTATTTGTAATCCCATTATCCTTTCCAATTTTAGTTTTTGTTTTTCTGTTAAATTTTTAGTTATTAATTTCATTTTTCCCTATTAATTTTAAGTCCTGCAACTGCCCCAAATTGATCTAACTCTTTCAGTAATTCTTGACCTGTTTCAATTGGTTCCTCTATGAAAAATACCATATAATCCGCAAATGACTGGAGTTTATATTCTTCTTTTTTAAATTTTTAGTCCTTTTATTCCTGGGTTCTGTCTAATTCATGTAAGCAATGTTTCCAAAGATAATATGAAGAGCGGGGGGATAATGGACATCCCTGCCTGACTCCTTTCTCTGTTTTTATTGAGCACCTGTACTCTCCATTAATTATATTCACCTTTTGTGAATCATAAATTGTAGTCACGATGTTTTCAAACCTAGTGCCTAGATTCATATTGTAAATCTGTTGAATTAGGAATTGCCAATTTAAATTGTCAAAGGCCTTCTGTGCATCCAAGAATACAAGGGCTATTTGTTTTTTCGGGTGGGCTTCGTAGCATTCCAAAACATTTAATACTATCCTTAAATTATTCCTGATTTGTCTATTAGGAAGAAATCCATTTTGATCTTTATGTATATATTCATTCAATATTTTTTTCAATCTATTTGCTATAATTGTAGTAAATATTTTATAATCAGTATTTAACAGGGAAATTGGTCTATAGTTTTGTATATGTCGTGAATCTGAATCTTCTTTCGGAATCAATGATATCAATGTCTCCTTCCATGAATCCGGCATTCTTGCTGCCAGTAGGACCTCATTATATACTTCCACCATGAGAGGTCTTATTTGTTCTCCTATTTTTTTATAAAGTTCCCCTGGTATCCCATCGGGTGCTGGGGTTTTATTGTTCTTTTGGTTTTCTATTGCTGCTTTTAACTCGGGCCACGTAATATTTCTAATTAACATTTCCTTCATCTCCTCCTTAATTATTTTATCTTTAGTAATACCCAAATAGTTTCTTATCATATCCTCATTTACTTCCTTTTTATAAAGATCTTCAAAAAAATTACATACAATTTCTTTTTTCTGTTCTATCCCTTGTTGGGCATCCCCGTTCTCATCTATTAATTGGTAGATCAATCTTTTTTGTTTTTATTTTTTAAGTTTATAGGCCAACCACCTTCCTGGTTTATTGGCCTGTTCAAAAAATATCTGTCTGGCTGTATTTAACTTTGAGACCATTCCTTCTTATTCGATTAAATTTAATTTATGTTTAGTTATTATCATCTATTTTTTCAATTTTCAATCTTTTGGGGTGTTTTGTAACTGAATTTCTAATTCTTTGATTCTTTGTTCTAATTTATTTTGTTGGGCATATTTTTCTTTATTTCTTTTAGCAGTGTATGATATTGTTATGCCTCTTATTATCGCCTTCATTGTATCCCAAATATTCTGTTTCATAGTTGCCTCATTATTATTTTCCATTAAAAAATAGTCTAATTCCTCATCAAGTTTATTCAGAAATTCTTTCTCTTTAATTAACTGTGTATTTAAGGTCCACCTTTTCCTTGGTTTCTTCCTGCCTTTCCACACTATCTGAATTGAGTTGTGATCTGCCCATTCATTTGGTAAGACTTCAATCTCTTTTAATTCATTTACTAATTCACCATTCATCCACACCATATCAATTCGTGTCCATGATTGGTGAGGGTTGGAGTAAAATGTAAATTGCTTTTTCTCAGGATTTAATTTCCTCCACATGTCTATCAAATTTAGTTCAATCATCATTTCTTCACATGTTTTTGGTAGTTCTCTTTTTCTCTTCTTTCCCCCTCCCCACTACTATGATCTTTCTGGTGGTCCACAATAGCATTGAAATCTCCCAAGATACAAATATTCCTTTTATCTAATTCCACTAATTTCTCATGTAATTGTTTAAAAAATTCCCTTTGGTTATCGTTAGGGGCATAGATTACCACTAGTAGATTTAATCCAAATTTGTAACATCAGAATTCTTCCATTGGGGTCTATCCAAATTGGCTCTGCTTTCATATCGTCTTTCACATATACTGCTATCCCTTTCTTTTTCCTAAAATCTGCTGGTGACGTATACAAATTCCCTAGCTTGGGGCATTCTAAATATTTTTCTTCTTCCTTATATGAGTTTCCTGTAAACATATTATATCTGCATTTTGTTTAATTAATTTGGTTAATATTCTTTTCCTTTTTATCCTAGAGTTTAGGCCATTTATGTTAATTGATAGTATTTTTTTTTTCTTCATCCATCACCTAATTGACTCTTGCTCTTTGTCTTGTAGTTACTCCTGTCTCTCTTTGTGGCATCTTCAATTCTTCTCTCGATTGTGCGTCTTCGATTCTTCTCTCTCTTGATGTTGTTTATTTTTTGAATTCTTACAATTCCCATCTCTATTTTTTTGGTAGTCTTGGTCGTCTTATGAATTCATTTCTAACTCGTCTCTACTACTCGATTCTTCATGGCCTATCAATCGTTCGTAGAATTCTTGGGCTTTTTCCATGGAGTCTACTTTAATTTTTCTTTCTTCCCAAGTGATTAGCATTCCCTCTGGGATCTAAATATGATACCTTTTTGGTTTAATTGGTTCGCCAAGAATTTATAATCTCGCCTCTGCTCTCTCACTCTTCTTGGGATTTGTTTAAGCACCAAGATTTTTTTCCCTTTCTATGCAATTGTTTCTTCTCTAGAAATTTTATATATAATATCTCGAACTTTCCTTCTGGCAAATCTCACAAATCTTAATCAGTTTTAATAGGACTTTCTAAAAGAATTCTTCTTATTGCAGAATATTTTTTGTAAAAAGTTAAGCACTTAAATCCTATTGTTCCATAAAGAGTTTATGTTCTTCTCCTCCCCAAAATTGTAAGTGATAATATATCACTCTGATTTAGAACTTAGCATCCCATATGTAGTAGATCTGATTGACGATAGAGTGATGTGTTAATATGTTTTGTGTATATTAGTGTATGTGCATGTATATGGAAATTCTCAGTCATCCAGGTCATGGTTATCCCAAAGGTGCTTTTTCAAGAAGCAACTGGACTTTTTTGTTTTTCTTTGAAGACATTTCACTTCTCCTCAGCCGTCTGTACCTGCTGCCGGCTAACAACAACAAATATTGTGCACAACTTTCAACCAAAATTTCACTATAACTCAGCTCTTTCCAGCACAAGATTGAATTCATATTCTTACATCAAGCCCACACTCATTCTTTAGGGAAGATGAGGATCGAAATTATGGCAGGTTAGATAAACCAGGTGCTTTCAGCACCTGTTCTTGCTCTTTTAAGGCCAAAGGAAATCCCTGAAGCCCTTATCTGGCTGTTCTCAAGAGAATGTAGTCAGTCTGGAGAGATGAATGTCAGATGCAAGGAGCCAGAACAAAATATCACGAGATAATCAGAGTTACCTCTTTATTGCCACCTGCCTATTTACAAGAATCTTACCAGACTGATTGCATTCTCCTTTGGAACAGCCAGATGCAAGCTTCCTGCCCTACAAGGACTCTGCAATTGGCAGCCTCTTCATTCCTTACCCCACTCTATCAGTAGATTATATCACAGCAAGCTTCTCTATCAGTCTCCCAAGTCAAGAAAGGCTAGAGGGCTTTAAATAGATGGAAACCTTGACTCTTCATCTTCTTCCCAAATAAAAATATTTAGTATGTTTCCTTCTGATTAGAATTCCTGTATAAAAACAAAATAACAAAATAAATGTAAGCATTTTATCATGTAGGTCAGCTCTGTAAAATAAGATGTAATTTTCTTATTGGTCATAATTTTATTAACCTCATAATTCTTTTCTATTCTAATTGCATATCTTAACTGCAAATAAAATTATATGATGAAGATGATTTAAACAAACTTGCAGACTCAAGTTTATTTACATGTAAATATGCTCATCTCTAATAAATAGTTTACTTATACTTCTCTGAATTCTTTGTTCACATATTACATTAGATATACATCTAATGTAAAGTTTTAAGTGGTAACATGGTGCAAAGTATAGGATATTGCATTGGATATGAGTTGAACATTGAAAAAGCAATTTATTCTAATGTTCTATTAGTATGTTAATTGTTAAGTGGAATGATACAAGACTGGTTCAAACAGTGTAATAATTCATATGATAATGAATACCATATTTAATTTGAAGTTTGTTTGGGTTTGACTTAGTACAGGAGTGTCAAACTCATGTCATCACAGCATTATCACATGATGCATTGTGACTTTTTCCCTCACTAAGCTATGCGTGGGTGTGGCCAGCATGTGATGCATCCAGCCCATGGGCTGAGAGTTCAGGAAACTTAGTCGTTGTGGTTTATTCCAGGAACCATCATTTAGTGCAATGTTTGAGTTCAATCATTGTGTAATTGGAGTCTCTTTAACTGTCTGCTCAAACTGGGTTCTGGCGATTGACCTAACATTTAGAAAAAGAGCAAAAAAGTAGATTCATCCTTTGTGCAGTAATTTCTTTTCATAAAGCCCAGAACTAAGATAAACTTAGAATGACCTTTCCCTATATTTGCTGCCAATTAGAGAAGAAAGTGAGTTAATGGATGAATGGGATGATTCAAAACATTAAGCATTTTTTTCCACACTATTTTTTCCTTTACAGAGTCTATATAAAAATCCTTCAGATCAGAGGTGGTATTCAGCAGGTTCTGACCAGTTCTGGAGAACCAGTAGTGGAAATTTTGAGTAGTTTGGAGAACCGGCAAATGCCACCTCTGACTGGAGTTTTACAGTATCCTTCCCCTGCCATGCCCACAGAACCAATTGTGGTGATTTCCACCACTGGTTCAGATACCAGCTGAGGAATTTCGACACTAAAAGTCTAAGCCAGGGGTGTCCAACCATGAAAACTTTAAGGCTTGTGAACTTCAACTCCTAGAATTCCCCAACTAACCATGACTGACTAGGGAAATCTAAGAGTTGAAGTCCATAACTCTCAAAGTTGCCAAGGTTGGACACTCCTGGTCTAAGCAACCTCCCGTTGGCCACACATTCATGAGCCAAGATAGGGAAAGTGCAATAGACCCTATATTACCATGGAGTCTTTTCTGCTAGAGCAGAGGCTCAATGTGTGAGCTGGAAACTTTTCTGCACACCTCAAAGTCCTCCAAAGTGTGTAGTCTTAATACTTTGCAACAAAATACTTTTGTGAGCTAGTAACTAGAAAAGGGTAGTGATGAAAAGGGTAGTAATGATCTTGTAGAATTCTCTCTCCTGTGAGTGATGGGTGGTTTCTCCCAATTTCCTCGGGATGGAAAAAATTGTCAAAGGCAAAAACTAGCAGGGACAATAGTGTTTGCACCCTGGGAGAATTTCCCTTATAAGGCCTTCCTTTGAAATTTAATGGCAAAGTAAGAAATTGGAGGTTGCAAACTGCTAGAGAAAAGATTATTCAATGAAAGAGATGTTATTTCACAACATCCCTCAGGTAGCTTTTAATTAAATTATGGTCAGAAACACAGGATAGCAATCAAGGATAGCAATAAATATGCAAGAAGTTATTCTTTCTCTGGAATTTTCTTCTTTGAAAAAATAAAATAAATTGGATTCTTCTTTTATCAAATTGAATGAGAACTGGTAGAAAAAAATAGTGCAATATGTCCTTGCTTGTGCAATTTGTAACAAACTCCTGAGGCATGCTAGAATATGAATATGTTTTATTTATCTTTGCATCATGAAGATGCAGATTTCATATTGCTTACAGCAGTTTTGGCCCAGGAGAGTTGAATTCTGAAATATGTTTATTATAACTCATTCAATTTGTGTAAGCAACTAACTATGATGGTGAGATAATAGCAGCAGACATCATGACATCACTCATCAAATTTCACCTTTTCATATTTGTATCCCAATGTTGGATGCAAATATGAAAGTCATAGTTTGTGCTCTGATATTGCATTTTAACATTGATCTGTTCCAATGGTGGGATTCAATTTTTTTTTCCTACCGGTTCTGTGGGCATGGCTTGGTGGGCATGGCATGGCTTGGTGGGCATGCTTGCTGGGTGTGACAGGGGAAGGATACAGTAAAAATCTCCATTCCCTCCCCATCCCATGAACCTGCTTTCCAGTTCTGTTCTCCTGTGCAGGGCAACAAAAGAAGACCCAGCCAATCAGCTGGGACTCAAGAGGCAGGAAATAGATGGGGACGGGGCCAGTCAGAGGTGGTATTTGCTGATTCTCCAAACTACTCAAAATTTCCACTACCGCTCCAGAGCTGGTCAGAACATGCTGGATACCACCTTTGATCTGTTTCTGGCTTTTCCTGCAGATGCCTATGTTAGCTTCTATACTACTTTGGAATATGGTGGTTCTATTTAACAATAAGGGTATTTTAAAAGACCATATTTTATGGCAATGAACTTTGTGAATAAAATGTTTATGTCAGATCTAAAAAAAGTTACAAATTAATACATTGGATGAATCTTCCAGTCTCCTACCTGACAGCTGCTCTACATTGGCTAAGATTTGGGCAAGGAACTATAAGATCTATATTTCTGACTCAGAAAGTTTCTAGAGTTGTTAGTGATGAAAAAAAAACAACTGCTCTGTGCTAAATGTATTTGCAGTGAAAGTGTCTTGGGTATTTACTTATGTTTATATATTTTAGATTCTCCCTATAAAACAAAAGCAAGTTATAATTAAACATTTTAACATGCAGCAAAATTATATAAGTATATTTAAAGCTAAAAGAAAAAATACATAAAATCAACCATCAGATCATATATCAAGTATAATAAAATGGAACAGAATGAAACATGTTGGTGAAAATGGGTTTTCATCTTTTTTCCAGAAACTATCAAAGAAATACCAGGTAAACTCCTTGTAGAGACACAGGGCAGCTTTCATCATCAAGGTCCTCTTCCTAATAACTGTTTTCTGTCTCCCGTCAGAAAACAGGAACTGGTATATGTTGATAACACCTTTTTGTCGTTTTGGCATACTAAATGTGTGTTGCACCATTGATCCCCTCTCTTGAAATGTCACTTGCGGTATGCAACTTGCATCCATATCTTAAACAAATTGCCTATGGTTATGATAGACAGTTTGAATACAAATAGAAAAAGAATGCCCCTCCGGTAGTCTTTTATAAAGCCCACCAGATCACTTTAAATTCCCTCCCCCTCATCTTGTATTCATTTCTTAAAACTGCATGTCTGTGGCATGTGTGTGAGTGGGGGAAGGCAGGCAGGCAGGCAGGCAGGCAGGCAGGCAGGCAGGAAGGAAGGAAGGAAGGAAGGAAGGAAGGAAGGAAGGAAGGAAGGAAGGGGAGGGAAGAAGGAAGGAGGGAGAAGTGGAAGGAAGGAGAGGAAGGAAGGAAAGAAGGAAAGAAAGAAGGAAAAGGGGAAAGGAGGAGGAAGAAAGAAAGTGAAGGAAGAAGGAGGGGGAAGAGGGAAGGAAGGAGAGGAAGGAAGGAAGGAGAGGGAAGAAGGATAGAGAAGGAAATGGAAGAAAGGAAGGGAGGGAGGACTTTGCTTGTGCTGGGAAATAGATCTTGTCTTTTTATCAATATACAAAGATTCATTTGATCCAGTATGCAGCTGCTTTGCTCAATCTGTTCCCTGGCTGTTTTTCCTAGTGGCGATGATATTGGTACAACCTTGGTGCCCTCTATTAAGTCTTCCTCCCCTTGGTTGCCCACCAACTAGACTGCTAAGGAGACCCTGGATAGTCCGTTAAAACTCTGGTATCTACTGCCCCCTGGAACAGAAGCATCTGTCCTGTTTTCCTGGTGGCAACTTCACCATCTCTATCTCTGCAAAAACTCCCCTCCCCTCCCCTCCCCTGACACACACACACACACCCCTTCGTTCTCCAACGGTTCCCTTCCAGGAAAACGAATGGTCAGCTGAAAACCACTGCAGCTGATCACTGACTTTTGTTTTTTTCCCCGAAAGGGGAAAAAAGAGTGAGAAAGAGGGGGTGGCGCCCAGTCCGCTTTAGGCAGCAAAAAAAAAAAAAAAAAAGCTTCTCCTAATGCCAACAAATAGCCTCCCCTTTTAAAAATGAGCTTCCATTTCGCGTGGCACTTCCTCTGTCATCACCACGGCTGCCTTCAACTTTTGAACTCTTGTCAGCAGCTACATTTGCAGCTCTGGGGTCGGGCGGGAGGGGCTGTCGTAGGAAGAGGAGAAAAGAGAGGGCTGGGCAGAGCCGCGGAGAGCCGCGCACTCCCTTTTGAGACACACACACACACAGAGAGCAAAAAAAAAAAAAAGGGTGGGGGGGTAGCGGACGCATCCTCTGGGGGACAACGGAGCACCGCTGGTCCCCGCTGCAGTCATACTTTATGCTTTGCCGCAGCTCCCGAGCCTGCGTCGTCGCAGTAATTGTCACGGTGACAGAACCGGGAACATGCGCTGTAATTAGGACAGTTGTTTTGTCATGTGTAACCATCTGAAGAAGGGGAAGGAAAAAGAGGCGAATGTGCATTAATCTGCACATCTGTAGCATCAAGAAGGCAAACTAGGCGCAAGGGCGGAAGGAGGCGGGGGGCGGGGGGGGAGAGAAAAAACTCAACGTAAATGCGTGCTAAAGTGGAACCAGTTGAATATGACTAAAGATAATTCTTTCCTCCTTTCTTTCTTCTTCCTCTTCCTCCTCCTCTTCTTCCACCTCCTCCTCTTCCTCCTTCTTCTTCCTCCTTCCTCCTCCTCCTTCTTCCTCTTCTTCCTCCTCTTCTTCTTCCTCCTCCTCTTCCTCAGGATCAAAGGACACAAGGAAGTTGTTAAAACTTGGTTCTGGGATGCAAGCAGCTAAGGAAATCTTTGGGCAAAGCTGCTCCGCAGAAAAAGGTTGAACGCACCTTCACAGAAATAAGTCTTTTTTTCCCCTTTCCTCGATCTCTTCCATGCCAATTTCTTCCTGGTTAGATTTTGAGAGCTGTCTTGTGGAATGCAAAATTTCCAAAGAGGCCCCTGACAATTTAACATAATACCAGGAAAGGATAGCAAAGCTTAAAAAAATAAAATCACATTAACAATGAAAATTAGTTAAGACCAGAGGTGTGGTTAAAAAAAAAAAAAGTCAAGATCTGTGATAGTACAATCAAAGCTTTTTATCTACATCACACAATCTCTGCATTAAAAAAATCAGGCAGAGTTACAATCACCTAAATTCTTTCCCACTTTTTAACACTCTCTATGTATATCCCTGGTTAATGGCACAGAAGTAGTTGGCTTTCCAAAACATAACTCAATTATAAACCATTTCCAGTAAGTTTTCAAACTGGCAAGTGTCAAACTGAGTTCTAGATCCAAAAGAGCAAAATATACATTTCACACTTTTTGCCTAACTGGGTGGATTCCTTTGCTATCAAGAGCTGAGAGCTACCAGCTCAGCATGGCTGGCTTGGGAATTCTGGGACTTGAAGTCCCCAAGTCATAAAGGGGCCATTGTTCCCCACTTGTTTTGGAGCATTGAATGAACAACCGTACTGCCTTCAAGAGTTATACTTTTGTCTTGAAAAATATAGAACATAGAATAATAAAATTAGGAGAGGACTTGGAGTTGTTTTTAATCCTCTAACCCCTGCTAAAGCAGGAAACCTTATATCGTCTCAGATAGATAGTTGTCCATTTGAAAGCCTCCAGTGATGGAGTAACCACAATTTCTGAAGGCAAGCTGTTCCATTGGTTGATTGAACCATCAATTAAGCATCAGGCACATGGGCACTATCATAAGGAAAATTAAATAGACATAACCTCAATCCTATTATTTTTAGAAATCCAAGCAGGAATAGCAATAGAAATAGCAATAGCACTTAGATTTACAGACTGCTTCACAGTGCTTTACAGCACTCTCTAAGTGGTTTACAGAGTCAGCTTATTGTCTCCAACAATTTGGGTCCTCATTTTATCCATCTCAGAAGGATGGAAGGCTGAGTCAACCTTGAGCCTAGTGGGATTTGAACTGCCAAACTGCAGGCAGCCAGCAACCAACAGAAGTAGCCTGCAGTACTGCATTCTAACCAGAGGTGGTATTCAGCAGGTTCTGACCAGTTCTGGAGAGCTGGTAGTGGAAATTTCGAGTAGTCCGGAGAACCGGCAAGTACCACCTCTGACTGGAGATTTTACAGTATTCTTCCCCTGCCATGCCCACCAAGTCACGCCCACAGAACTGGTAGTAAAAAAAATTGAATCCCACCGCTGATTCTAACCACTGCCCCACCGCAGAATGGAGTATATAAATAATTATATCAATAAAGAAAATAGCATTTTAATATTCCTTGCTAGCCAAAAGCAGACCAACAGCAGGTCCATCTGCTCTTGGCTGGTAAATTGGACTGGGAATCATTTTCTACCCAAGCCCCACAGCACTGTGACATCACAATGCTGGCATATTGAAAAAGAAAAGGCTTGCACGATGATGTCACTGCAGGACAGAGCTTAACTCTCCCTGACCACAGATGAACATGTGGACATTAATTCACCTTTAAGTAACTGGAAAGAAAAGCTTGTTAACACTCCTACACCTGATTATTGCTTCCTCACTGCTAATGGTAGCAGAGAAGCAATGATCCTGGGGAAATTCATGGAGAAGGATAATCTAGCCTCTCCACCCTGCTGCTCCCAACTGCTGTTTCTTTGTGGCTGATTGAAACATGGAGCCTGCAATCTGTTGCACTCCATCAATCGTTAGGTTGATGAGTGGACAGTGGAAGAGAAACTCTTCTCATTCTTGAAGGACAGAAGGACAAACAAAAAATGTTAATTATTGTCCAACATTAAAAAAACAATAACTGGTAATTCTCATCCAACTCTTTTTCTTACATAATTTTTCTCTTTAAGAAAAAAAAACAAATTTCTATGATTTGTTTATAACTCATGATTTATGATTTATAGTGCTGTCTTTCTAAGGACTGCAGAGGTGAATCATCTGAGAATTTGCAAGGACTACAAAGAAAATAATTGAGTCCCATGTACAACCTATAGACGTCTCTCCTGTTACTTTAAAAAACAGTTTTTAAACAACAACAAAAAAACCACAATATTTTTTAAATGATGAGATGTATACTTCTCTGCCATATTCTCAAAAATAAGGCCAGCAGGCAGCAAAATTAGCAATATTCATGTAGGAAATGTTTTCTTTTAAGAGGACACTCAAACTATGAAGTGCCTATCCTATTTTACCAGATTTTTTTTTCTTCCACCCCAGGCTTTTTTCTTTCACTCTTTCTTCTTTCAACAGGGACTGGAAAGCTGTATTTTGATTCCTGTCTGTGAGCTGTCTGTATATTCCATTTTACAGGCATTGGTGCTGATTTAACAGTACCTTGTAAAGAATCCAAAGATCACCTTTTGAGAGAATGGAAAGCTTGCAAAGTAACAATAGCATAGCAATTTGCTTTGCTTGTAGTAAATGGATGTTTTTGTGGAACAGAAAGATTTGCAATAAATAAGACTAGAAAGACTTCCAAATGCTATTGTGTGCCATAATACCACTGTGATCTGCACTGGCTTTTGAATGGTGGAGGTTTAAAAGCAGAATCCCATAAAAACCTACACTTCAAACAGAACAATGTATGACAAAGATAGCTCTCTGAGTGGTCTTGAGCCAGAATCAAGAGTGCCTGCATTAAAAAGAGGGCGGGGGGCTTTGTGACTGTTGACAAGAGAGGTGGGGTGCAGATTGGCTCTGAAATTGAGTTAAAATGTGAACTGCAGGCGAAAGACTGTGATTTCTAATTCGTTTCCTGAAAAGAATCTTGCTAGCCTGGAATTAAAAGGGTTCAAAGGGTTATTTAGTTTTTTTGGTATGAAGATCTGGCCTTACCTTGCTTGTTATCTAAAATAACGCCTTGATCTGGACTCACAATAATTTCCTTTTAAACTCCACCATGAGCTTAAATTTCTTTGCTTTGTAATAAATTATTCATTTCTTCCAGAAACTCAGAGTTGCTTATATAGCACTCCTTCTCCCAATTCTTCTCAATATCCATGTAGGGTAGGAAGTTTAGGAGGGAATACCTGGCACAAACATGTCCATGTCACTTTTGTAGTCCAGAAGGACTTTCTACCTCTGGGCTGTCAAACTCACAGGCCACGGACTGGATGCATCACTTGCTGGCCATGCCCATGCCCATGCCCAAAAAACTCCCGATATGTCATGTGATGCCGCTGTGGTGATGTGAATTTGATACTCCTGTTCTACCTGGACAACTTGGTCCTTCAATGATTATCTTTACACACACACTTATCTTTACAGGGAAGTTCCCTAAACTCAATTCAGCTTTGAAGTTTGTTTTGGATATACAATATGTATACTATACAAACTCCTAAAAACTCTATTTCCAGTCTCTATACCATAGATTCTTAAATTGTTTCACCCAATTACCTCTTTTCTTAGTCTCAAGTACTATCATTATTTGAGCAAAGAATTTGGCCTCTGTTGTTTTACACAAGCATCTCAGCAATGACAGTGCCAAATGATTCACAAACAATCAATCCGGTCCATTTACCCCCTAGGATATGCCCACATTACCCTTTGGGACTAATTATCCATTTAAATACTTGTGTTTTACACAGTCTGTGCATCCACAAAAGATGCCATTTTATTGTGTGGTGTTAGCTCATCTGGGATTGCCCATGTGCACATCTAGCTATTTGGAACATCTACTGATAGCTGTTTGTGTCTGAGTTGTTAACCTAAATATCTAACAAAGTATTTCAGACTCAGCATCTTAAGATATGTGGACTTCAGTTCCCAGAATTATCTAGTCTGTATGCTGGTTGGGGAAATCTGGGACTTGAGGTCCACAGATCATGAAATCAAGGCCCAGAGCAAGTGCCTCTTGTTCAGCACCACTGCAAGTTAGAACAGTTGCTGAACAAGTGGTCATTAACAGAGGACTGCCTATAGTAAATTATTGAATGACTTGCTTGATGTTGTATTTCATTATTTTTGTAATGTATCTAAGTATAGATGCATGAAAAACAAATCTACTTAAAGGCAGGAACCCTGCTGCAGACATTGGAGGACATCTGCAGAAATGGATTGGGCTTGAGATTATGGTAGATATGATATTTTTCCAATAGCTGTGCAAGGGTGCCAAACATAGTACATGCCTGCAATGCATGCAGATGTGAGGCACGGAACACACATTCACAGCAACACCAAGACAGCCACTGTTCCCATCACTGCTGCCAGCTGTTCAGCCAATCAGTGATGAATAAAACATTATGGATAATTATACTGCCTTCAATAGTTCAGTGCCCCTACCATTTACCAACAACTTTGGCAGATCTTTTGAACAATCTTCTCCATAAGGTTAACCTGTACAAGTGGTCACTCTATCTTCTTCTTCCCAATCAGAATATGTGAGTCACCCTTGCTGAGGACAATCTGAATTGTTGCCCTGGTCCAACCCATCTGGAGGATTCCAAGGAGGGAAAGGTCGCTGCAGTAGAATGTACCAGCAGTAGATGCAGGCTTCCTTGAATGACACATTTGCAGAGTGACAACCATACTTCTTGACATACAAGGGCAAATGCCATCATAAGCCACAGCTCATTACAAAGAATATTCCTGGATATGTGTTGGCTTAACTATGTAAGGCTAATGTGATGGAGTGTGGCGTTGCGCTCATGTTAATTTTGCTCTTGTTTTTCTCCATTTCTCTTCTTGTTTTTCTTCAATGAAAGCAACATCCAATTAACAAATGGATTTATCCCATTCTTCTCTCCTTCGCCTGCCCTAATCAAATTTTTAACGTTCCTGTCTGTGCAGTATCTAGGTGTAACAGCTGGAAGGAAGAGGTTGCCACATGGCCTCCCTTCTTTCTCTGCTGCCTGATTACCCAGTGGGAAAAAAAATGTTTGCTGTGAAATGCACAGACAGTGTTGGATGCTCTTCCAGAGAGACAATAAAGACAATTGCACTTGCTCCGTTAAACTCTTTTCTTTCTATATCATTTACTTTCTCTTATTATTTCTATTTTATTTTAATATTAGCAACCATAGACCTTTTTTGCATTACAACTAGTCAGCATATATGAGCAGTGAATTAGACTAGAAGATTTCCAATGTCCCTTCCAATTTTGTTATTCTGTTAACAGTTGAAAACAGTTGATCAAACATAGATTTCTCATTTACTGGATGGGAGCTCTCAGCACAAATGTCAGGAAAATGCAGGTGATTCAGTAGGAATTCCAGTGACTAGTTTTCAGAATCATCAAAAAATAAAGAGTTCAGCCAAGGGCTATCACGAAGACATTTTTCCATATCAAAGTTAAAAATATACAAATATTTAAAAATTCCATCCACATTATTCTCTCAGTCAGTAGGTCAATATTACAGTAAGGTACACTGAAATATGTGTGTGTGTGTGTGTATTATATATGTATGTATGTATGTATGTATGTATGTATGTATGTATATATATATGTGTGTGTGTGTGTGTGTGTGTGTGTGTGTGTGTGTGTGTGCCTGATGATGGCAGATGAGATTCTGCCGAAATGTTGCTACAACTTTAAAAGCACAACTATAATGACGTGGGAAAATACCCGAACAAAGCCGAATGCCATACATCTAAGTACCCGCGAAAACTTAAGAATATATATATATATATAAGTTCCTACAGACTTTTTAACTAATGAGAGACAGCTACATATTTATATGCATAATGAGACATGGTGTTCATAACTGTTAAGGTAAATTATCCAATAATCAATTTGCTTTTGACATGAACATTTATCTGATGCAGGTTTTTAAAATGCAGGTTTCCAAATTTTAATCCTTGAATTTCCAATAGAACTGATGCTTTGCATGTGAGTTTTAATAGCATGTTTTTTAAAAAAAACATGGGCGGATTTTAACCTAGGAAATATACTGTTGAATAAGTACTGTTATCTGACTCACTGCACAAACTAATGGGAGAGAAACATCCAAGCTAATTTCCAATCTATCTTGTGATGTTCTTCCTAACCATGACTAATATTTAGCCAAATCTTTGCTTTCCAGAGTATCCTCCCACTTTCCTGCTTTGAAATTGAGTTTTTACACCTTCTTCGAGCCACTATTTATAACCTAATTTGTTACCAAAATCCTTTTCTTGCCCTTCCAATGCTAGAAAAGCAGCCATTCAAGAGTGAGACAGAATGCAGCAAAGAAAACAAGATTAAGGATTGATTAAACAAATCTCCATGATGAATTCTCTCTCCACCTCCCAAGTAATTTCTTAGCAATGAGGAAATACTCAACACTGCATGATTTAAGTTTACCTCAGGGTTTTTCAACCTTGGCGACTTGGAGAGGTGTGGAGTTCAACTCCCAGAATCCCTCAACCTGCTTGTAAATTCTGGGGAATGAAATTCATACCCCTTTAAGCAGTGGTGGAATTAAAATGTTTTTACTACTGGTTCTGTGGGCGTGTCTTGGTGGGTGTGGCAGGGAAAGGATACTATAAAATCTCCAGTCAGAGGTTGTATTTGCCAGTTCTCTGAACTACTCAAAATTTCCGCTACCGGTTCTCCAGAACCTGCTCAATACCACCTCTGCCTTTAAATTGCCATGGTTGACAAACCCTGGTTTACCTCATTTCAAGCAGTTAAACCAAGGCAAGGGCCATAGTTAGCAGACAAAGCTGACAGAGAAGTGAGTTTTGATCAAAAATTAAACTTCTGTTCCCTTGGACAAAAGCAGATAATGGACTCATTTTCCCTTTGCACGTCCAAGTCAAGTGGCATGTACAGCCAAGTTTTGATTTATACTTAAACCAACATTCTCCATTTCATCCATTTGTTCATTCAATTTCTTGGCCACTCATCTCACTAATACAAAGAGTTTACAATATAATACAATTTATCAAAAATTGTATATAACACAAGATGATTCTGGGTGGTATACAATAAAAAGTTGGGGTCTCTATATTTAGGGTCTAAATATAAGTACTACCCTAAACTTTGGTTCTGTAAAGCAGGCAGGACATGTAGAATAGAGTAGAATAGAATAGAATAGAATAGAATAGAATAGAATAGAATAGAATAGAATAGAATAGAATAGAATACTTTATTAGCCAAGTATGATTGGACACACAAGGAATTTGTCTTGGTGTAAATACTCTCAGTATACATAAAGAAAAGGTACATTCATTAAGAATCAAGAATCATAATGTACAACACTTAATTATTGTCATAGGGTACAATCAACAATCAAATCATACTAGGAAACAGTCAAGTGGGAGGGGATGGGTGAGGAGTGGTGGGAAGATTAACAGTAATAGTAGTGTACACTATGTAAATAGTTGAACAGTGTTCAGGGAATTATTTGTTTAGCAGAGTGATGGCTTTCGGGGAAAAACTGTTCTTGTGTCTAGTTGTTCTAGGGTGCAGTGCTCTATATCCTTGTTTCGAGAGAAGGAGTTAAAACAGTTTATGTCAGGGATGTGAGGGGTCTGTAAATATTTTCACAGCCCTCTTTTTGACTCGTGCAGAATACAGGTTCTCAATTGAAGGCAGGTCGGTAGTAATTGTTTTTTCTGCAGTCCTAATTATCCTCTGAAGTCTGTGTCTGTCCTGTTGGGTTGCAGAACCAAACCAGACAGTTATAGAGGTGCAGATGATAGACTCAATAATTCCTCTGTAGAACTGTATCAGCAGCTCCTTGGGCAGTTTGAGCTTTCTAAGTTGGCGCAGAAAGAACATTCTTTGTTGTGCTTTTTTGATGATGTTTTTGATGTTAGGTGTCCATGTTAGGTCATGTGATATAGTAGAACCTAGAAATTTGAAGGTCTCTACTGTTGATACTAGTATTGTCTAGTATTGTAAGAGGTGGTAGTATGGGAGGGTTTCTTCTAAAGTCTATCACCATTTCTACGGTTTTGAGTATGTTTAGTTCCAGCTTGTTCCGGTTACACCATGAGGCAAGTTGTATAACCTCCTATCTGTATGCAGATTCATTGTTTTCTCGAATGAGACTAATCACTGTTGTGTCACCAGCAAACTTCAGTATTTTAACAGATGGATCATTTGAAATGCAGTCATTGGTATATAGGGAGAAGAGAAGTGGAGAAAGCACACAGCCTTGGGGGGCCCCTGTGCTGATTGTACAGGTATTGGATGTGATGCCTCCTAGCTTCACCTGCTGCTTCCTGTCTGTTAGAAAGCTTATGATCCACTTACAAGTCTGTTCAGGTACCGCTAGTTGGTTTAAATGTAGACTGGAGTTAAAAACTAGGTCAATGCTAATCAAACTGGAATGTGTGATAAGCCTATCCTTGATTAATCAAAGGCCTTTCTGATCCAGCATTTTGTTCTCACTGGAGTCAAACTGATGCCATAAGCAGGAAATTAGATTCAGATGAATTTTTCCTTCCAATTCTACAACTGGAGTAGAATTGGAAAACATAATGGTTTTAAAACTCCACATTAATCTTGACTTTGTCATAGCTATACCATAGCTATCTATGCCTCCCAAATATCAGGCCATATGGTCCTGAGCCCCAAAGTCTTCTATTTCTCAGCAACATCCTCCATCCAAATTAAACAGAAAGCTGCCCAATACAATTTCAAATCAGGTAGACCCAATCGTCCTCTTCCTTTTGCATTCTGTAACACATTCTGTTCCTTTCCCTGCCACACAAATTTAGATATATCTTTTTGTCACTGTTTAAACGATTCATCAGTTGTCAAAACAGGTATTGTCTCTAACAAAAACATCATTCTAGGTAAGACATTCATTTTTATCACATAAATTCTCCCCAGCTATGACAATTGTAGTTCCTCCCATCTTAACACATCTTTTTAAACTTAATTCCATGTCTTAGCATAGTATTTGAAATAGCATACTATTCTTATTTGTCATAGTGATACCCAGATATTTTACTTTCTTCTTAATCTTAAAATCTACTTTATTCATCAATTCTTTTTGAGCTTCTATTTTCATATTTTTAATACCATTTCATCTTCTGTTTGTTGATCTTGAAACCTGCTGGTACACCAAATTCTTTTAGTTTTCCACTAACATTTCTCTTTAAAGGATTCTTTAAAGATCCCTTTAAAAAGGGTTTTTCAAAATCAGCAACAAATCATTTGCAAAAATCCTTTTAAGTTTCTTTTTTATTTTTACTTCTACAATGACCTTACCTTGTCTCTGCTTGAGCAGAGGTTGGACTAGAAGACCTCCAAGGACCCTCCCAACTCTGTTATTCTGTATTCTTAAATCTCTATCTAGTATTTTAAGTATGAAAATAAACAAAAGAAGAGATAATGGGCATACATACTCTATTCCTTTTTGTTAGCTTATAAGGCCTTGATAAATCTCCATTAATTAGCATCAATTATTTGTGCTTTCTGTGAAGTATACATTTTGATTTTACCCATTGTAGAAAGTTCTCTGCAAAGTTCCTATCTTCCAAAACTTTTAACAGAAAAGCCCAGTTCAGATTGTCAACGTCCTTCTCCTCATCTAAGAAAATCAATGTGGCTTATTTTTCTTTATGTTGTTCCAAATATTCCAAAATATCCAATACATTACTAAGATTGTGTGATATGATAGCAGTGTTCCAATATCTCAGGGGCTGCCACATAGAAGAGGGAGTCAAGCTATTCTCCAAAGCACCTGAGGGCAAGACAAGAAGCAATGGGTGGAAACTAATCAGGGAGACAAGCAATCTAGAACAAAGGAGAAATTTCCTGACAGTTAAAACAATTAATCAATGGAACAACTTGCCTCCAGAAGTTGTAAATGTTCCAACACTGGAAGTTTTTAAGAAGAGATTGGACAACCATTTGTCTGAATTGGCATAGGGTCTCCTGCCTGAGCAGGGGGTTGGACTAGAAGATCTTTAAGGTCCCTTCCAGTTCTATTCTATTCTATTCTATCCTATCCTATTCTACACTAATCCTAATGAATCAATTCTTATGAAATCCAGACGTGTTCCTTCATCTTCTCATCTCATGTTTGTGTCATTGCAAAGATGATGCTGGCCACTGGATATTTCTAAACTTCTATGGGTGTTGAGTTGAATCTCTATCTATTTTCCAAATTGAAAGTAAGAGATGTCTCCAAGTTCAGAAACTATAGGTGGAGTGGAAAAAGCAACACAACATTTACACTGTGGGGTAACTGTTGAAATTTTTACTATCTGTGAGCAAATACAGCAACCACATGGAAGTGCAAGAATATCAATATTAGTCTTTTTTTAAAAAAGCAAGGAAATATCTTGCTGAACATATTCTGCCACCTTGAACAAAAACTGAGCATAACAGCACAGTTATAATTACAGGAAATGGTGAATAACATTGAGGCAGAATGTTCATAATCAATTTCTTTTAATCTATGGTTTAAAACTGAACAAAGCAACAGGCAGTCTGTTAGTATGACAATCTGAAGTCCATTTATATTTGGAGAGAGAAAAATAGTGGCAAGAAATTTAAGCAATGATAGAACTATACTAGCATTTTAGTAGAATCATAATAATTAGCCATGAGACTAAAAGATCATCCAGACCATTTTTTAAAATCTTTTCTGTCTCCTTTCAACTATCTAATGTTTTTCTTGTTATTGTGTTATAGTATTTTTACAATTATTCTCTCCATCCCTTTGACTCACTGTTTACTTTTTAAAAAATAATGTTATCTTCCATTCAATTATGCTCTGTATTATCTCATGTATGTATATGTGCATGTGTGTATCAGTGGTGGGATTCAAAAATTTTACTACCAGTTCTGTGGGCATGGCTTGGTGGGCGTGGTGTGGCTTGGTGGGTGTGGCTTGGTGGGCGTGGCAGGGGAAGGATACTGTAAAATCTCCATTCCCACCCCAATCCAGGGAAGGGATACTGCAAAATCTCCATTCCCTCCCCACTCCTGGGGGAAGGTTATCACAAAATCCATTCCCTCCCCACCCCACTAACCTGCTTTCCAGCTCCGTTCTCCTGTGCAAGGCAACAAAAGGAGACCCGGTGAATCAGCTGGGACTTGGGATGCAGAGAAGAGATGGGGGCGGGGCCAGTCAGAGGTGGTATTTGCCGGTTCTCTGAACTACTCAAAATTTCCACTACCAGTTCTCCAGAACTGGTCAGAGCCTGCTGAATACCACCTCTAGAGTGTATGTATGTATGTGTATATGTATGGGTGTAGGTGTAGGTGTAGGTGTAGGTGTAGGTATACAATGGTACCTCGGTACTTGTCACTAATTTATTTCTGAAGACACAATGAATACTAAAACCATGTAACTTTCCACATAACCTGCTATTTCGTCCAGAAGAAATAGTGTCATGAGGCAGCTGACATCAGCAGGTTCTTCCTTGTGGTAAAAACCCAACTAAACTGGTTGTCAGTTCTTTTCTTGAGAGACTAGTTGGGGACATGAATGAAACTAACTCTCTCTGTCGCCATCAGTCTTTCTATCATATAAGGTATGAATTCTGCAGCATTAATCAATTCTATGTAATAACTTGACTTTGCAAAAAAAAATATCTTCTATAATCTGTCTATAAATAAAATTTCAACCTCCACAGTATTACAGGGACTTTCAAAAGGGACAGGTTCTTATAAAGGGTCATTATTTGAAGGCCCCTCTGCTGATTTCAATGAAATTTGACAAGCTCGATCACCTCATAAAGGTCTAACAAGACTGTAAATTTTATACGATTCTGCCAAAGAAGAAGTTTATAGCCTATTGTGCTTCACCCACCACTATATCATGAGATAAACAGAATCCTGCTTAAACAAATCCCACTCCATGTGCAGGCATTGAATGAAGCTGCAGAATTTGTGGTTCAGTCAGGAGAGAATTGAGCCAGTCTCAGAATGGTCCAGTTTGGAGTTCAAAGCAGAATCTGTTGGTCATCTGCATATAAAGTGCTGACATTCCTTCCTGCTGTGAAATGTGGAAAACAGTGTTAATGACACTTTTGAAAGGCAGCAATTCCAGGAAGTTTTGATAATTCAAGAGACAAGCAGCCTAAAAAAGTACACAAACTGTGAATCATTAATGGCTGCTTATGGTGAGTTAATCATTGCCTACTCAAAATTATTGCCTTGAGTTTATGTAAGATCTCCTAAGAGTCAAGCTGAACTCTTGGTGACTTCAAGGATATGTCCATACAATTTTCTTAATAGTACAGTGCTTTTACACTGGTTTCTTCAGCCTTTGGATCTAGTATTCCTTTTTATCCAAATCTAGTCAGGACTCATCTTTCCTACCTTCTGAGCCCAGGTAAAACATATCCAGGTACTGTTACCTGCTGAGGCTCTCCTCTGCTTTACGATACTACAAAGATGCAATGTTTTTAAATGCCATTTTTCAGTTAATGGACACTATCACATTATGCAAATTAATGTCCAATTCTGTAGAGTCCTCATTTTATGACTTGTAATTGAGCCTGGCAATTATGATTGTAAGGGGATGGTTTTTAAGTGAATGCCACATTTGTTACTCAAATACCATAGTTGTTTACCAGTTGTAAAATAGTTGTTTTGCCAGTTTCTGACAAAACCATAAGCCACAGTCAGTGGCCATGAAGTGGAGCAAATAGACTTAAATGGAGGCTAGTTGCCAAATGCACAAAAGAAGGTCATCAAGTCAAGGATTGGTGTCAAAACTTTGAAACTGGGTCACAAATAGCTTTTGGAAGGGGCCACTGCAACTATGAATGAACACTAAGCAACTAGACATAAGTTGAGATCTACCTATAGCATGCTTATTAGGAATTAATTTTAATTCCTATATTTTCAAACACATTCTTGCTCCAACGTTGTTGTAGTTTGCTGGCAGCGGGTGTGGACAGCTGAGGTCTCTGAGAATGAGGACTCAGATGAGGATGGGGATGGGGCCAGGACCATCAGGGAGTGGAATGCTGCCTTCAGAGATTGTAGAAGCTGGTAGCAGTGATGCAGAAGTCCCCGAGGAGCCTGTGCCCAGTGCACGTGTGTGCAGGGTTGCTCAAAGGAAAGAGCAGCTGCAGCAGCACGGGTGACTCAGGACTAAGTCTGTAAGGTATTGGCCCCTCCCTCAAGAGATAAAAGCCAGCTGAGAAACCAGAGTTCTTTGCAGGAAGCAAAGAAGTTTTTGCACTCAAGCCTTGTAGATGTTCAGAATATCTTGGTTGGTGTTTGGAGACTCTTTGTGTTTGAAATATTTATTAGTAACTTTATCTAGTGTTCTTGGCAGCCTTGCACAACTTTGGCAAGGCTCATTCTTATCAGAGACCATTAGTTGGAACAGCCTTTTACTGTAAAGGAACAGAATTCATAAAGAATCATTAAAAGCTTTCGCTGCTACCCGTTTCGTGTTTGTTTCCTTGGAACAAGGTTTGGGTCAGAACAAACACGTGTTTGGTCAAAATGGTACATTATTGGGAAATGACATCTTCATATATATTTTTCTTTGCTCCTTTTATATTATTTTCAACTCTTATATTAAAGCATACATCATGCATATCAGGTTACTCACCTATTATGGGAAAGCTAAATGGCAATTTGCATGATGAAGCTGGGAGTGTCCTTTTGCTCAGGGGTATTTCCAATTACAATTAAACAACTGAACTATGTGATATTGGTTGAGTTTAATGAGCTTCTGTGACCAACAGTCTGAACAAACAGTTGGTATTTCAGGAACACAGATGGAGGGTGGTTTGTGTGGTCCCCATTCTTCTGGTAGATCAGCACACGTTGCAAATGATAATAAGTGATATTTCAAACACATGTTCTTCACTATGTTGATGAATTACAAGCACCTGGCCCCAAGGAGCTCACAGTATCTATTAATAGGCATTAGTGAGAGACATATGGGGCTGAGATGTACTAATAATTGGACATAAAGAAATAAAAAAGTGGAATGTTTTTAATACACTGATCCGTTCCTTCCTCACCAGTTTTCTTCACATTTGTGGAAATGATATCAAACACATTTGTTCCTCTAGAGAAGCATTTCTCAACCTCAGCATCTTTAAGATGTGTGGGCTTTAACTCCCAGAATTCCCAGTGGGTCTTTCTGGCATTCTTGGAGATATCAAAAACTAACCTTGCGAACTTTTGCACACAGAAGTGTTCTCCAGTAACTGTTCTTCTCTTTCTACCATGAAATATGGGATGGGACTATCCTACACCTCTTTTCATCTTGAGAGGCCCTTTTGCAATATTATCAGATTTTTTTTGCACCTAATCTCAGGTGTGCCCAGCAAACAGATAGATGGATAAAAGAAAAAGCAGAGAAAGCTGCAGCTGCCATGCCTCCTGTTTCAACAAGAGGGTTTAAAATAGGAACTTGGTAAAGGGATCCCTTGTTTATGTTCAACTCATGAGAAGATTACCCAATACTTTCAAAAAAACTCCATGGAAGAAAATAGCTTTTAGGTTAGCACCAACCTCTTAGAATCCAGACCAATACAGATTCCAAACTGCACCTGAAAAAGTGACATTTGTTGATAAGCTCCTGGGCGCTGTGCCGGGAGCAGAAGCAACAGGATAAACTTTGTTTTTAGTGCAACCTAAGCACTTTTCCCATTTCACATGATAATAATCTCAACCTCCCCCCCCCACACTCTTTTTAACACAACAATGAAAACAGATTTTGCAGTGCCATAAGTTGGCTTCATCCCCTACTGCTTTGCTGGCGCATCCATGATTTTACAAGAATCTATTACATTACTAAGGGATTCTAAAGGCCTTCCAACTTTGCTTTTCATCTGTAAGAAAGAAGCATTTGCCTGCCCTGTGTTTTCAGGCATTTATTAGCATCTAATACATATCAATTTTACAGAAGACAATGTTGAAAAAGCACTATGCAATCTAAAACCATCTCTATCTATTGGACTGGACGGAATATGTGCCTACTTCTTAAAAAAGTTACCCACTGCCATAGCAGAACCTCTAAGCATAATCTTTGAAAAATCTTTCAGGACCAGCTTCTTGCCAAAACTATAGTCACAAGCCACAGTCATTCCCATCTTCAAAAAGGGAGATCCCAGCCTAGTTGAAAATTACAGACCAATCTCTTTATGCTGCATCACCTGTAAAGTCATGGAATCAATTATTAACCAATCCATTATCCTCCACTTAGAGACAAACAACCTACTCTCTAATAAACAATTTGGTTTTAGGAAAAAACTATCATGTAATCTGCAACTCTTATACTGCAAAAACATATGGACTACACAACTCAATCAGAGCAAAGCAATAGACGCAATCTACATAGACTTCTGTAAAGCCTTTGATTCAGTGGTACACGACAAACTACTCCTAAAACTAAAATCTTACAGTATCTCTGGACACCTGCATAACTGGATAGAAGCATTCCTGTCAAACAGACAACAAATGGTCAAAATTGGGAGCGTCCTATCAAATTCTGTACCTGTCAACAGTGGTGTCCCCCAAGGCAGTGTTCTAGGATCAACTCTTTTCATACTCTACATAAATGACCTCTGTGATCATATCAAGAGCAACTATATTCTCTTCGCTGATGATGTAAAGCTATTCAACACCACAGACAATACTGCTACCCTTCAAAAAGACCTCGACTATGTATCAGAATGATCAAACAAATGGCAACTTCAAATCTCAACAAATAAATGCTCTGTCCTACATATTGGCAAAAAAAATCAGAAAATAAAATACAGGCTGAATAGTCAAGACTTTGTTGATGATCCAAACTCTGTCAACGATCTTGGAGTACTCATCTCAAATGACCTAAGTGCTAGAGCTCACTGTAACTACATAGCCAAAAAGGTGTTAAGAGTTGTTAACCTAATCCTATGAAGCTTTTTCTCTGGTAATGTTATACTACTAACTAGAGCATACAGAACATTTGCTAGACCAATACTCGAATACAGCTCATCAGTCTGGAACATTACGTATCTGATATTAACACAGTTGAGAAAGTCCAGAAATATTTCACAAGAAGAGTTCTCCACTCCTCTACTTGTTGCAGAATACCTTATGCCACCAGACTTGAAATTCTAGACCTAGAAAACCTAGAACTATGCCACCTTCGGTCCAATCTAAGTGTAGTATATAAAATGATACATTGCAAAGTCCTACCAGTCAATGAATACTTCAGCTTCAACCATAACAATATAAGAACAAACAATAGATACAAACTCAAGGTTAATCGCACCAAACTTGATTGCAGGAAATACGACTTCAGCAGCAGAATGCTCAATGTCTGAAATACTCTACCTGACTCTGTGGTTTTTTTCCCCAAACCCCAAAAACTTTAACCTTAGACTGTCTACTATTGACCTCACCCTTTCCTAAGAGGTCTGTAGGGGGCGTGCATAAGCGCACCAATGTGCCTACCGTCCCTGTCCTATTGTTTCTTTTATATTTTTTTTATTTTTCTTACATGTATCCATGTATTCATAATGATGTTTTTACTTATACCTATTATCTTGTAAGCAATTGACAAATAAAAATAAAATAAATAAATAAAAAGCTCATTAAAACAGTGACATTTTCCATTGCAAGGAAACGGCTTCTCCAGCTTCCCAAAGTTCTGAATATCATCAGTACACTCATAATACAGAAGAACGGGGGATGATAATGAATAAACCTCAGGGCTGTGCTTTTAGTTTCTATATGAAATTGCCTTTGTGAAAAGCAAAACACTGAGCTGCTTACAGATTCACCCAAGGCTGTGAGTGGATTGAGATGCAAATGTTCTTCTGCCCATTTTTCTACCAGAGCAAGTTCAGTTGAATGGCTGAGATTTTACTTTTAAGGCTCTGTCAAAGGAGAAGAGGAATGGGTTTGAAGTGTGTTATACAACCTCAGCAGCTTTTAGGTGTGTGCACTTCATCTCTCAGAATTCACTAGGCAGCATGCTGTCTGGGGAATTCTGGGAATTGAGATTTGCACACCTTAAAGCTACTGAGGTTGAGTAACAGTGGAATAGAGCACTCTTGTGTTTATGAAATGTCCAGGAAGTCATTCCAGGGGTCTGTAGCTTCCCAGCAGTAGCATCCACAGGAAGTGAGGAGATGAAAAATTATAATGGCAGCCAAAGTACATAAAGTTAAGTAGAAGTTCCACTTCTTTATTCATGTGTATGACACTGGCACTCCTTGATGTGATGTTTTGCATGTTTAGATTCAGGAGGAGGGGTGGCGTTGGCACTCCCTAAGGTTTGGCACCCTAAGCTTATATCTAACAAAAAACATTGAATCCCCGTCTAGCAATTAAAGTAAAAAAGCTGCAATACAAAAGGGTAACAACATGGGGGGTACAGAGCAAGAAAGAAACAAGAATAGGCATTGAATTCTGTTTGAGTGATTCTTAAGTAACAAGTGTGTGAGTTTGTAGAGGGCACAAACAATGGCTCTGAAGGACAGTAGGAAGATCCGTTACCAAGACAGTGATAAGACAAAGGGGGCTTGAGCCCATTCCACGAACGAACTTGGAAAAACTTCTCCATCAGGCCCAGGGGTGGGATTCTACCAGTTCTATCCAGGTCTATAGAACCCCTTGTTAACTTTCTAAATATCAGAAGTTAGACGCAATCTCTTTTTTCCACCCTTATTACATTCTTGGCATACAGCCTAGACTTCCTGTTTCCGGAGCTTTGGGACTTGGCTTTCTTAAAGGGGAAGGGTTGTTTTAAGATTTTTACACTGCTGCTGGGAGGAAATATTTCCCTGGACAATCAGCACTTTGAAGAAATAATTGAATAATGAAGAAAGGTTTTAGTGACAGGGAACCAAGATGAATGACATTCAGCAAGTCTTCTTGGCTCACTAGAAAAATTGACATTCAAATGTGAGTTTACATACTCTTTCTGAGTTTTGGTCTAAAACTGGTTTTTGGTGAAGGTTAATTCTGTGCTTGGTGAAGTTTGATTCTGTTTTTATTGATGAGATAATTTTCCCTATTCAGCCTGAACAAGCAACAAGCTACTCTTGTGATTTAAATATTTGTATTGTGTTTGAATTTTTTCCTGCCTCATGGGTTCTTTTTCTATCTGGGGACGGGGGTCTTCCTCACTGCTTTAATACTATCTGGCACTGCCCTTTTGGAGTATACTTCCAAGAGGCAGGATGCAAGCTTGGCACTGATTTTTTTTATTGCCTTTCTGGGGGGCATGTGACCTTTCCTTAAATCTGGATGATTTCCTTAGGATATCTTGTGAGGTGAGTGAGAGCAGCTGGTATCTTTAAGTGGTGCAAATGGATCTAAGGATTGCTTTTCCTGGGTGTGCTTTTTCTGGAGAGCTTAAATAACCTCTCTGCTAAAGAGTTTCACTTTATGAGCAAGAGTTGGTTGCTTGATAGTTATCACTGCATTTTAACTATTTTCATTCCTCAGGGTGCTCTGGCACCCTTCCTGATTTGTAACTCTGGCATGCAAGTATTTTTAATCTAATGATTGGTATTTAGGGCAGCTTTTTGCAAGCAAAGAAGCTTTTTGTATTTTTGTACAGGTAATCCTTGATTTACAACAGTTCATTTAGTGACCATTCAAAGTTACAATGGCACTGAAAAAAGTGACTTATGACTATTTTTCACACTTATGACCATTGTAGCATCCCCACTGTCATGAGAGGCCAGGCAAGGAGAAGCGCCCCTGGACATGAGTGATGTCAAATTGACCATGCCCACCCAGTCACATGACCACCAAGCCACACCTACCAACTAAGCCATGCCCATAGAACCGGTTGTTAAGAAAACTGAATCCCACCCCTGATCAGGCCCCTTGTTGGTTCATACCAAAATAAAGTGAGGGAGGGCAAGATTCATTCAAGCTTGCAAGATTCTCTTATGGTAACTTTTCTAATAAAGTACTGTAGTTTCAGAGTAACATAATAACAGAATTGGAAGGAACCATAAAGGTCTCCTGGTCCAAACCCTGCTCAAGCAGAAGACCCTATACCAGAGGTCCCCAAACTTGGCAACTTTAAGACTTGTGGACTTCAACTCTCAGAATCCTCCAGCCAGCATAGCCAATACTTGGAGTTGAAGTCCGCAAGTCTGATTGATTGTTTTAATTATCAGGAAATAAATTTCTCCTTCGTTCTAGGTTGGTTCTCTGATAATTTTCCATCCATTGTTTCTTGTTCTGCCTTCATGTGCTTTAGAGAGTAGGTTAACTTTTATAGGTTTCAAACTTATGTGGCATTGATATCTTAAATTGGCCTAACTTATAAGGCTGGCATTTTCACAGAAAGCAGGCTTTAGTTTGATGATGGCTCCTATAATAAGTGATTTTGGTGTCAGGAGAGAAGAAATTGGCCATGGATGTAGAAGCAACAGGGCTGACTACTTCTTCTTCTAACCTACTATTTCAATCTACTTTTTCTAACCCACTTTCTCCTACACTTTCTCTTAAGCATCAATTTTCCTTTGTGTAACATGAGGCATTTGGATTTATTTTTTTCTGAACAAATGAATTTCACCTTGCCATAAAAGATTATAACTTCCTTTGCCGACTATCCAATGTCAAGTTGGCATGTGCTTCTATTTTACAAAGAATATTTTTCAAGAATGTTGAAAAAGACAATTTCACAGGTGTGAAGAGGAGCCTGTACATTAAATATGTCTCCCTTTTTTTGCTCAAATTACTTCAAACAGCTAAAGAAGACTCACAACAGCAAAATGTATATGGACAATGCTTCTCTTAGACTTTCTCTTCTGAGTTCTACTGATGTTCATTACCCTGAATGTTTAAAAATTATGGGTGATTATCCAGATTAATTTAAACAGTGTTAAACATAATCTAGCCAGAATTTAAGGCTGGATTTGCATGCCAGGAAAAAGCCTCCAAATCAGCAACCTACTTTTTAACTTGGATCATTACTCATCTATGATTCATTGTGTAGTGCTCACTCAGAAAATGTGGATACCTGTGGGATATGATTGCAAGAACTGTGGGTAAATATATTAAAGGAAGATAGCCATAACAGTCTTTCAATCATTTCTCAAAAGGATTTTACCAAAATTCCAGGATTTATAATAGGAAATCCCCACTGTGCAAGCAAAAAATAAAAAATAAAAAGACTCTCTTCTGACTTGCTACTCTGAAATTAACTATTTGAACTTAACTGGAACCTTAATGACCTGCCAGCTTTTTTTCCCCTGAGTAAAATGACAATCTACTTCTTCTAACCCAATTACAGAGCTCCTAGAGGACAAACACGAACAAGCTTTGGATGACTGGGAACCATATTTAATAGCCTTAAGACTAGGATGAGTAGGGAAATGGGAAATTTCAAGTTTTGCTCTTTGCAAGCAGGAACATTGTTTGCTTTTGGCTTTCATTAAATTAAACCTATTTTAGGGTCTTTTTACAGCTTGCAATTGTTTCCACTTCCAAATGGAGGGAGATCAGAATTCAGCAATGAAGTTGGGCAGGCTCCAGGATGTACAGACAATGGAAATATAGGTTGCTCAGAAAATGAGTCCTCCAACCACATCTATGCTAAGTTACCACCATGCAGACCTTATAAAGAAGTTTTGTTTTGCAAAATGGAACCAATTGTTGGGGTTTTGCAGCCCTTTCCCCCAAACTGAGCCTGGCATTGACATGATTCAGACCCTGAAAAAGCCAACATATTCTGTCAGATGTTCACCTCCATTGCATTCAAATATTTGTTCCAACTTAATTCAATGGCTTATAGCCACCATTTTCTCTGCTCAGCTACATGAAACTTAAAGGAGCACATTTGGAACTGCCGTGATTGGACACCAACCAACCAATAAGATGCTGCAAGAATCATTAAAATGGATGGTGTGGTAGATGATAAATAATGAAGTGTAGTGTAGTTTGCTATCTTACCCAAAAATCACAGTACTTTTCTTGCCTTACAATTTCTTCATAGGCTTCATCCCAGACTGAGTGATGTGCTTGGAGAAGTCATGAAAAGTAATTTCTACAAATTAAGGTTTTGTCAAACGGAGGTTTCTCAATCTTTATTCTAACCTACCACCCTAATTTGCTACTGATAATAGCTTCCAGCCAGATCCAAAATAAAATGGATTTCTACTTTTCCCTTCCTTCTTCTCCTCCCTCCCTCCTCCTTTTCTGCATCCTTCATTTCTTCAGCAGCTCAGACTTTTATTTTTACACAGAGCGTGTAAAACACACATGCTATTCTGGTACACCTGTGAAGGTGGGGTTTTTTTTCCCCTGGCTCATTATCAGTTGGGGAGGGCCCTCCCTGGAGACTCCTCCTGAGGACTACCTTGGGCTGGTGTCTTCTGAAGATAAAGCTTGTCCACGAGAGCTAAGAACCCACCAGAGTCAAGAAGAAAGTCTCGGGTGCCAACAAACGGTTAATGGATGAATACTTTACAAAAAAAGTCAAGACAGACTTGTGATTCTTGATGTTAATGAAGGTGTCACACATTGTCTACAGAAAGTTGTGCCTGGCAATCTTCCTTTTTTCGGATGCCTACACCACTGACATTTCATCTCACATTCAAAGAGCACTACCTTAATGAAATGCATAATTAACATATTCTAATTGTGCTGAGCGCTGTGATGATTTTGACAGAACTCACTTTCCATGTCTAATTTGATGCTAATTTAATCTGTTCCTCTCCCGCTGACATGACCTTTCTTGATTGAGTTTCACTGAGGAAAAAAAAAATTTTTTTTGATGGATTGATTTATCAGCACTGCGGAGACAACAAAGGCTCAGGGTTCATAACAGAAACGGGACGGGAATGCCCCTCCAAGCCCGTATGCTCTGAACTTTCCAGAGACTGTTTGTCTGATCTTCTGATGGAATTTGTGAAATGTGACATCTGTGTAGAGGTTTGATCTTGGCAATAAATAGAGTAAATACCTTACCGTGCCTGTGAAACCTTTCAAAGGCAAGCTTCTTTAATTCTTTCTCTCTTTTGTTCTCTAGTAAACTCTGCAAGTGGATGTTGAAAATAAATACACATGATCTCCATCTGATGGAGTGTAGATTTGTCACAAGCTGCCTTGGTGCTCTGTGTGAGGTTTATTTTGGACTGTCCTAACAAAACGTGAAGGAGTCATGCCCTGATAGTGGTTACATTCTTGGATGTAATGTGGGAATACAGTAGATGTCGAAAGACATGCAAAGCAACAAAAATCTTGTAGCAGATTGTATTGATCACATGGCACTTTTTATAACTGGATGCATCATTTCCGTCAGCCAATTTCTTTCTTTAGTAGCCTAGAATAGGGGAGGGATCACCTGGTGTCCTACTTTCCCATTTCTATTCTGTTGGTGTAATGTACATAGATGGGTTAAAGCTGGAATGACCAAAGGCCACTCCCTCTGGGGCTGTTCATGTTAATTATGCAAAGCTTTGTTTCCAGGGTCTCGGTGCTTTGGATACACCGATATACCTAATGTAGATAATTATGTATTTTCATTTCTTCCCTGTTGTTGATGCCTCTCTTTCTTCCTCTCTCTGTTTTTGCCTGTCTTTGTCCCATATTTGCCAGTTAACTGTTTTTGATGTTTCCTGATGTTTAATAAATAAACATCCAGTTAAATTTTTTGCTGGCTGAGCTGAGTGGCATGTGTGCTTGCTCTAATTTGAATACATTGACATTGCCTAGGAAAGTGATGGGTGCAAACAAAACTGGAAATTCCTTACAGCTATTTCCCAACATCTGTTAAGAGCAGAAGATTTTCAGCTAATCACACATTATGTTAATTTAATTATGTTTTGGATGTGGGATCCCAAAAAATTCAGTTGTTGGGTTCAATGTTCTAAAAAATACCAGCTTGCTTTTAGAAAACAAGTTGCTTTTGATTTTCTTTTTCTGTGTTTGGAATTAATATTGGCTTAAAAGTGTCTTTTCAGATGTTCATACCTTTCAAAAGAAAAAAAAAGGATTGTTTAGTATTTAAACTTAAAATCTGTCCATTTTAAGGGATTTATGTATGTACAGGTATGTGCATATATGGGTGTTTGCATGCATACATGAAGATGAGATTTTGATCATTTTTTAAAAAATTGAGAATTGCTTTACTCCCTGAGCTAAACTCAGGAAAATCAGCTGAACAGGCTAGGCACTACAAAATTAAATTCCAGTGATTTGTGGGTCTGTAATCTAAGTTAGATTTTCAACCATTATTGTTGAGATATAGAGTCACATGACTGAATAAAATGTGACCATGTTTGTGGACAAAACTTGCATCTACAAACCCATGATTTCTAGGTGGTCTGAGAGGGCTGTAAATTCAGGTTGGCCCCAATCCATACTTATACACCTCTGTATATAATTCTGTTGGGAGCAATATGCTGACTCTGTAAACTTCTTAGAGTGGGCTGTAAAGCACTTTAAAGTGGTATATAAGTCTAAGTGCTATTGCTATTCTGTATATGAGCTCTGTATATGAGCCAGCAATGTGCATAAGCAGCCAAAAATGCTAATACAATCCTGGGTTGTATAAACAGGCATATATTCAAGATCATGTGAAGTATTAGTACCACTTTATAAAACTTTAGTAAAACCACGCCTGGTATATGCAGTTAATTTTGGTCACCATACTACAAAAAAAGATGTTGAGACTTTGGAAAATGTTCAGAGAAGAGCAACTAAGATGATCAAAGGCCTTGAGATGAAAACATATGAAGAATGGCTACAGGAGCTGGGTTTGGCTAGTTTAAAGAAAAGAAGACTTAGGGATGATATGACAGCAGTATTCCAGTACTTGAGGGTCTGCCACAAAGAAGAGAGGGTCAAATTATTCTCCAAAGAAACAGAGGGCAAGACAAAAAAACAATGGTTGGAAACTAATCAAAGAGAGAAGCAACCTGGAATTAAGGAGAAAGTTCCTAATAGTGAGGACAATTAACTAATGGAACAGCCTGCCTTGAGAAATCATGGGCGCTTCATCACTGGAGGTTTTTAGGAAGAGACTAGACAGTCATTTATCTGAAATGGTATAGGTTCTCTTGCTTGAGCAGGGGGGTGGACTAGAAGACCTCCAAGGTCCCCTTCCAGTTCTATTCTATTCTAAGTAATTCTGATTCTTCCTGGAGCTGGGTAATCATATCTAAAAGGAGTTTTTGCCCTCATTCAATTGAGGACAAGTGGAGATCTTTTTATGGTTACTCATCCTGAGGCTAGCTTTCTCCATCAGAAGATACATCCTAGAAATCCAAGTTTGTATCATTTCTGATAATGCTTTTTGTCCATCAGAAGTTTCCAAACACTTGACATATTGAGTTGGAATCAGCAGCAGACTTTGTTGAATGACATACACTTGTTGCTTTCCCCCTACTATATACTGTACATAAGTGGGATATTTTAGAAAAAAATCATTTGAATTCTATTGAAACCTTGTCAGAGTGATACATTTGTACGTGGAAAATAGAATATGGAACCCACATTACGTATCTGATATTAACACAGTTGAGAAAGTCCAGAAATATTTCACAAGAAGAGTTCTCCACTCCTCTACTCATTGCAGAATACCTTATGCCACCAGACTTGAAACTCTAGACCTAGAAAACCTAGAACAATGCCGCCTTCAATCTGATCTAAATATAGTATATAAAATCATACATTGCAATGTCCTACCTGTCATTGAATACTTCAGCTTCAACCATAACAATACAAGAGCACACTATAGATACAAACTCAAGGTTAACTGCACCAAATTTGATTGCAGGAAATACGATTTCAGCAACAGAGTGGTCAATGTCGGGAATACTCTACCTGACTCTGTGGTTTCTTCCCCGAACCCCAAAAACTTTAACCTCAGACTTTCTACTATTGACCTCACCCCTTTCCTAAGAGGTCTGTAGGGGGGCGTGCATAAGCACACCAACATGCCTACTGTCCTTGTCCTATTGTTTCTTTATTTTTCTTATATGTATCCATTTCATGTATTCATAACTATCTTTATACTTATACCTATTATCTTGTAGGCAATTGACTAAATAAATAAATAAATAAGAAATACTTCCTCCCATGCTAGAGTCATGCTAGAACCATCCCTGATTAACGTCTATGGAGATTCTCAGTCATGCAGGTCATGGTTGTCCCAAAGGTGCTGTTTTTAAAAAGGCAACTGGACTTTGTTTTTCCTTGAAAATGTTTCACTCTCTGTCCAAGAAGCTTCTTCAAGTTCTGATGACAAATGAAACAACTTCAAGGAAAAACAAAGTCCAGTTACCTTTTTAAAAAAGCACCTTTGCAACAGCTGATTAAAACAACTGCCTTTAGGGAAAAACTTTAAGAATATATGAAGGGCACAAGTGCTGTTGTTAGGATTCAACTGGCATCTCCGGATTCAGAAGCTGGAAAATTTGGTCAGAATAGGTGAAGCCTTCCCCAAAGTACTTGGTTAAAGAGCTTAGCCAATCTAAACCATACAATGACTAGCTAAGAGGCTGCCCTTAATCAGCTGGCCCGGAATCTGAACTAGGCATGATCAGTAACATTGTAAGATTTAGAAGACGAGAACAAAGCAGGTCAAGCAATCTATTTGAGGAAAAAAGAATTTTTTCATCAAATTCATCATTCATCAAGTTGATTCATCAAAATAATCAAATTAATTAATTCATCAAATTAATGAACCTGATTGTAAAAGCTATACAAAGGAAACCATGGTTTGGCTGATTCCTTGTGGCAAACAATGTTCAACCCTTCTGCATGCCTGTAACTTTATTTCATGGTGCTCTAGATTCCTTGGATTACCTAACTTACTTTAACCAAGAAGTTGATCTCTCTTGACTAAGTCTGAATGAAGTTTCTTTTTTGTCCAGCTCTGGACAAGCTGAAAATAATGCCATTTCTACTTTCATTCTCCAAGCGGAAAGTTTGCAGTTTGCTATGTGTTTTAGGTTAAGATTCATGACTGCAATAAATAACCTGGGTTGGCATCAGAAGTTGGCTTCTTGTGTGTAATTGGCAGTACAGATTGTGGATACTGTTTCTTCAGTGACATCTCCAGTGTGACTTAGAAATGAGAGGGACTGTCTTTTATTATTTTGATGTTTCTGGCAACTTATTCCCTGAACAAAGTTTACATTTTGTCTTGGCTTTTCTTCAAGGTCTCTCATTTCTTCTGCACTTTCCACAAAGAGGTTTTCTTTACAGGTTCCAAAGGTCTGGACATTGTTGCCTAAAAATCAAATCCTTCCCAGATTTTCTCAGCATCAAATCCATATCAAGTATAAGTATTTCTCAAGACATTTGTTAACTAGAGGCTTGGAAGGCCATTGCTCAAAAGATTCTGACCTATCCATCCTTTTCCCTGCCTTCATGGCTACTTGGTTAAATGTAATTGTTTCTTTCTTTCTTTTTCTTTCCTTTCTTCCTTTTTTTTCCTTCCATCCTTTCTTTCTTTTCTTTTTCTAGTTAAGGCTTTCAAGCCATCTTCCACTGGCTCTTACTGAGAGCCAATGTTCATATGTGGTTAAAATACCAAATCCAAGTTTACCTGACTACTGGGTGATTTTAAATTAAGCCGTCACTGTGGGAAAATTTGTTAAATTTATATCCAGCCTTTTCCCCAGAAGCATATGGTAATATAGATAGCCTCTCTTCTTCCATTCCCACCCACCCCCCCTGTGACAATACAATGGCAGAACAAAATAGACCATGTACCGCATACCTACACTTCTGCATGTTTCGTGAGGCTGTAGTTTAGGATGGATCATAGTGAGGTCATGTCAAGATCTTTTGAGATAATTTCTGTACTGCATGATTGTTTGGATGATTACAGCTATTTTCCTGTTTTACTCAATTGGAGTGATGAGGATTGGAATTGAATTTGCAGTCATGCTTGTTCGTCAAATGTTCTTTTTCATTAGAATAGTTCACTTCAATGAAATCCTGGGCACTTTTGATAAGACAGCCAGCAAGGAATAAAGCTGTTTAGGAAATGACTTGCTCATAAGTTCTAGCAATAATTTTTGGCCTTAGTACACTCCTTGATGTTTTTCATTGTCATTCGAAAATGAAAATGTATCATTTTGATTGTTGTCCCATTAGAGGGGAAGCAAGACACGCCACTCTTTGTGGTTGATATATAAATTGCAGCAGAATAAATCTGTGAACTTCTGCTCCTCCTGGATTTACAGAGGTTGAGAGTGTGCAGTGTGTGTGTGTGTGTGCATGTATGTGACTGTAATAGCATTCCAAGCAAATGGCTATTAATTTGAATGATGCAATATTCAGCAAGAAGGCTTTTCTTATCAAGGTTTCTACAGAAGGGAAAGTGAAAATTAGTAGAGAAAATGCTGAGTATCAACAAAACTTGAAACGAACAAGCTAGGACAATTTGTAAGAAAAGCTGGCTGAACAGCAAATGTTTTGTGCTAATAACTCAGCAGCTTCTTCCCAATTTAGTAAGAATATTGGTTAATTTGCACAGGTTTTTTTTTTTCCAGTAAAGGTTACCACCATATTAATCTTCTGGGAATAAAGAGGATTGAGATGAATATTTATACATTCTAAATAAATATTTTACGTATTATAAATAAACATTCTTTCTTTATTTAAAACATTTGTAGCCTGCCCACTACCCAGAAGGTTTCTTGGAGTTTTCAGTCAATTTGGCCCTGCATTGACTAAAACAGGAAAGGAGAGGAACCATTGCTGAATAAAGAATTATCTCACAATTAAACGTTTCTTTGGAAAATATTCCTAGATTTAATAAACTCACACAATGTTCAAGGAATGACTGTGAATGTTTTCATGTAATGTGCAGGTTTCTTATCTTCTTGCACATTCATTAGAATTATAATGGATTTTAAATTTGTGAGGCCTAATCTCAATTTAACAGAATAACAGAGTTGGAATGGACCTTAGAGTTCTTCTAGTCCAATTCCCTGCTCAGGTGGAAGTCCCTATACCATTCTGGACAAATGATTGTCCAATCTCTTCTTGAAAACTTAATTGATAGAGCATTCACAACATCTGAAGTCCACTGGTTTATTGTTCTGACTGTCAGGAAATTTCTCCTTAGTTGCAAGTTGCTTCTCTCCTTGATTAGTTTCCATCCATTGCTTCTTGTCCTACCCTTGGGTGCTTTGGAGAAGAGGTTGACCACCTCTTCTTTGTGGCAGCCCCTTAGATATTGAAACACTGCTTTTATGCTTTTTAAATAAATTAAAACATTCAGAAATTTTTTCGTGGACTTTTTTAGCCTGGGAATACGAGTAGCCAGAGAAAGTTTAGACTGATGGAAAGACGTATAAGGCAAAGAACAAAAATTGTCGCATCACCACCCCCCGACTTTCAGCAAAATTGTCAGATGACAAACATTTGCAAGAGGCTCTCCCCCAGCCCTTTGAAAATAAGGTAACAGAAGTTTCTTTTGCAGGCGAAAATGTTTTGCAAATTGGCAAAGCAAAGTTTACCACAGCTTTAAAGCTCATCGAAGGAAGGGTGACTAAATAAAATTTAAAAAGGTAATTCAGCCTATGTATGTTGAATTGAGTGTTTTATGGGCAGGAGTGCTGAGATTGATTAATTCATAGTACCTGAAGTCAGCAGAAGAACAGATTTTGAGTTTCCTTTGCAGAAGAAAAGAAGCACACTTCTAAATTTCTCTCTGTGCGTTTTTAGCCAAAAGGGAAGCTAAGCTGTATCACCCACATGATGTTTCATGAAAAATCTGCATGTGGTCACCGACAGGTTACCCACAAGGCTCCCTGCAGAAATCATGTTTTCCTGTTCAGCAGGAAATGTATTCAATATATTTTTAATGCTTCCAACGTTGGCCAGTCCCTGAAGATCCATTGAAGGGGAAATCTACCTGCTGTTGTTGCTACGCAGTCTTCCTCGTGAATCTTCATCCCATCCCAAACTCACCAACATGTGGAAATTGAATAACACGTTCCCCCCCCCCAAAGGAACAATTACCAATGCTTGTTTATCCACAGAAGATAATTCCCAGAACTGCAACAAATATATTCATATTTTCATCATTAGTTTTACGAATTGCATAAATAAAGGCTTCTAAAGGGGATGCAGAACCACACTCCCTGCCACGGAAGGGGGGAAAAAACCATTTTTACAACTTCAGTTGAATACATTTCATTCAGTAATAGGACAAGAAGTCAATTTGATAAATTGCATGCTGTGTTAATCAACAATGATAAAGAGTGACAAGAAATGCCTTTAAGGAATGAGTGGACTTCATATGGCCTCAGATGGATTCATAGAGTTAAGAATAATAATTACATTGGATTGGCACCAATTAAATAAATGATTATGGCCCTCTTTAGTGAAAGAACAAAACAGCATAGTACAACATATTTTTTATTTCCGATTAGCCAAAAAGCTATATTTAAAATAAATATTTCTTTGAGTACTTTGTTCCTATTTTATACATTGTCAATTTTTATCTCTATTACAGGGGTCCCCAACCCCCCCGGGCCATGGCCCACTATTGGGCCTTGAGTAGAAGTGGGATTCAAAAAAATTAGCAACCGGTTCACCCAGGGTCAGGTTGACTGTTGTGGGAGGCATGGCCCATCCCTGTCCTCCAAGTCCACTGCAGATGTGGAATGAGCCTTCCGTGACAGCCAACATGACCCTGGGCAAACCAGTTGTTAAATTACCCCCCCACACTGCTCTATCAAAGTGGATCCTGAGTGCTGTGCTGCAATGGAGAAATGGGCAATGGAACAGCCGACACAAGGGGAGGAGGAGGAGCAGGGAGAAGAAAGAGGGAAAGCAGCCTTTTCCTTCCCTCATGCCGGCCACTCTATTGCCCATTTTTCTACTGCAGCGCAGCACAGTGCCCAGGATCCATTTTGATAGCAGGGGGTAGGTAATTTAACAATCAGTTCACTTGAACCAGTGTGAACCAGCTGAATCCCACCACAGGCCTTGAGCCTTTCAGAACCAGGCCGTGGAAGTGGCAGTTGAGCAGTGGGAAAGCACGGGCATGTGCGCATCCCCATTTGCACAAGCAGTGGGTGAGCACCTTTGAGTGCACTCCATTTGTATGAGTCGTGGGTGCACATGCCCACCACTCATACAGAACCATCCCCTCCCCGAAGCAAGTCAACAAAGCCAGAAAGATTGGGGAACTCTGTTCTACTGTTTGCTTTCATGCATGGTTTAGAATTCTTTATTTGTCTTTTTTAAAAAAGAACCAGCTATACTACACAATATAAGCAAATGTATGGTAGTATAAGTAGAAGCAAAAGTAAGGTTAGCATATTGTTTTGAATTTTCACTTAATATTTATTCAGATCTCAGAAAACATCCAACTGATAAGAGAAACTGGGGCAGAGTCTCAGAGTGTTAGGGTAATACCATTACTTCATGATATTAATATATTTGTATCTACTATATTTAAATTTTATTTTAGAAGTTTCTAACAAAAATAATTTCTGGGCCCCATTCGTATTTGGTTTGAAATAAGACAAATGCAATAATATTTTTTAAATAATAAATTTATTACAGATCACAATTAGAAAAAATAAAAACTAATACAAACTGCAAAAATATAAGTAAAAAGTATAGTAAAGAAAAAAATAAAAATAACTTCCCCCTTCATCACAACATATGTAAACATTTGAGTAACATTGCCATCTCTTAAACTAAAACAAATGTTCTTTCCCTCCTTTATCTCATGTCTTAACTATAATGAAAAATCCAAAATCTTATCATTCATATCTTATCAGCAAAAGTCATTGGTAGCTATGTATCTATTTTAAACTTGATCATAAAAAACAACTTTATATTCCTTCCCCATACTTTTAATAATCTTGGTTTTTAACTCCTCCAATTGAGGTCCTAGTAGATTTCTTCTCATTTTTTTTTTGTTCCTCTTCTGAGAGAATCCTTCAAGCTTTAGCAGACCTCTTTCGTACATAAAAAAAAAGGTGTATCAAAATCATTCTTCTGGTTTGATATGTTTAAGTCCCTTTTAAATATTAAGACATTATCCAGTTTTATATGTATGTTCAAGATATCATATTTTTCCATACTGTTTTTGTATCTTTCTCAGATTTAAATGCACATTCAAATCAATTTCAATCTTACTGGTGTGCCTACCGTGTTTCTCCAACAATACACCCCCTCCCCAAAAGGAAGACCCAGCATGTTTTCTAGGCATAAAATGAAATTAAGTCCTTCCCCCCAAATTTAGGCTTAGTTTAAAAGATGCAAAATTGGGGGGAACGTGGGGGGTGAACTTGCCATTAGGAGTGCCCCGCGGGCAGCTATGCCTCACCATCAGCCGCTCCTAACAGCCAATCGTGGTGGAGCACAGAGGTCTCCCTTGCCCCTCCCTTACCCGGGTCAGCAGGCGGGTGGCATCGGCGTGGATGTCCGGCAGCATTTCAGCCACTTCTCAGGCCTCCGTAGCTTTGATGGTTCCCACCAGTGCTGGTGCCTCTCTCATCAGCACCATCTCCAACAACAGCATCTGAGTCACTCCCGCTTTTCCCCTGTCCCCATAACAACAGGAAAAAAAAACATTTTGAGGTACCTGGGAGCATCTCATGCTGCGTTTTGGTTCAATCCCGAGCAGCTGGGTGGGCGTGAGAAGAGACGAGCCAACGTCTCTGCTGCTGCTACCTTTGGTGCTCCAGCCTCAGGCTCTGCAACTTTGCAAAAGTCCCGGTGTGCAGTGTGTTCCTGCATTCCAAGCACCCAGGCCAAGCTGCAGCTGTCCCTCTCTTGCCAGCACTGTCTCCAACAACAGCGGCAGCAGCAGCAGGAACCGTGGAAGTATTTCAACCGCTTCTCAGGTGGGGGAGCTGCCTCCGTAACTTCCACAGTTCCCGCTGCTGCTGCTGCTGCTATTGTTGGAGAAGGCGCTGGCAAGAGAGGGACAGCTGCAGCTCAGCTTGGGTGCTTGGAATGAGGTCCTTGACAGAATGAGGGTCGTCAATGAGGTCATATCCACCTAGCTTGTATTTGGTGTACTGATTTTTTTTACCAATGTGTAGGATAAGCATTTGTTGATCAAGATTTGGAGCTGCCAATTGTTTGACCATTCAGACACATAAACAAGGTCACTTTGAAGGACAATAGCATTGTCAATGGTGTTGAATAGTTTTACATCATCCAAGAAGAGGACACAGTTGCTTATAAGGTGATCGCAAAAGTCATATATGTAGAGTGCTTAAAAATATGTTTCATAACATCAACTGTTGCTCCATTCATTGCTAACAAGTCAAATTCAAGTAATCTGCTTTCACTATAATCTTTAATTTCTTTAAGTGCCCTCAAGTGTCCAACCTTCGAAGTCTCATCTTACCATGTTTTTCTGTTTAAAAACCAAACAACAACTGTTTTGACAAATTCAATAATCTATTCAAGCTTATGAGATTTTAAGAATCAAAAACATTAGCAAAAAGAAGAATAAAGCAGATCAATATCATTTAAGACTTTCAAAATCTCTCTTCACTATTATACAAAACTTTTGCATTAAATGCAGTAGGGAAGTGATGGCTAACCTTTTCCACGTTGCATGCCAAATGTGTGCACATGTGCATGTACTCGCATGCCTGCACCCATGATGCAGTGCATGTGCAACTCCCCCTGCCCTCCTGCACATGAATGTGTGACCCCCTTTGCGCACACCATGCGCCTCTGCACATGTGCATGCAACCCTCCCATGCTGCATGCCTCTGTGCATGCATGCACATCTCCCATGCGTGCGTTTCCTCCCAGGCATGTGCAGCAAATACACAACAATCAGCTGGCTGGTGGGGGTGCACATGCATGTGCAGTGGGGCTCTTCCAGACAACCTCTCGCATGCTGGCAGAAGTGGCTCTGCATGCCACTTCCCAGGCATGCATGTCATAGGTTCGCCATCATGACAGTAGGGTTTTTTAACTATTTAAAAATTATGAGAAGAAGTCTTGATGAACCAGTTTAGATCTCTTCACAGCTTAAACTTCCTTCTATATCCATCTTGGCATACCATCAAAACTTCAGTATGACAGGAATCGGTAGAAGATATTATACACTATTAAATGTTAAAGTAAGTTTTACTATATTGAATTGTGTTGCATGTGTATGTCACATTAATACATATATCTCTGGTGGCAATGCTATTTAACTATTCATTCTGATTGACAAGATTTTTCAAGAAACTGGAAAAATTATACAACAGCCTTTAATTAATGCTATTGATACTATATTGTTCACTGATCTTATAACACATCTGCCAATGTACTCACAGTAAAAAATGACAATAAAGTTTATCTTACTTTACCTTATCTTGTATCTTATCTTTCAGTTTTTGTTCTCTCCTTGTTCAGCTTCCAACCATTATTCTTTGTCTGGCCTAGAGGCGCTTTAGAAAATAGCTTGACCCTATGGCAGCCCCTCAAATATTGGAAGACTGCTATCATGTCTCCCCTGGTCCTTCTCTTTACTAGCCTAGCCAAGCCCAGTTCTTGCAACCGTTCATTGTATGTTTTAGCCCCAAGTCCCCTAATCATCCTGGTTGCTTTTCTCTGTACTTTTTCTAGAGTCTCAACATCTTTTTTATAATGTAGTGACCAAAACTGGATGCAGTACTCTAGGTGTGGTCTTTATAGAGTGGTATTAGTACCTCATTTGATCTTGATTGTATCCCTCTGTTAATGCAACTTAGGATTGTATTGGCTTTTTTGGCTGCTTCTGCACACTACTGGCTCATATTTAGCTGGTTGACCACTAAGTCTCCAAGATCCCCCTCACAGTTACTGCTATTAAGCCTGGTTTCACCCAGTCTGTATGTGTACTTTTGGTTTTTCTTGCCTAAGTGTAGGACTTTACTTTTCTCTACATTGAATTTCATTTTGTTAGATATGACCCAGTGTTCTAGTCTGTCAAGATCCATCTGGATCTTGGGCCTGTCTTCTTGGGTGTTAGCTATTCCTGCCAGCTTAATATCATCTGCAAATTTGGTAAGTTCCCCTTCTATTCCCTCATCTAAGTTGTTAATGAAGATATTGAAGAGTACTGGGCCTAAGATGGAACCTTGTGGCACCCCACTGCTTACTTCCCTCCATGTAGACTTAGACCCATTAAGGACTATTCATTGAGTACAGTTTGCCAGCCAGTTGTGAGTCTATCTAGTGGTAGTGCTATCTATTTCACTTTTTTCTAGCTTACTAAGAAGTAGGTTGTGGTCTACTTTGTCGAATGCCTTGCTGAAATCTAAATATATTATGTCCACAGTATTTTGCTGGTCTACTAATTTAGTCACTATGTTGAGGAATTAAATGAGATTGGTTTGACATGATCTGTTCTTAACAATCCTGTGCTGACTGCTAGTGATTACTTTATTTGTTTGAAAGTATGTAAAATAACATTGGCACACACCAAAGAGATAATTAACTAAAGATTGTTCTATTCATATTCAGTTTCCAATTTTAGATATATCAACAAGATAATTCCTAATAGATTAACTTTACCTCTAGAAATACATTTTGGGAATAGAAATTTTAAACAGGGATGCAAATTCTAAGATGTTCATTGATAGGATATGGAGTAGTTGACAATCTTGGCCAAGAATTATTTGTGCCTTCATCCAGTCCTCTTTACAGGTTCTCTGACTTCTGAAAAAGGAGCCTCATGATCAGAGACCACAGATAGCCAGTGTGGTTGCAAGGTGATAAAATGACATAGAAGAGAAATAAATGGGGGCCATATCACAACAACATAGTAAGCTCCAAACACACATATACAAAGAGCATCTGATGGATGGGATAGAAAAGCAGAAGCTGCCTATGGAACTGAAGAAAACTTTGGGGAGATCACAGCCAACTTTATCATATATGCACCATCTAATGTGGACTTGTTTTTTAATTTTCAACCAATCAACCAATCAGAATAGAGTTGGAAAGGACCTTGGAGGTCTTTTAGTCGAATCCCAAGCAGGGGGACCTTGTAGCATTTCAGATAGGGGGTTCTCCAGTCTCTTCTTACAAGCCTCCATTGATGAAACACCCACAACTTTTGAAGGCAAGCAGTTCCACATGTTAATTGTCCTCAGTGTTAGGAAGTTCCTCCTTAATTACACATTGCTTCCCTCTTTGATTTGTTTCCATCCATTGCTCCTTGTCTTGCCTTCTGGTGTTTTGGAAAATATGCTGACCCCCCACTTCTTTGTGGCAGCCCCCCCCCCCAATACTGGAATACTGGTACCATGTCACTCCTCATCCTTCTTTTCTCAAGGCTGGCCGTTCCCAATTCCTACAACCGTTCTTTATATGTTTTTGTCTCTAGGCTTTTAATCATCTTAGTTGCTCTTCTTTGCACTTTTTCCAAAGTCTCAACAGAACAAAGAGCAGAGGTGGTATTCAGCAGGTTCTGACCAGTTCTGGAGAACCGGTAGCGGAAAATTTGAGTAGTTTGGAGAACCAGCAAATCCCACTTCTGACTGGAGATTTTACAGTATCCTTCCCCTGCCATGCCCACCAAGCCACACCCACAGAACCAGTAGTAAAAAAAAATTTGAATTCCACCACTGACAAGGAGTAAAGTAATGGGATCAAGATAAATATAATCTACTGAAAACTTAGTGCAGCAGCGCAGAACCTTACAGTACAGAACAAGATGCATTCTCTACATCCAAAAACAGTATATAACATTATTGCCCTTCTCATCTGATCTCATCTTGCAGATGGTTGAAGAGAGGCTGGATGAAGGCCACTTCCTGAGTGACCAATCAAGGATTTTATGGCTCGGTCATTTCTCCATTAATCAGCAATACTCTTCATACAGCTGACCATCAGATGGTCCTAATGATTGTCTTTCAGTGGATTGCTTTTTGCCAGCTTCTGGATTTTTTTGAAAAGGGTTTATTCAGTCTGTGCGTCTGTGAGGAGGGGAAAGGCACAAACAAAATTGACCGCAGTTTCTCTTTCCAAGGCTTTGGCCTCCTCTTTTAAGAACACTGCCCTTGCACCGGACACATTGCTGTGTTTACTGCCCCCTTCATAACACTGTCAACTGCCAGCAAGTTGGTAAAAAGAAAAGTCATCCTTAAGGCTGTCAGAATCTTCTGCACTGTTGCACTCCTCCGGATGATATGTTGACTCTGCTACCATTTTACTGGCAAGCTTGAGTTGAAATGATGGGTCAAGTCTGAATGTCATTCATGTCATTCCGCCAGTGGGCTGTCTCCTTGAGGAGAGAGAAGTTCATTTTCTCATTCTTTCATTCCATTATGCCATTGTAAACCATAGGGTTTTGCCCATCTCTCCTCTCTCTCTCTCTCTCTCTCTTACATTCAGACATAAATACATGCACACTTTTTTTTTAAAAAAAAAGGACAACTGGCACAAGTTCCTCCTTCCTTAAGTTTTCTTCATGCTGTCTTCTCTCTTCTTTTTTGATTTCAAGCATGTTAAGGCCCCACTCATTATAGTTAGCAAGTGAAGCACACACTAAATTAATCCTGAATAGCAACTAGGTGCCCTTCCATTTTTGTTGATTAACTGAGTCCAGAGTTGTTTTAATAAGTTTATCAAGTTCTTCCTTTCCCAGCCCTGGTATTGAGTTGTTAATCCTGGAGGATAAAACATATAAAGAACGGTTGCTGCAGAGGTGGTATTCAGCAGGTTCTGAACAGTTCTGGAGAATCATAGTGAAAATAGTTCGGAGAACTGGCAAATACCACCTCTGACTGGCCCTGCTCTCATCTATTCTCTGCCTCTCGAATCCCAACTGATCGGCTGGGTCTTTTTTTGTGGCCCTGCACAGGAGAACAGAAAGCAGATTAGTGGGGAAAAGAGGGAATGGGTATTTTGCAGTAACCTTCCCCCAGGAGTGGGGAAGGAATGGAGATTTTACAGTATACTTCCCCTGCCACAGCCACCAATCCATGCCCACCAAGTGGTAGTAAAAAAAAATTGAATCTCACCACTGGTTTGCTGGAACTGGGTATATCTAGTTTAACGAAAAGGACTAGGGAAGACATGATAGCAGTGTTTCAATATCTCAGGGGTTGCCACAAAGAAGAGGGAGTCAAGCTATTATCCAAAGCACCCGAAGGCAAGGCAGGACAAGAAGCAATGGGTGGAAACTAATCAGGGAGAGAAGGAACCTAGAACTAACGAGAACTTTCCTGACAGTTAGAAAAATTAATCAGTGGAACAACTTGCCTCCAGAAACTGTGGGTGCTCCAACACTGGACATTTTTAAGAAGAGATTAGATAACCATTGGTCTGAAATGGTATAAGGGTTTCCTGCCTAGGCAGAGGGTTGTACTAGAAGACCTCCAAGGTTCCTTCCAACTCTGTTATTCTATTCTATTCTATTCTATTCTATTCTATTCTATTCTATTCTATTCTATTCTATTCTATTATTTTCTACTCTACTCTACTCTACTCTACTCTACTCTACTCTACTCTACTCTACTCTACTCTACTCTACTCTAATTCAAGAAACAAATTCCAAGACTCTGATCAGTAAAAGTTTTGAGCGTCAGCTACAATACAAGAATTTCAGCAAGTGCCTTATATTCAAGTGAGGTTTTGTTGTATATTTTGTTGTGGTTTTCTTTTACTTTCTACTGCATTTTCAATAGGTCTAAAAAGCAGGCTGAAAGCTTCTCAAATATTTCTCCACAATTTATTTCAAAACTAAAAGGATTTTTTTTATTTATCAAGGATCTTCCAAGTTCTTATATGCAACCCCTCAAGTTTGCTGAGTCATGCCACAACAATAGGGCCCACTCATGGTTATCTTAGTAGCCAAGGCTGGGATAAAAGCTGTGTGCTTTATAATATTATTAGAGGAAAAATATATATTTTTAAAAAATCCTGTGAATTAAGTTTCAGCTTTGTAACTGGAAACCTTTGTTGCTGTTCCCAGAAATGCACTTCTCTCAGTACCAGCCTTACAATAGTTCCTAGCCAAGCTTCTGTTATTTGAAACCACAATCCAATTCTTCTAGATGTATGTACTCATTTTTTATTTTATTTTATTTTTTATTTATTTTATTTTTATGGTCACCCATTTCAATAGGTGACTCTAGATGGTGTTCTGGTTCCACCTTCTGGTCTCATAAAAAGAATCAATTCTATCCACAAAAAAATTCTCTATAGAGGGGCCTGCCAAATTTTACAGAGTAAGAATTAGCTTAAATCAAATGAGTGGTTTCATAAACTCATGAGGATCTGCGAATCGCCACACCATAGGGATATCACATTAGGTATTGAAAAATGCATCCAATAGTAAAAAAAAAAAAATGACATTTTAAGGAGAAATACCAATTTGAAGCTAGTTGTTTTTTAAAAGTTTTTGTTTTAACCTTTTCATTCTTGTTATTTCTCTAAACTCATGAGGCTTTTGTTTCTGTTTCTCCTAATAATTTGGGGGGCGGGGGGGAATTGAAATTCTCTGATGCTCAAACTCAAAGTTTCCAATTGCTTTTGTGGTTTTTGTTTCTTTTGTTTTTTGTTTCTTTGTTGCTGTTGGTTTTTTGCTATTCCACCCCCCCCTTCTCTCTCTTTCTCTCTCTCTCTCTTTCTCTCTCTCTCTCTCTCTCTCTCTGTGTAGGTAGGTAGAGAGGTCAGTAGGTAGGTAGGTTGGGACAGGTGATAGATAATAAATGATATAGATGATAGATAGATAGATAGATAGATAGATAGATAGATAGATAGATAGACAGACAGACAGATAGATATAGATTATAGATAGATATAGATTCATTTCATGACTTTCTATATAAAAATTTTTCATACCCTGAACTTACAAAGACACGTTTGCATGCAGGCAGAGTCAGAAGATACTATGCTTGGAAAATTGGAACTTGTAAAATACAGTAAAACCCACTTTATATGAAAAGAGTGGTGCATCATAATTAGAAGAAGAGGGTGGCCCAAAAGAACTGGCTTTACAAAAGCTAGAATTATTTCAGCATTGTGACACATTTAGGAATAACTTGGATAAAACCTGGTGATGGCTTTTCCTTCTTGTTGCTACCATTCTCTGTTCAATCTTCTTCCTCTGATTTTAATAGCCCAGCAGAATGTGAAAATTACTCCTTCTCCTTTTCCCTCTTGCTCATTTGGAAGCTCCAGTGATGAGCAGTGGCCCAGAATCACACCATGGGCCTTAGTACATATTAATATGGCCCATCCTAGCCCCAATCCTGGCTGCCACAACAGTATCTGAAGTAGCTCTGTTCCTGTTAACCTTCCTTATGTTCTCTCTTTTTCCCCAGATCTGGGAGGAAAACACTTCATCCCTCTTTGTTATATCATTTATAGAATCTGCCACAAGACTTATAGCCCATTTATCTAGCATGCAAAATCCAGAGCCATTTAAAAAAAACTGTATACACAGTTAAATAATTAAATATTTAACAGCTATTGAGAAATATGTCATCTCCTAAAGACACACTTTTAATTATGTTCCTAAAACGGAGCCAGTTTTAAAAAGATATAACCTTGGCTCAGATCCTAGAAACCTTCAAAAACAGATAATCTGATTTATCTCTTCGTGGAGGTCATTCCTACATTCGTGACAAGCACTGCACAGGTACTGCTTCAAGTTACTGATTTGTCTCTGTAGGTGAACATGGTTTGAATCCTTGGCTATGTATGCTCAGTTGTTCAAGCAAATAGTCTGCTACCTAATTTCCTTCCAATTCTGGGTTCCAAAATGTAGTCAAATTCTTGATGGAACAGAAGAAATAGAGCTTCCTTTATACTGTATATTTTTTCCTATGATCTAATGGTCATCCAATATTATTTTTCCCTGCAGATTCTTTCTTTTGAGAATGAAAGATTGACTGCTCCTGTTTTACAAAAAAAAAAAAAAAAATGCCTCTGTGAGTTTCATTTAGTTCCATCCATTCCAGCTTTCTACTCGTAATCTGGACACCTCTGGAGTGGGAGAACCGGAATACAATGGGAAAGACGTCTTTCTCCATTGGTAAATAATATCAGACCTCCAGATATATTTCTGTATATATTAAGGTGACCAACTTTTTTACAATGAGAAGGAGGACACAAATAAATTGAAGAAAAAAAACAAGCCACTTGTGCACAGCGCACTCTTACATGTGGCACACCCTTGTGCATGGCACACTCTTGTGCACGGCACACTCTTGCACATGGTGCACTCTCTCCAAACAATTCTCCTGTGTGGAACGCATGCGTCTCATAATCACATCTCATTTCACTGTACCGAGCCTTGATGAATCGTCATGTCAAATACAAATACGTCACATCACACACAATGGATCGGATCGGCATTGATCAAATACGGAGATTTACAGATTAGTCTTCAAATATCAGAAAGGAGGACATGAGGAGGACACTTTTTGAGAGAGGAAAGAACTTACAAAAGAAGGACCGTCCACCTTATATATATATATCCATTTAGCTACAGCTAAATCCTTAAAAGCCATCTCAGTTAAAAGCCATCAGTACAACTCATGAGAGTGAGTTCTACAAATTATGTGTTATATATTCATGTTTTCATCTCAAGCTTTCTTGCATAAGATGTTTAAGATGTGAAATCCCTAATATAGTACTGATTGATTGATTGATTGAATGAATGATTGATTGATTGGGTGGTATCAAGAGCCATGATGGTGCAGTGGTTAGAATACAGTAATGCAGGCTAACTTTGCTCACATTGCCAAGAGTTTGATTCCCTTAATCCTGACTGGCTCAAGGTTGACTCAGCCTTCCATCCTTCTGAGGTCAGTAAAATGAGAACCCAGATTGTTGTGGACAATATGCTGACTTTGTAAACTGCTTAGGAAAGGCTGTAAAGCACCATGAAGAGACATGTAAGCCTAAGTGCCATTGCTATTGCTATCAAGTCATTTTCAACTCCTAGCAGGCACATATATTTTTTCTCCCTGGTGATCTATCCAGAACCCTGTCTTTCAGGACTCCCAATGGTGCATTCATTGCCACTGTACCTGAGTCCATCAATCTTGCTACTGATCATCCTCTTCCTTTTTTCCCTTCCAGTTTCCTCAGCATTAGAACCTTTTCTAGAGATCTGGGTCTCTATATAATATATCCAAACTGGAATAATTTGAGCTTGTGAGCGAAAACTCTCAGTTGATTTGTCTGATAATCTATTTCTCACATTCTACGCAAATCGAAACATCAGCTGCTCATATATTATTTTAAAAATCAGTGCAAGAAAAACAAGCCATTCACAAATAAAAAGCAACGACAACAACATCAAAAAGACACAACTATCAGGGAGTTGCATGAAACACAGCACAGGGCAAAAGTTTTTGTGGATCAGAAGGTACTTATTCTAAAAGGAAAATAATGGAAGCTTTGAAGAAGCTGAAACTGGTCTTGCAAATCTGCCTTATAAAATAAATTTGAGTTATAATTTTACTATATTTTCTCTAAGGGCAACATTAAACAACATCTTCAGATTATTGAATGAAGACAACAGACAGAGGTTAATCCACCCATGTTTTCATTCTACCTATTGTTTACAGTTTGGTTAACACTGGATAATTCTGTTCCTTCAAATTATGTATAGCGATGCTGCTAGAATTTTATATCCCTTGAAAATTATAGCATCATCTTTAAACACTCAATCTCAACTTATGTTTTCTCACATGAATTCAAAGGGCAAATAGGAGATATATTTTTCCAACACAATGATATGTTGGTGGTGGTGAGGATGATGATGATGCTAATAATTCACTGACACTGCAAAAATAAAAGAAAAAGCAAACTTTATTTCATCCCGTTGCTTAACAAATTGCTCCTAGAAATGTGCTGCCTTAATCACAGGAAAATCATTTTCATATGAATGGTAAAGTGTGAATAATAAATTCATTCTTATGAAAATGATTGTCAAGAGTGTGGAAAATCATTCAATTACAAGCAGGGCTGAATGTTCTTAATTTCAGTTAAGAGTTTTTTTTTCCCCTGAGAAAGATATTGGTTTTCCTTCCTTCTGAGATCAGCTTCCAAAATCTACCAACTTTGAGTTGGCAATTCTCTCAATTGTAGAAAGTATTCAGAGATTTGATTCCTGCTGTGTCTCCCCTGCATTTAATGTGTTCCTTCAAATAACATTACATTAGGTTTTGTAATGAGCAGGTATGCAGGCAGGTTTTTAAAAATCAAATGCCTTTTTATCACTGAGCAAGATGGAACACTAAAGGAAGACTCAGGTACCTGGTATCCAAATGATGATTTTGTAGCAAGCAATTGTCTTGCTTGCATTTCTGTTTGGATAATGACACCCCATTTGTACCGGTGGCATCAAGGACTACCAGCAATCGTTCCTTTAGAGAGAGAAGGCAAATGAAAAGAAGCTCAAATGGATTGTGATTTCCTCCTTTAACTGTTTACAAGTTTAACATTTAAACTTAAAATGATGATGCCTATAAACTCATGTACGAATTGTGCCGCAGCTCTGTACCCAGTGCCCTGTTGAATGCATGTTTTTTTAATCTGAAATATATTGCTTTTCTACAAGTGGTATGCAATGATTAAACAGCTGGTGCTGCAACTGTAGCCAAGGAGATAAATTGCCATTTAAACCAGGCAGTGTTTTGTCTCTTTCACAGTTGCAACCAGCAGGGCAAACAACCCAAATCTTTAGTACAGAGGGACAGAGGAGCTGGCTGTTTCCATCAGAGGTGGCTGGTGTGGGGAGTTGGCAGGTATGAAGAGTTGCTCTCCCTTCATCGTTGTCTGCTGCTAAAAGCAGCCAGGTTATCAGCTTTGTGAAAGCGCAATTTTCAGCTACTAACATGGCCCACAGACAAGCCGTTTTGGAAAGGTTAATGCTTTGGTTCAGTCTGCCGAAACGGAAAGTTCACACTTCCTTGAAAAGTAACACCAGCAAATTCCCTGATATTTTCAGCTGATGTGGCCTTGGCAGCCGGCTAAGCTGACGAGCTCACATATTTGTATAACAAGCCACGCTAAGTATTTCCTGGGCTTAATGTTTAAAAAAAACACAGGCAGAGGGAGGGGTGGCGAAGAAATTAATAAATATGGAAATCAAATGTAAAAACTTCTCGCACCGGTAACGGGTTTCCCTGGAGGGAATTCTTTTCCCTCTGTTCTCCCTTCTTCCTTCCACTCAGCAAAATGACTGCCAGTCATTAAGCGGAGCCATAAGGAGCTTACTGTACAGTAATTGAACACCAATGGGCTCCCCTTCATTTGCATTTCCCATTTTTTGATTGGCAGCTGTACATGAGATGCCATATCAGTTGAAAGTATGTTGTGAGCTGGCACTAATGATCCAGCAGCTCCAGGGAAACCTGCCATATTGTAATTTGGCTATCAGGCATGAAAGAAATAATTCTAAGTGCCAGCAACGTGAAGCCGAATAAATGTTTCAGTGCTGTGGGTTGCCAAGGGTGACACTTCTGATTTACTATAAACGAATGCCCTGTTGCCTTGGGGCTTTGAGGAGGGGGGGTTGCATTGTATCTGAGATGTGTATATAAAACATTAGTATTAGAAAATGGCTTCTGTTCAGAATGGGGAAACAGAGGCCTAATCCCAGAAGGCAGCACAGTGTTTGTGGCAAATGGCTGGATGAAAAGATTTTGACGCTCCCTGAACTTTCTCCTGTTGCAAAGACGGGGTGTGGGGGGGAATAGGATTTGTGTTCCTCTTTTTTTTCTCTAGCAGGTGAAAAATAAGAGTATTAATCCACCTTCTCTTGCTCTTCCCCCAGACAAAATGTCATTAATTTTACAAAGAGGGGGGGAAAAACCCAGGAACCTTTGTTTTCGGTATTTAGGCAACTCATTCGGGAACAAAACCTAGTTATTAAAAAAAAAGGAAGCTTAGATTTCCTCTCACAAAATAATTTAATTTTAAAATAGGGGAGTGTCATTTTAGTTTAGCTGAGTTTTTTCCCCCTCTCCTACCAGTGGTGGGATTCAAATATTTTTGCCACTGGCTTGGTGGGTGTGGCTTGGTGGGTGTGCTTTGGTGGGTGTGCTTTGCACACGTGCACACACTTTGCATGCACACATGCGTCAAATGCGCACTTTGTGCAGGTGCAGAGGTATTTGCACAGGCCTCGCCTCCTGTAAGCCTGCATGATCCTGGTCGCTTCAGTACCTGCCGCACGGCACTATTCTGTGCCGCATAAAGCCGCTGCACTTCAAATTCAGTGGATAAAGGTGAGTCTGGGAGTCTGGGTGGGTGAGTGGACCCAACAGCAGAGCGGTGGAGAGAACTGGTTCGGTCTCTGCTGATCATCGCTCCTACCAGCTCGCCAGAACCAGGCCGAACCAGTAGAATACCACCACTGTCTCCTACCTAATTATCCCTTCAGCGAGTGATTGTCTTAAAGTCAGGATTGTTTTCCTTTTGAGTAGATGTTTATCATTTACCCCGCATTAGTAGGGTGGAACACGAGGGAAGAAAATTAAAACAATCATGTGAAGCACATGGGGACTGGAAATTAAAACATATGAAGAATGGTTGCAGGAACTGGGCTTGGCTGGTCTACTAAAGAGAAGGGATAGAGGAGACATGATAGCAGTCTTCCAATATTTGATGGGCTGCCACAGAGAGGAAGGGGTCAAGCTATTTTCTAAAACACCCGAAGGCCAGACAAGGAACAATGGATGGAAACTGAACATGGAGAGGTTCAACCTGGAAATAAGGAGAAACTTTCTGACAGTGAGAACAATCAACCAATGGAACAGCTTGCCCTGTTATGGAAATGAATTGTTGTAATTCTTAGGACTACCTGTACTTCAGGTTTGTAGCTTTATTGGCAATTGTGTCCTGATGCCACTGGGAAAAAAGGTTCAAATGGTAGAATAGAATGGAATGGAATGGAATGGAGTGGAGTGGAGTGGAGTGGAGTGGAGTAGAGTAGAGTTGAATAGATTTAGAATGGAATGGAATCAAGGGTGGGATTCTACCAGTTTGCACCTACTTGCTAGAACCAGTTGTTAACATTCTAAGCAGTTAACCCTTATTATATTCTTGGCAGGACTAGACTTCCTGTCTCAGGAACTTCTCTGGAGTTTTCTTCCCCTCCTTTGCTGGTACTTTGCTTGTGTGGAGTGACCATTCAAAGTTACAATGACACTGAAAAAAGTGACTTATGACCATTTTTCACACTTACAACTGTTGCAGCATCCCCACAGTCATGAGAGGCCAGGTGAGGAGATGTGACTGATGTTGAGTTGGCCATGCCCAGCCAATAACATGACCACCAAACCACACCCACCAACTAAGCCACACCCACAGAACCGGTTGTTAAAAAATTTGAATCCCACCCCTGAATGGAATGGAATGGAATGGAATGGAATGGCATGGAATGGAATAGCATAGCATAGCATAGCATAGCATAGCATAGCATAGCATAGCATAGCATAGCATAGCATAGCATAGCATAGAATAAGAATGGAATGGAATAGAATAGAATAGAATAGAATAGAATAGAATAGAATAGAATAGAATAGAATAGAATAGAATAGAATAGAATAGCAGAGTTGGAAGGGACCTTGAAGGTCTTGTTGTCCAATGCTCTGCTTAGGCAGGAAACCCTATAGCATTTCAGACAAAAAAAACAAGGAAGGCAGCACAAGTGCCTTCCATTTTTCTGAGCAGACACATTAAGGGTACCACAACTGTGGAGGATTTCTTTCCCATCTTTCCAAGAAAATGTAAAATTCTCAGAAGTAGGGCCCAGAAGACAGAGGTTCAGTACATCTTAATTATCAGCTAAAATATAAAGGTGTAAACACACCCACAAATATTAAGGCTAAGGCCCAATATCCAATTATGGCTACAATTATTTAATGGTCAATTATCTTTAAAGCCATTAATGGCTTGAGACAGAGGGCTTTTGCAATTACTCCAAAGCTGGTTTAAATTGATTCTCATTTTCTGGATAGGCCATGTAATCCATACAGGAGAAAACAAGGTTGGAAGGAGGCCATGGGTGATCAAAAAGTTGAGAAACAAGAGACATCTTCCCAGAGCATCCTTTTAATTCGTCACCCAGAGCTACCTTTTCAACATCTCCAGGAAGGGTACATCCAGAGAAATTTTTGGCCCACTGTTGTCCAAGAAACAGTCACAGCTGCAGGTAGAATTTAGACAGAGAGCATCAAAACAAACAGGAAAGCACTTATTAAAGCAGAGAGTTCAACCTCTTGGTAAGCCATCTTTGTGTACTCATGAGTGGATACTATATGAATTTAACTGGCTCAATTTCTTTTCCTGGAGGCATTATTGCCTCAACTGTTTTCCACTGCTATCTCCTTATCATTCTTCTCCACTTTTCAGAAGTTTTAAATATTTCTGTGGTGGGAAACTAGAGTAAGTCAACAATTCTGCCTTGATCGCTCAGTTGTGGTCCTTCCCTAGCTTTTCCTTCCCAAGACTTTGGGAAAGACTTCTTATGGGCATTCTCTCTCTCTCTCTCTCTCTGTGTGTGTGTGTGTGTGTGTGTGTGTGTGTTTGTGTATTAATTCCACCAGGTGTTTCCACTATGTGAGAGTACAAAGCTTATACTTGTCCCTTTCTGTTTTGGGAATGAGGGCTGGTGTGCATTTGTTTTTCAAAAGGAAACTTACATGCAAAATAAAGAAAGGAAGCAATTGAAAGGAAGACTTATGTATTAATGCCTTCAAATGTACAGCAGAGGAATTTGTTTTTTAATTTCATTTTTGGCAGCTTAATCTTCCTCAAGAGGTGAAAATGAAAAGTCACTCATCTCCAGACATGTGAAAATTGGAAGGCAAAGTAGAAGAAACATCTTACTGACATTCCTACCATCGTCTTTTCTTATCCTTTTTTAAAATTACACCTGTCCAGTTAAAGGCGCAAGCCTTCACTTTGAATGTATTGGTTACATATTTATGCATAGCAAATGTTTCTATTGTTTCAGCCTCATGGACTTCTTTGTGCCCAACTTATGATTGTTGTCCATCTGCAAGTAACATCCAAAAGTCTGAGAAATTATACAAAGAGCTTTGAGGCTCATTGGTAGAAAGTATGTTTGCATGACTCAGAATGTTAAGTCCAATATATTGCTTTTGTTCACACAGAGAGAGAACTGCATAAAACTCAACAGCTATCTCTTTACTAATCAATGACACTGATAGTTTGCAAGATGGTCCAGTTATATTTCTCAGGATGCAGCAGCTTCCTGTATTCCTAGGAACTCAAGAAGATTGTGCAATTCCTGAATTGCAAAAAAGTTTGAATATGCGATGGGGTGGAAATGACTTGAATAAGACAGTAGATATTGCTTTCAACCCATGTAGCTAGTACATGGATTGGTCTTCCTAATTGCTTCATTATAAGCAGGCTTGAGTTCTTGGAAGATAAGGAAGAATATAAATGCTTCAATCTAAATGTTAATTAAATGATCAATTAATTAATAGACTGAGCTGCTGTATTTGAGAGGACGACTTGTTTGGGTTATGACATTTGTGAGAAAGAGATTTAAAATGCTTTTCCTTTTGCTGGAGTAAAACATATATCCCTCAGTAGGGATGGATAGATCAATCAGTTAATAATTATATGCCCAACTCATGTCTAGGCTGATTGGCAATTTTTTTAAAAACATCCATTTGGAATAGTGCACTTAAATATGCATCCTTAAATGTATTTTCTCTGAAATTATGCATTTGAGGATGTCTTTGCCACAATGTGAAATTTGAAATTATGTTTTAAACGTATTGTCTCAAATCATTTCTACTGATTAAAATACACACAAGAATCAGGACTGTGTTTTTCTACAGCTTTCTTTATTGAAATATTTAGAAGAACCAACTCCAGGGACTGGCAACAGTTTACAAAATACAGATGCAAACAAATATAATCCTTAATAACAGTAGCCCAAAACACCACAGAATATTTTAAATCAGGATTATCTGACCTTGGCAACTTTAAGATGTGTGGCTCTCAACTCCCAGAATTCCCCAACCCTACTAGGAGTCGAAGTCCACATGTCTTAAAGTTGCCAAAGTTGGACACCCCCATATTAAATACAGGTGGAGCAATGAGAGGTAAAGATATTCCACTGGAAATGAAGTGGGAGATGATGTGGTAGAATCTATCTGAATCAGAATTTGCAACCTAGATTCCTGAAGTATTTCGACCTATTGGCTACCTGAATTATATGTCCTCCTAATTAAGCAATTGCATTGAAAAGATTGTTTATTTTTCACTGGGGAAATAAATAGTTCTGGCTATTGATGTCTAGCACAAACAAGTTCATCAGAACAATCTAGTGTGGTTAATCAAGCACCAGTTAAGCCAGAATTTTGAATCATAATAAACAGCAAGGGCCATCCATTCAGATTGTTTTAAAGTACTATTCATCAAATTTCATACATCCCTTTAATGTTGAGATATAGAAATAGGTGAAGTCATGGAAGGTCAAGTGATTAAGTTGTCCAACTCATGACAGCTACTGAGCATTTGGTATTGCCTTCAATATAATATCATAGTTCTGAATATTAGTTGCCAAAAATTTGAGCAAGAACTTGCTAATTCTGCTCACGGTGAGCTTTTGATTCCCAAGAGTACCTGAGAGGTCCTGGTGACGACAGAACACAAGAGTAGACAAGCTTTTACTCTGATCTAGCTGAGCATGTTCTGAGTTTTCATGAGTCTCAGAATCACAATGTTTCCCAGCCTATTTATTTCCAAATTAACCTGTCTGGGTCTTGAGATGTCCCAGAGGCTCTTCTTGAAATTTCCACATTTAATCTGATTTAAAGATAAAGAACCATAAGAAGAGATCAAGGCCATTCATTTTGCTGATCACTGAGAAGTAGCAAATTGATCAAATCCAGTTTAGCCATGTTTCCCATGTTTTCACCTTTTGTTTTCTTCATTAATTTATCCTTTGGGTGAAAGGAAATGCTCCATTTTTTTTACAATACACAAACATACATACACATCCTTTTATATAAAATCATATATATGATACTCTGATGCAGTTCATATATATAATATAAATTGCATCACAGTTTCCAGAAATGTTGGATTTTGGGACAAGGACTCATTCATAGCTGGAAAATATCAGCTACAACTGCATGGAACAATCACTTTCCTATAGCAGTCTACGCAATAAAATAACGTTTTTAAAGGAGAAGAATGAATATGAACTCGGTCCATGGCTCCTACAAAGGGAATTTTGAGTGCTTGCATTTGTATTGTGCATCATGAATATGAAAAGAACACACATTTTAACCTAATGACATAACCATTTGCAAAAACCTTAGAATAAGGATTCATGCATAATGGAACATTGCAACTACAAATTGCAGATCCACACAAGGTAATTTAAACTTGTGTGCTTGGACAGAGAGCTGATTCTTTTAAGGGGTCATTGAATAAGATGCTTCTTGATCTTTCCAGTATATAGAGATACAGCCGTTTCCCCCTTTTTCTCTCTCTCATTCTCTCTCTCCTATCCTGCTTTCTTTTCCTCTCCTCATATCTGCCCATATATGCATGACACTGGCAGAAGTCACATTTAAAATATGGGATGCAATTTTAATCCACCCATGAAAGTGGGTGAAGTAGTTGTGACAAATACCTGATGAACATTTTCATCATTCATGTAAACATCATGAAATGACATAATTCTGAACCATGTCATTTTCCAGACCTTTCTATTCAATAAAGACAAGACTCACAAAAATCAGGTGATTAGATAGGTGCAAGCACAAGGATAGAACCCAGGAGACCATAACTTGTAGTTGCACCTTGGACAGAAGGCCAGCTGGGTTATCCTGTGTCCATCCCTCTTGCTCAGCCCTGGGAAGGAGACAGAGGTGGTATTCAGCAGGTTCTGACCAGTTCTGGAGAACTGGTAGTGGAAATTTTGATTAGTTCGGAGAACTGGAAAATACCACCTCTGATTGGCCCCACCAACCCCATCTATTCTCTGCCTCCAGAGACCCAGCGGATTGGAGTCCCAGCTGATTGGCTGGGTCTTTTTTTGTTGCCCTGCACAGGAGAACAGAGCTGGAAAGCAGGTTAGTGGGGTAGGGAGGGAATGGGATTTTGCAGAAACCTTCCCCTAGAGTGGGGAGGGAATAGAGATTTTACAGTATCATTCCCCTGCCACGTCCACCAAGCCACACCCACCAAGCCACACCACGCCCACCAAACCACACCCACAGAACTGGTAGTAAAATACTTGAATTCCACCACTGGCAAGGAGGCAGTAGCAGGTCACTTCCAAAAGTAGAGGGGAGCGGAGGGGAAGGGAAGAGAAAGGGAGAGGAGAGGAGTGGAGAGGAGAGGAGAGGAGAGGAGAGGAGAAGAGAAGAGAAGAGAAGAGAAGAGAAGAGAAGAGAAGAGAAGAGAAGAGAAGAGAAGAGTCCTTAGAGATCTTCTAGTCCAACCCTCTTCTTCAGGCAGGGTTTCCAAATGGTTGTCCAGTCTCTTCTTAAACCTTCCAGTGTTGGAAATCTTGCCAAGTAAATTGCAGGGACTTATCCAGACAGGCATCAGGAGTCAGCCTTGACTTAAAGATGCATATAAACACTTTTTATTTTATACCAAAATCTGCTTTGCAGTTGCTCAGAGATTTGCTTCCGCTGCAAGAGGTTTTCCTACCATATTCTCAGGGTCCTTAAGAACTTCTCTTGATGCAGGCTGGTTGGTGGTACCACTGGCATGTTTATTTTTAAAAAAACCTTACCTATCTTACTTATCTTGTCCATCATATTAAACCCTCTCTTCTTGACTGCCCATACTTCCAAGTATGCCAGGAGTAAGGGACCTCCTAGGAACAATCCCATCATAAATACTTCTGCTGAGAATAATCTGAAGTTTGTAAAGCCAGGGAGACTGGATATTGTTGAAGAGATGATACTGTGGTTAAAAAAATAAAACTCTGTGCATTCGTTGCTCTTAAGAGCATCCCATTATACCCATGAACATTTTTTTAAGTTCTTTTCGGCCTTCAAACAAATTTTAAAGTAAAGTTTTAAAGAAGTTAATAGCTGATTGTTTGTGTCTTTCAGATGTTTCTTTTTATTGGGAACAATCTCTGCTGTCCAGAGCATATCTGAGAAAATCTCTATCTTAAGAACATTAGAAAAACATGACAAGCTTTATCCAATATTCAGGAAATTCATAAAAATGAGAGACATTGTTTGGTTCTATGGAAAAGGGCAATGGGTGTATCCACTTTTTTCACTTAGACTTAACACACTGGCATTTGCAAGGAAACATCAAGGATGGTCAGTTTACTAGCAGACTAGTAAAATAATAGCAGAAATAGTTGTAATATGTCCAGAATAAGGTTGAACAGTCTTCAAAAATCTACATTTATTTTACCGACCAGTCATAACTTGACAAAAAATGACCTACAATTTCACCTTTGTTGATGTTTTATTCAAGATGCATTGCAGTTCCATTACAATTCTAGTAATTCTTTTCAAAGTTTTTCAATTGATTTTTTCACAGCTAAATTATATTTTCTAAAAAGTTTTTGCCATTTAGCATCACTCGTTCAAAGAATTGACAAAGCCCACCCGCTTGTTTGCTTTTTTCCATTGCAATGGTATTCTCATAAGAATGAAGAGAAGGGTTTGCTTCTTCATTGACTCTGACAGCCTGCTTGTTGTTACAGTTTTATTAAAGTGTAATGTTTCTTTAATAAGCCTGCATGTACCATAGAGTTGTAAAATTCATGTCCACCCATGAAACACAAATAAAGAAATCTTATGCTTCCTGGCAATTAATCGTTGAACTAATTCAGCAACTTCTTGAATAATTACCTAGGAATATGCAAAAAAAAGTCACTAGAGTCATAATCTTTCTGCTGTAGCTGAGATTTACATGAGTCCCTATTCTCTAAGGCAGGGGTCTCCAATCTTAGCAACTTTAAGACTTGTAGACTTCAACACACAAAATTCCTTAGTCAGCTGGTTGAAGACCACAAGTCTTAAAGTTGCTAAAGTCGCAGACCCCTGCTCTCAGGCTAATAGCTTCTATGTTTGTAAATTCTGGAAGGAATTTTGGGAAAGGACAGAAGGGTCATCAGCTTTATTGTTACATTTCTCTGGCATTACCCATCTAATTATTAAACACTGATAAATTGTGTATATAGTCTTTAAGGCTCAGGAAAAATATCTAAAGGGCTTACAAAGATAATTCTCCTAGTCTAAAAGTGTTGGTCTCTTTTCTACAGAGATTAGCCTGTACAATCTACAACTACAATCATTTTTAATTATGATGCATTGCCTCAAAAGATACTCCTTTCTCTAGAATGATCTTTCTGCTGATGAAAAGAGATTTTGCATTAGAGTGAAGGGTAGGACTCTTAAATAGCTTACATAAGTTATTGCTTAGCATACCGTCCCCAATGCTTACAAAGTAACATGTGGATTGAAAGCATGCAATTAATCATGTGGGAGACTGGGTTGGAACTGAACATACTGTTATAAATCTGAGAACTTTCCACATTAACCTTTTTTTTATATATGAAATTTCTCCTCTCGATTCATGAACTATTTACAGAACATCCATGCATTTTTATTTACTAGTTAAATTTTGGCATTACCTTATCGTCCTGGTTTTTGATGTTGCATTGTTCAGATAATTATTTTTGCAGACAATTTTGCAGTGGTAATGTAGGACAAAATGCCATCATTGTTCCAGTTTCCATGTATAAACAAGGAAGATGTTACTCTTGCTTCTTAGGATTCTGATGTGTTTAAATGGAATGTTTTCTCTTTCGCAAATCTGTCCTATTTTCTTTCTTGCATTTGACCTTGATTTGAGGATTGGTGATGAAACATCCTTTTAGTCGGTCCAGTTTCTCACTAAAAAGAGGGTGATTTAGTGAAGTGATTCATTAGGGAACTCACAAAAACTTCCTTTTATAAATTCATATTTGGATGGAAAATAACAACTAAGCTTCTTTGTTTATTCATTTATGCATTTAATCCTGGAATCGCCTCAATTTTTAAGCCTGTGGTCCCCTGGCATTTGGCCAACTCTGTTGGCCGCTGGTGCTAGATCTGAAGTTCATTCAAACTATAAGAGCAACTCTGCATACATGAGAGTCTTGGATTAAGAAAATTGAAATTTGGCACCTGTATGAAGGGCACGAATTTGGGAAAGCTAAAATTCATTAAATCTTTCGAGTTCAACTGAGAAGAAAGTAATTTAGAAATTCCCTGCTGTAACTTATTCTTCCATGAATGTCAAGACACTTCCTTACCAAAGAACATAGGATGCTACCTTGCACAAAGCTAAATGATATGTCCATTTAGCAACATCTCACCAACTTTTGCCATAATTTCCTATGGCCATGTTGGCTAAGACTATGCGGAGTCTAAAAATTAGTAGGGAAAAACTGTTCAATACATTTCTAGTCACTCAGCAGAGATCTTTCTCCTCAGAATCAGCTACTGCAGAGGTGAACAACCTTTGGGGCTTATAATATGGTTTTTGCATATTTCCCATGTCAAACTGTGCTGTCAGTTTTCGAAGATGCTTTTTCAAGAGGCAACTGGACTTTCTTGTTTTTCTTTGAAGATGTTTTGCTCCTCCTCCACGAAGCTTCTGAGATCAGAAGCGAAACATCCTCAACAAAAAACAAGAAAGTCCAGTTGCCTCTTGAAGAGCCCCTTTGGGACCACTATGACCTGGATGACTGAGAATCTCCATAGACTGTCACTTTTCAGCAAAATCGCATAGCACCAAAAGGAAACTCAGGTCACAGGTTGTCCACCCTAATGTTCCTTGATTCTTCGAAGCCAGGAGATGCCAAGACAGGATCAAGAACTTTCTGTTGTCCTTCAAAGGGGCAGCTTTTGAGAGTTTTTCTTACCAATAGATTTTGAGCAGCAATACCGAAAGAGTGCCAAGTAATAAATAAGTATGAATCTTCATACAAACTTTCTGCTGTTGATTCCAGCTTATATCTGTTTTATCTCAAATGTCAGAATGTACTTGACAAGAAACTGTGGAGAACTGATGTTGCATGAACTTTGGACTTTGTTTCCTACCGACAGCTTTGCTATAAAATCCTCAGCCAGAACGTGAGTAAATGCATATGGAAGGAAAGGGCTTACCTCACAAAAATGGTCACTGTTTTTTCCTCCGTTCCAATAAGTTTGTGAAATGGCTGCAATCATTTGCGATGGAACTGCTGTAGTTGTTGGGACAACTACACTCTGTGAAAGATGTTCACAGGTTTAACATTTCATAGTGTGAGGAGTTGACTCGGTGCCAAATGCTCTAATAGAACAGCGTTTTTGAACTCCAGAAGTATGACATTAATAAAGAAATTACAAAAGGCCCAACAAATGGCATTTATGTTAAATCAATAATGCTTGGGTTGTTTGTTTGTTTGCTTAATTCTAATCTTTATTTGAAGGGGGGGAATTATCTTTCCAAACAGTTGGCAATCCCTATTCTTATTCTTCTTTCCGAATATAATTAGAAACATGTTATGGTGTCTACTTAAGACATCAACTTTCTCAAGCCTGTCTTGTCCACTGTGTTTTAAACAAAGACACTTGTTTTGGCACTGTGCCCTTAATTAATCAGCAGAGGCTTTATTATTCTGTATGTGTGCGTATGTGCACACACAAAATTTGTTCACTAGAAAAAAACACCAGCTTCTCCAGTTTTTGTCAGAAATGGTGTAGGGTCTCCCGCTTGGGTGGGAGGGTTGGACTAAATGACCTGCAAGGTCCCTTCCAACACTGATTATCTGTTATCCATTATCCAGAACTTGATCAATTTATGGAACTAAGATTCTAATCAGTTTAAGAGACAAAAAAATAGAATTTTTTTAATGGCTTCCAATGGACTCTTCTGATGAAGGCATTTGTCTTGAATCACAATCATTCATGATTACAGCTTAGGGAATTGAATTGGCCACCTATCCCATGCACAATTAAAGCTTAAGTGTTGTAGCAACTATTCATCTGATGATAAGAGGCAACTAGTCTCTGGAGAAATACAGGAAAAAAACCTCCATGCTCTATTTCCTAGCATAGGAATTAGATCTAAAGTCATACCCTGTCATATGATTACTGAAAGCTAGATTTTTTCTATTGAATGTGCATATCTCTGCAGTCTAGGTCATTTTGACTCAATGTTGCATCTATATGCTCTTGTGGGAAATGAGGCTCACTCTTGGAATAAAACATATACAGAATGACATTAGGCAGGCATTGTGGAAGATCAACTAACTTCTTTGCCAATACATTTACAACCATCAGAAGGGAAAGAGCAATAATGAAACATGTTCCCTATACAATTATTTCCTACTGCTGGCTTTTCTTCTCTCAGTTTTCCATTTCAGAGGTATGCTTCTATCTCTGCGTGTATTTGTAATCCAACATAAACAATTACGTGTAACAAGTAAATGTACAATGGGAGTAGCTGTTATCTTCTTAAATGTTTTGTTCTTAATGGCAAGCAACTCAGCTTTCAAGTGAAATAGAGATTTAAGAAGCCATGAGCTGAAAACAAATTTGCATGAAAAGAATCCCTTGTTTTTGTTGGTATTTTCTTTAAACATTGAAATATACATACATACTGCACATACATACATACATACATACATACATACATACATACATACACACATTTGTGCAAGTATATGGATAAGGGCTGTAATAGCTTAGTGGCATCCAAATTGTGCTGAAAATCTCCTACACATACCTCGACTTACCCCACTTGGGACTGGAAAATTTATTGTTAAGCGATACATCTGCTAAGTGAAACATCATGCAACCCAATTTTATGCCCATGTTTTGCTCTGGTCATTAAGCAAATCACCCTGCTGATTAAGCGAGACATCACGTGACTATGACTCGTGACCTTCCCCATTGACTTTGTTTGTCAGATGTCAGCTGAGTGTCAACTAAAAAGCTACTCCTTTGGTCTTTTTAGCTGACAAAAAACGGGATTGTGGGAAAACAAGGCATTGTTGAAATGCCTAGATATCAACTCAGCAGCCCAAAGTTGTCGGAGCATAAGAAGATTATTGGAGAGCATGATGGATGACTCTTGGAGACTGATGTGTCCTATTGGAGAAGTCACATCCAGGGGGTGGGGAAAGACCAGGGTCAAGGGGGAAATGTATGATGTGATTTAGTACCAGCTGCACCCAGCCATGCACCAACATGTCCAACAGATTGGATTGCCATTTGTCAGAAATGGTGTAGGGTCTCCTGCTTGGGCGGGGGGTTGGACTAGATGACCTACAAGGTCCCTTCCAACTCTGATTATCTGTTTGATCTGTTTGATGGCAATTTCTAATAAACCAATTTACTTTTTCTGAGATGCGGCTAGAGACTTTTGCTTTGAATGAGGGGGATTTGTTGGAGCCCTGACACTGAGAAGGTCACAAATGACAATTATGTGAGTCCAGGGCTCTGCAACAAAAAACTAAAAAGTCACATATAGGTAATCCTCAATTTATAACCATTTGTTTAGTGACAGTTCAATGTTACAGTGCTAAAAAAAGTGCCTTATGAATGGTTTTCACACTAACAATGACTCATGTGATCAAAATGTGCATACTTGGCTCGTGGTATTTATGACAGTTGTTTATCTTGGGGTCATGTGATCACCATTTACAGTCTTCCCAGTTGGTTTTCAACAAACAAACTCAATAGGGGAAGCCAGATTCACTTAACAACCACATAAATCACTTAATAACTACAGCAACTCTCTTAACAAACGTGACACAACAGGTTGTAAAATGGGGCAAAACTCACATAACTGCCTTGCTTAGTAACAGAAATTTTTGGATTCCATTTTGGTCACAGGTCGAGGACTTGGGTGTCAAACTCATGTCACGGTGACGTCAAGTGACGAATCAGGACTTTTTCCCCCTTTGCTAAACCGGGCGTGGGTGTGGCCATCATGTGACACATCTGGCCTGTGGGCTGGGAATTTGACAGCCCTGGCCTATATGGAAAATACTTGTCAGGAGATCCAAGGAAATTACAGAGTTGGGGGCAAGATCAGGACATTTAAAAAAATATCCCAGAAAAATTCAGCGTCAATCTACGTCTATATTATTACTAAGAAAAATGCACCAAGTTATTTCCCCAACTCATTTGATTAGCTGCTTTGACTTCAACAAGGAAAGTGGGGTATACCTGTTTTCAACTAAGTATAGGTAATGGCTAAATTCAGTTAATGTGATTTTCTTATTATGTTAACAGTAGCCTGAGGGAAACTTAAATAGCTTCTGATCTTATGATGTAGTGAATACTTTTTCTCCCTACCATGGTGCCACCATATAATACCTCTCTAAAGCTGCCATTTGCATTTTAACAAAATGAGAGTTGCAGTGGTGTAGTGGCTAGAGTGCAATACTGCAGACTACTTCTGCTGACTGTTGGCTGCCAGCAATTTGGCAGTTCAAATCTCACCAAACTCAAAGTTGACTCAGCCTTCCATCCTTCTGAGGTGGGTAAAATGAGGACCCAGATTGTTGGGGGCAATATGCTGACTCTGTAAACTGCTTCGAGAGGGCTGTGAAGCACTGTGAAGCAGTATGTAAGTCTAAATGCTCTGCTATTGCTCTGCTATTGCTATTAACAGAACCTTCCCTCTTGCACCAGACAAAAACCAATGTTTTCAATCCTTGGAAAAATCTTAGCTATCCACAAATAAGTTAAAACAGCATTTGATGGTAACGTTAAATGATCTCTCAGCTACCAAGAGAATCTGTATGAGAAAATTAAGAAGTCCAATGCAATATCAGACTTGCAAACCTTCCATTGTGCCGAAGCCTAAATTAAACCTACAGATTAATTCCTAGACTGATGAGATGTTAAAACTACACGTGAAAAATGAGATGCCATGGAATTGGAACTAAAAGTTTGAAGCTGTAGCAAGAAGAAATATATTGGAAGCAACCCAGAGGTGCTTTTTCCAAAAGGCAACTCAACTTCCTTTGCAGGAAAAAGCACCTTTGTATTGAAAACAAGTGTCAGTAAAATTGTGTTTAGGAGAAGGTTGACTGAATCTACCCTTTGGTTCATTTGAAGCTATGTTAGACTAAAGTGAATCTGCCTAACCAAAAGTCCCATTGACCAACCTACCAGTAGGCTTACTCAAGGCTAAGTCAGCATATCAGTTGGCTGTTCCATCTGAGAACCCTCTTGGTAAATGTGGAGGTATGTTATGTGATGACCCGGGGAATGACACAAAAATAACAGTCACAAAACTTGAATAAATTCCCTTTAATGCCTCCAACTTGGGTCCCAACGTCCTATTATCCTTGGCTTGATATCAAACTCTTCAAAAAACAGTCTACAAAGAGAGTAAATGCTGTCCGAACAAAAAGGAAAGAGTATTAGAAATAAAAAACCCAACACAAACCACACTGGAGTCATTAACATGGCAAGCCAGGATGATAAATTGCAGATCTCCGCAAGATAATGCATCAACCACAGTTGGGAAGATGCCAAAACCCAGCTAAGCCATGACTAAGATAAAACACGCTTTGTTCCCAGCAAAGAGCTATTTAAAATGCCCCACTTATATCCTGTTCTCCCAGCTGCAACTAATAAAAGGGATCAGGGCCCTTTCCTCTCCTGTAAGACACGTTGCTCCCTTCTCCGTTCCTCCCTGCATGCCCTAGGATGAAGAGGGGATGGCCCTGGGTCTTTACCTGAATGCCCAGCCAGACTGTGCTCTTCCCCTGTCTCTTCCACAGCCACCGGAGCCACACTCCCACTCCCTGTCAGCACCTCAATCTCCACTCAGAGTCAGACTCCAACAAGGACATGACATGTTAGCCAATGGATGGATCTTCCCATCCAAACATTTGACCTAACAAAAAGTGGCAGTAGCCAATTAGCCTCACAAAAGCCCACATAGGCTGATGTACCCATTGGCTAACATGGAGCTTTGTTAGCATTTTTATTACACCTTCCTTAATGGTATTTCCACTCCTGTTGGTCACTTGAAGCCAAATAAAGATAGCCCTTGATTACAACCATTTGTTAACCATGGAAAGTTACAGCAGCACTGAAAAAGTAACTTGACTATTTTTTACACTTATAGTATGGACATTGTAGCATCACCATGATCATATGATCAAAATTTGGATCAGATGGTTTATATTTGTGATGGCTGCAGAGTTCCAAGATCACCTGGTCACCTTTTATGATCTTCTGACAAGCAAAATCAATGTGGAAGCAAAGGTTCACTTAACAACCATGTTATTAACTTAAAAATACTGCAATCGCTGCAGTGATTCACGTAAAAACAGTGGTAAGAATAGTTGTCAAATGGGGCAAAACTCACTTAACAAATGACTTGTCAACAGAAAATTTGGCTTCAGTTGTGACTGTAAGTCAAGGACTAGCCATGTATAGACAGAATCTCAAATTCTGCCTTTTTATAACACTCACAGAAAATGTTATATTGAACTCGACACTTCAAAGGTAATGAACCTCATATGTAAAATCAATGACAATTGCTAATATTGAAGATTGATCGCATCTATAGGCCCATATAATTCTATATATTTAAAAACTTTTCAGTTTGAAAAATCAGAATTTATAAACCAATGTTTATACTGAGACAGTAGAATTAGGGTCATCAAAGACCCTAATTTTACTATGGTAGCACTTTAAAGAATACAAATCCTAAAAGAGTTAGAATCTATGAAGTGAATAGTTGCCTATCTCAATATGAATATGGAGTTATAAATTATAAGTATTAACAACTAAAAATAAATGCATCCAGAACTATTTAGAAGAAAACACTAGACAGCTGTCCACCTGAGACACTTTAATTTTGTTTTCTACACTGGGGGGCAGGGGGGGAGTCACTAAATCCCTACTACCTAAACTACTAAACCACAAATGTGGTTTAAGACAAAACTGTCAATATTATGGAAACAACGGGAGCCATAGAAGTATTGTTTGTTATCTAGTTTCATGAAAAGAAGGACTAGGGGTGATATGATAGCAGTGTTTCAATATCTAAGGGGCAGTGGTAGAATTCAGAAAAAAATTACTACCAGTTCTGTGGGCGTGGCTTGGTGGGCATGGCGTGGCTTGGTGGGTATGACAGGGGAAGGTGACTGCAAAATCCCCATTCCTTCCCCACCCCACTAACCTGCTTTCCAGCTCCGTTCTCCTGTGCAGGGCAACAAAAGAAGACCCAGCCAATCAGCGGGGATTCGGGAGGCAGAGAATAGATGGGGCGGGGCCAGTCAGAAGTGGTATTTGCTGGTTCTCCAAACTATTCAAAATTTCTGCTACCATTTCTCCAGAACTGGTCAGAACCTGCTGAATACCCACCTCTGCTAAGGGGCTGCCACAAAGAATAGAGGGTCAATCTATTCTCCAAAGCACCAGAAGAGAAAAACAATGGATGGATGGAAACTAATCAAGGAGAGAGACAACCTAGAACTAAGGAGAAATATCCTAACAGTGATAACAATTAACCAGTGGAATGAGTTGCCTTCAAAAATTAGGGGTACTTTAACACTGGAGAAATTGGACAACCCTTTGTCTGAAACCGTATAGGGTTTCCTGCTTGAGCAAAAGTTTGGACCAGAAGACCTTGAAGGTCTCTTTCAATTCTATTATTCTGTAATAAGAATCATTTCTGACTTTCCAAGGACATAAACATCTGAAATCAAAAAATCTGGGCCCTTTAAAACTACTTTTAAACATGAATTATTTTATTGAAGCCAAGATATTTCACAGTGGTACAGGAACACTTCATGTCATGTGGCTCCTTTTTGCCACCAAACACAAACACCCTTTTCTTGTATGCCAGAAATGAAGCCATAAGGATGTTTGCTCCTCCTCCGTGTAGTTTACTATTCAACATATTTAGGCCTCTGATATCACGCTGGACTTGGCCGAAGTTTTCTTGAGGGCAGTTCTGATGTGAATCTTCCGGGATGCCTGAGCTAATTCCCAGTGGTGCAGGGGTGAGGATGCTGAGGCAAAGTCATTTGGGCAGCTACACATGTTGTCAGTCCCTCTAGGGACACCATGTGAAAGCTGTACGAACCTCTGGCTGGATCACTCGAGTTGACTTTCTTGGCTGCTTGGCACTGTAAAAGTTGAAGCTTCTGTCAGGGAAACTAGTCAAGGGGCATTGAAGTATTTGCTGTCAACGGTACCTTGGGCAATTCAAATATGCCATCAAATTTCAACAATCCAAATGTTTTGTTTGGATTTGGGGAGTAGGATATCAGAAGATTGGGTGCGGTTTTAAAGAGATTCATCCTCTCCTATTATAGGACAGATTTGATTTACAATGATAAAATTGCCTTCTATATACAAATTGCCACTAGTAAAGAAATTGATATTCTGTGCCGTAATTCTCTTAGATTTTTGTTTGAAACAAAAGAATAGGTGAACAGAAATGCATTAACTAATTTGTCCAAACAATTGTCCATAATCTAAAGTTAAACTTGGTTTTAAAAAAAAACTATTAAGACACAAGAAAAAAAAATGAAAGTACTTACTGCACTGATTGGCATTTTTGTTGAATGGAGATGCAATGTTATTTTTGTACTAGAAAAATAATGGGCAATATATATTATATTGCACAAGATGTATGTTTGTTGAAAGAAGCAAAAATGACTGTGCGGCCTTCTGATCATATTGTTACATGATACATGACATGAAAAACATAAAACAGGAATTGGGTATATGACGAGAAATATAAACATAAGTTGTATCCATTTCTCTGTGCAATGCATGTGATGAAACAAGAAGAAATATGCAAGAATGATTGAGTGATCAGTGAATGTTGGGCACCTTGAAATAAGTGCAGGGTGGCAGTTTGGCCAAAAGAAGATTAAATTATAAAATAAATATATAACAGAAGAGTGAATTGGTTGAGAAGAGAAGAACCAGAAAGTTAAAGAGAATTGATGAGATCCTTAAAAGAAAACAGATGAGAAGTTTAAACAATAAAAAGTAAATGCATGAGACAGTGTGTGAATGTGACCGAAACAAGGATGGTTTCCAAGGATAGAAAAATATGACAAAATGTTGGTATAAACTAAATTTAACTATTTTTTCCTTTTTTTAATCTCATGCCTTCACCTTTTTTTTTTACTTATTACTTCTCACTCTCCTTCTGTGCTTTGTGTCTTGAAAGGAAAAAGTATGGTGGGTACCTGCATAGGTATATTAAACTTGTTTCAGGATTTGTACTTGACTTTCATGTTTCCAAGCCTTAAAATGGCAGAAAAACACTATGTCTTTTTTCAACTGTTATAATTAGAGTTACATATAGTAATCAGAAAAGTGCTTGAGAGCCACAGGTGCAGAATGGGACAAGTTGCTGCAACCAACCTGCTATGGCCAATTCACCATAGCTAATTTGCCAGGGCCAATGCACTACAATCAACACGCCACAAGATAAATTGCCAGGGCATTCATTTAGTTCCTTTTATTTTTTGTTGACCATGTTTTCATCAAAATTATTTCATCTCTCATATCAAAGAATATTATTATATGGCTACCAGCTTTTGTAATGCTTTGATAAATAATAAAAGGAACCAAACCAACAATGAATTGTCTCACCGTGAGTTGTCACACAGTGAGTTGGCTATGGCAAGTAAGTGAATTGTAGTGAATTGGCTCTGGAGAATTGGCCATTGTGAAGTGGCTATGGTGAGGTGGCTATGGTGAGGTGGCCACAGTGACTTGTCCTGGACCCCATATATTGGCATTCATCTTATTTCATACTTTGAGCCTAAGACAATTTGAATACCTCTCTCTTTTGTATTCTGATTTTCCCTTCTATGAACAGCTACTAGACACAGATGGAATGGGACAACTTGCCGCAGCCAACTCACTGTGGCCAACTCACCATGGCCAACTTGCTGTGGAATAACTTGTATGGCCAACTGGTCACAGGACAACTTGTTGTGGGACAATTTAACAATTCAATTTAATTCTTTCAAACACATCTTAAAATATTTTATTTTTTGTCATTCATTTCATTCTGTCCCTCCTTTTTCATCCTTTTTTTAAAAAAATGATTCTATTCCACCATTTCTTTGATATTGGTGCAACTCTTGTACCACAGTGAATTGGCTACAGCAAGTTGGCTGTGGCAAATTGACTATGGCAAGTTGACTGTGGTGAGTTGGCCATGGCGAATTGTCATAGACTCAGCCCAGAGATCTTTTTCTTACTATTGATATAGCAATACACACAGGAAATTCTCCTGCAAACTTCAGACATAGAAGTGACATTTTCCTCAGATATTTAAGCCCATAACTATGGATATAGACCATTTTAGTGGTATACATTTTCTCCTTCATTTGCTTGATGCCTCTATACATATATGTTGGCTGCTAATTTTTTACAAGTGATTTCTTGTTTTCAAGTTGTTGGAAAATGTCTCATCATCCCACATATGAGGTCACCGGGGGCCTTTCAGATTTAAGATAATTCTGAAGACAGATGAACAGCAAAGACAAATGATGATTTCTCTTTCAACAGAAGTTTCTGTCTGTTTTGTTTGCAGAGGAAGGATTAAGTAAGTTATATTTGACATAAAATGTCACATTTCTAAAAAAAACAGCTTTGCCTTCCCCTCTTTGAGGAAGGAGCAGAAGGAGTAGGAAAAATAACACCCCAAATCTAGCAATTGTCCATAGGAAAGACCAAAAAAAAAGTCTGTGTGGTGGACACGACAATACCTGGAGACAGCAGAAGAGAAAAGAAAAAACTGGAGAAAATCACAAATACAAAGACCTGCAAATAGAAGTAGAATGACTGTGGCAAAATAAAGCAAAGATGGCACCAATAGTAACAGGCCTCATGGGTGCAATCCTAAACATCTGGAGCACTATTTGATCACCATCGTCATTGACAAAATCACCACTAGTCAATTGCAAAAGGCAGCTTTACCTGGAACAGGCTACATACTGTGACCATACCTTTTACACCATCCAACAACAATTGTCTATCCAGGTCCTTGGGAAAGACTTTATAGGTGGACAAAAATGCCAATACCAGTCTAAACATCTGGCTGACTGTGCCACAAACCCTGATACCAATTTGAAAAAAAAAGTTTTCCCTCCCTCCCTCTTTCAGCCAACTGTATCTTTTGCCTTTTGTCTTTCTTTTTCCTTGCATTGACTGACTTCTTCAGAAAAGAGATCAGTGAAATTGTCACTTGATTACTTCTCCTTGATTAGCATTTATAAGAGCTCCGTGATACATTATTTGCATTCCTATTTAGCCGTGATTTTGTGGGGCAGCAATGATTAAACTTGTCATGGGGTCTGATTGACAGGGTCAGATCTTCACTTTCTACTCTTTTGAAATTAAAAACAAATGTGTCAGTTCCCTTCATGGGCCATAGCGCTGTGAAGCTTGCTCGCCTTGTCATCAGAGATAGGTCAGGAATGTTTTAATTTTAGGGATAGGATTCGGCTTGTCACTGTAAGATGTGATGGTGTGTAGTTCTGGAGATGAGATGTGAAGGGTGTAAAACAAAGAATGGGAAGAACAAAGAGAAAGACGCTCACATTATTAGACAGATTTAATTAGTCTGAATGGATATTATGCTAGATGAAGCAGCGAGCTGTGAAATTAACCCTTGATTATGGATTGGCGGATCTTGCTCATAAAGAGACTCAAACCCTTTGTGAATAAAAGAGAAGGTGTGATTCCCTCACAACCCTCCTCCTCATTGCTTCTAAAGGGAGGGGAATGCTGATAAAACAACCCTTGATGTTAGCATTTTGAAAGCCAGTAAATTTCTCATTCAACCCCCTTTATGCTAGAGGATTGAACTGCTTCAGTTCACAGGATTAGAATCAATGTAGTATTGTATGAGAGTTGACCATAGTAATTTCTATCTATATTTCAGCTCACTATATTTCTACCTATGCCTATGAGTATAGAAAAATGTGTATTTTTTTCATTCAAATAATGCTTTTCACACAAGCACACACAGAGAGATGGGGGGAGGGAGGGAGAGAAGGGGAACGGGGAGAGAGAGCAACCAAAGAGCTGGTATTGTGTAGAAGAATATCTGCACAGAGTATGGCCAGACCCTCCCAAACCCAGATGAGATATTTCACAGAATGTCATGGAGAATAGCAAGGCTAAGATCCTATGGGACGTCTGGATCCAGATGGATAGTCAATTAACCAGACATCATGGTAGTAGACAAGAACCAGAAAACAGCAGTGGTAACAGATATAGCAGTGCCAAGTAATAGCAACATCAGGAAGAAAAAGTATGAGATGCTGGAGAAGTACTAGGGCCTGAAGGAGGAAATAGAGAGCATGTGGAAAGTAAAAGCCAAAATGGTCCCACTGGTAATAGAAGCACTTTGGGCTGTAAGTACTAAGATAGGGGAGTGGCAGCAACAGATCCCAGAAACTACATCAGCTCTCTGTCCAGAAGAGTACCATGCTAGGAACAGCTAAGATGCTGCATAGGGTCCTCAAATTCCCAGGCCACTGTTAGATGATCCAAGATTGAGAAAGACATATACTATCCATAGGTGTGATATATGTACAGTCTTAGTTATAGAGACAGCGGACTAACAGAGTAACTACAATTTCTAGTAATGCTTTTGAGCTTATTTAGTTGTTGGAATGGCAGAGGTGCTATACTAAAATATACAAAGATGTAACATTTCAAAGAATTCTCTTTATTAAATGTGGAAGCAATGGGGATAGGGGGTAAACCTCTTTTAAAAGAAAAAACAGATGGTAGATTGAAATATGTGCTATATATAATATGATATGAGCCATGGGGGCATGGTGGTTAGAGTGCAGTACTGCAGGCTACTTCTGTTGACTGCTGTCTGCCTGCAATTTGACAGTTCAAATCTCACCAGGCTCAAAGGTTGATTCCATCCTTCTGAGAGGGGTAAAATGTGGACCCAAATTGTTGGGGGAAATATGCTCTGTAAACTGCTTAGAGAGAGCTGTAAAGTGCTGTGAAGTGGTATATAGATGTTATTGCTGTTGCTATTGCTATAGCGTAATGCCTTTTTTTTAGCAAAATGCATTTTTGCGCCACTTCATAAAATGCAATTAGTTTATAAAGGATCTTTGGGACATATACAAATTGAAAATCAGACAGAAGTTAGGATGTGTTTTGCAGTAGGAATTAACATCTGGAGAAGTTCAGTTGTCCTTGAAAAAGTGATAAGTAAGATATGACTGGTTAATACTTGGATGGACCACCAAGAATTTTTCAGGGTTATAGGTAGGTTGGGAATCTAAAACAAACAGCCAGAAGGCAATGGCAACATACTTCTGAATTCCTGTCAAGAAAAAATGTGGATGTCATCAGGCACTGAGCTCAGCTTTCTAGATTGATGCTTTGTTTCTGGGTCACAATGATAAGCATATTCTTCATCAGCTGTCAAAATGCTGTAAAATAAATTCCTTACTTTCAAATTTCAACTCCTGCTGTCAACATGTGATGAACCCATTTTCAACACACCTTCTGATATTGAAGAACATCAGTAGTGTGACCCACTCAACACACCTTCTGATATTGAAGAACATCAGTAGTGTGACCTACTCATTCCTGTGGAATGTCAAGCATGACAGCTGTTTCCCTTTGAATGATCTCTCAGTTGTCTGAAATCAGTTCCTCAACCTTTCTCTTGTGAAACTTACTGGTTGCTGTTGTAGGCCATTTACTTAATTCTTGATCATCGAAATCAGCTCTTCTTGATCTTTGCACTTTTAGTCCAGAAATCCACAGTACTCATGTGCATAGCCATTACCATCAACAACTACATCCATTGGTAAATTTCAGTTGGAAGGATTCATTTGACTGTGACTTTCATATGTTGATTTGTTTGGATTAGTTCATTTTTCTGATAATTAATGCTGGCTTCTATTTAAGCTGCCTAGCCAACAAAAGAAGAGTTCTCTCAGATCCAGCCTTGTCCTTAAAATCTGAAATAATTTCAATAGCCCTTGTAAGAAAGTTGAATGGTTCACATGTCTTGCACACCAGGATAAGTCCCTTTTAAAGGGTTCTCAAAGAATGGTTCTCTGTTTAGAAGTGTGGTCTGTTTCAACAGCATTGATTCTGAAATCAGTGTTGAAAAGGAAATGCCATAACAAAATGATTGGAAGTGTGAAATTAATGTTAGGTGAAAAGATTCTCCTCTTAATTCTCATTGGATGAAAAAAAATGCTTTTGTAAAAGCAAAACTTTATTTCCTATTCTAATGGGTGTGGTGTACTTATTAAATGTTTCATTTTTTTGTTATTCAGCTATTAGTTTACTTGTACTTATGTAAGAGTTTATTTGTCCTTGCTTAAGGAAAAGAAAGATTTTTCTTTTAATGTAAGGCATATCTCTGGTGGTCCGTAGTCTCTTTGGTTTCTTATACTTCCCTTGAACCTTTTTTTCTTGGGGCTCCCACTGTAGCAGTGTTAATTACTGCTAAATAAACATGACGGATTCAGCCTTTATGAAACTATTAGCAAATTTCCCCTTTCCTCACAAAAATATGAAGAAAGGCCATCTGTGCCTAGATCTAGTTGAAACTGACCTTAGAACTTCCATATCTTCAGGCAGGGATTCCCACAGACTACATTTTTTTAAAAGTCAAGATATTAGTCATGATGATGCAATCAAACTATATATTTTAATTCAATGCACATAGACATCTTACTAACAGGACTCAGCTTTGTCACCTGTTGTGAATTGGATTGTATTTTTATTTAAATGACAGCAATTATTTCAGAATTGAATAGATAGTTCATTGCAAAACTTCATAGTGGTGGTTGCTTGGTGGTGCATTTATGTTTTGAAGTATGTAAGTGACCACTTAACAGTATGCTTGTTCCTACATTTACCTTTTTGTTAGCTCTTTTTTCACAGTGGTAAACATTCAAGTCTTGAAATACGTAACTGTTTGTGTAAAAGTAGAGCCTGCATTTTGCATGTTGTGTTCTTGGTCCGTGGAGGATCAATAAGTATCCAAAGGAATCTAAAGTATTAGCTTTGCATCAAAAACTCTGTATATATGGCTGTTAATATTCATGTATTTTCATAAACCTGTAGCATCTAGAATTTAAAACCAGGAAAGCTCAAGAGATAATACAGTAGACATTTTTTTTTATAGATGAAGCTATCTCCATTAAATTATTATCAAATGCTTCCTGATTAGGTAAAGGAAAGAAGATGACCAACTCTTTTTAAAATGTTGGTATTCTTTGGAGGAAAAAAATTATTCCAGAATATAATTAGAATGTCACCAGCTAAAATCAGCTTTCAGGATAGCTTAAGAAAAGAACTGGAATTTTATGAGCACATGCAGTTCATTTTATTGTGGTAGGCATAAAGCATACCATAAGCTGAGCAACTTAAACTTGCCACTGAGTGAAAGCATTGCCTATCCATCAGTAATGTCACAACTAATCTCTAAGATTTTAGGCAGGATTTTAGGCAGCTCTTCCTAGGAATGCTAGAGATTAAACCTTAGACCAAGCGTATGAAAAGCAGATTTTTTTTCACTGAAATATGGTCCATCCCATTCATTCTACATACAAAAATATAATAGCTTGTTGTTTTGCAACAATTATAATTGAAAGTGGCTTAACCATGCCATAAATATTAAATTCATTCCCTTATATCTACAATGATGAATCACATAGCTAATTGATGTAGATCATATGAAAGGCAGAATACTATACATGAAATGTCTCCCTTGCCTAACTAGGTAATCCTTGAATATATTGGACATTCTTCTAGTAAGAAGAATCTTTTATTTCCAAATATTTGCAGAAATATTTCTATCTAGCAAGCAATAAATTTCCAATGCTGACTGTCCATAATTCTCCAAGGTTTCTGGCATGCATCATTCCAGTCAAAATTGATAATGATTAGGACCAAACCTGGGACTGTTTACATGTAAATCTAAAATCTTCTATAAATGGACCTTCTATATCTCAAATACTCTGTAAAGGTCTAGTCATCACATTGACTGTAATAATAATAATAAAAAAAAGACAGTCAAAAGATCAGAAGACTGGATAACTTCTACTTTAGAAAGGCTACAGCATATTTAGAATTCTTACTTTGGGAAGAAAAAAAAAGAGATGACATGATCAATATATATAAAATCAGGCATGACATGGAAGAAATGGATGGAGTGAAGTTCTCCTACTCTCTCAAAATCTTGGGACAGGACTCATCCGATTGGCTGATGGGAAAGATATTTAGAACAGAAAAAGAAAATACTTCTTCACACAACACATAATTGATTGTGGAATTCATATGGTGATGGCCACTAAATTTTACCAATGTTATGTCAATGTTATGTCATTTCCAACCTTTTTTATATTGGGGAAGAAAAGTGGTTTTTAAAATCTTTGGTCAAACTGACTTGTGACTGTGGTGGATGGAGTTGGAAGAGGCTTACTCATATCTATGTCTAGGGAGATTCTCGGTCTTCCAGTCATGGTTGTCCTAAAGGTGATTTTTCAAGAGACAAATGGACTTTCTGGTTTTTCTCTGAAGACATTTTGCTTCTCATCCAAGAAGCATCTTCAGCTCTGAATGGATGGTAGGGAATGTTTTACCACATCATGTAGCAACAGGCAGAGAGGTAAAAAGTAAATGAAGAAGTACTGTAAAAACACTTGTGTTAAAAAAAAATGAGTTTAGCCCAGGGCTGCCAAATTCATGGCCCAGGGGCTGGATGTGTCACTTGTTGGCCGTGCCCACACCCAGTTTAGTGAAGGGGGAAACAATGCCATGATGATGCAAGTTTGACAACCTTGGTTTAGTCTATTCAATTTAGAGATGATTTCCAAGTGGGTAAGATTCAGAACTGAGCATTAACCCAAATTTCTTAGAAATATAAGCAATACTGTTCTTTTTGAAAAGAGATTGTGCAATCAAATAAGATAATACTATGAGGTATGGGGTCAGTTACTCTGTTGTTTAATTAAAAGATGAATAAGACCCCAAATTTCATTAGAACTATGATGCTATAAAAACTTAATCTTGCTACCCAAGATGAGGTGGCCAGCCTATAAATTATATAAATAAATACAATGACCTTTTCTCTGCTATGTGTAGCTCCTGATGCCCATCAGCTTCTCAGACACACCTATTTGAAAAATGTTCTGTCAATTAAAAACAAACAACACAATGCTTTAACTTTAGGAAGCAGTGGGTATAGTGGTGAAGGGTCAGACTGTGATCAGAAAGAACCTATCTCAACTTCCAACTGAGTGACTTCAGGTCAAACACCTATTCTCAAAGCCCAGCCTGCTTCACAGGAAGTGTTGTGTTGTTGTAAAAAAATTTGTGAAAGACTCTCATATGCGCTGCCTTGAATTCTCAGAGAAAAGGAGGACAATAAATGAAATAAAAGCAAAAATGTTGCCTTCCCCTTTAATTGTTACAAGATGGGACTTGGAGGATCAATTGAGGCTTGGCTAATAACCTTAGTGGAAAGAAGCCAGCAGTTCAGATTAATTGCCCATTAATTTTCCTCTTCCTCCTCCATCTCTTGGGATTGTTAGAAGGATAAATCGTTGGAATACTAAAGCTAGTATTACCTGAGGAGAGTTACTTACTTGAAAATGAATGCATTGGTTTAATCTGTCTGAACAACTAAATGCTTTCTAGTCTGAGCTATAGTTTAACTATTGAAAACTTCAGTGACAGGCAATGTAAACTTAATAAGACCTCAGATCTTTGCAAAAAAAAAAGCTGAAGGGGGAGGCTGGCATTCAAGTGAGGGAATATGTGTGCTGTGATGTCATGATATAGACCCCATGTCTGAGGTATTTGTGTCTGACTCCAGGGTGCAAGTGTTTGCATATTAATCTTGTAATGAATGTTTAGTCAATTTTTCTTCACTGCAGTTTGCAGCAGGTGCCTTTAACTATTTCCAGCCATAACATTGACTTAATTTCTTCTTAAAACAAAACCTAGTTAAAAATTGCACTTGGGAAGAACAGCATGCATAAATATACAGCAGGAGATAATGGTCAGTCAGCACTTTACAGGATTTTTTTTCCTCAGATGCAACGAGCATTGGATTTTTTTCTTCCATTGCCAAGCTATAAACCTAGGGTTGCTACCTGATATACAATGCAAAATTCAGGGATAGAACAACATTTGAAGTCTCCACAATCATCATATACCTTATTAACTAAAGTTGTCTTTCTCAGTCTAAGTCATCAGTCTGGATATGATAATAATAATAATTCTAATGCCCAGTAAATCTCACCAATTCTTAGACATCACAAAAGACTTAATTTAGATATGTTCTTTGTATAAATCAAGCTCACTAAAAGGTAGCATCAGCATAATATTGTGCTATTTGGAAAATTAGGGCTGTTTAAATTTTCACAGTGATGTGTCACTTTGTCAACAGTTCAAGCAAAGTTCCTCTTTAAAGTTGATTCACACACCAATATGTTCCCGTCAGCTTTTTTTTTTTTTTTAATAAAGCAATACAGCCGGGCTGTTTTTTTCTGTCCCTTTCAAGCTCTTTCTACAGCAGGAGTGCCCAACCTGGCCACTTTAAGACTTGTGGACTTCAACTCCCAGAATTCCCCAGCTATCTATGTCTGTGTGTCTGTGCTATAAGAGAAAGCTGGGAGAGGCCCTTCTCCCCGCAAGTTGGCCAAACTATTTCCAGAATGGGTGGTTGGGGCATATCAAGCAGGATGTTTAAAATTGAAGAATCTAGACTGGAAGACTTACTGCATTCAGAGTTCTTCCAGGACTATCAGCTTCACCACATGAGCCAAGCTGTACCATAGTACTGGCTGAAGCCACCTCCTATCCTGGAAATGTTTTAAGCCACCTAAGAACAGGTTTCTTTAGGAGACTGCTTAAAATGATCCAAGGTGACACAAATTGCTTTGGTTCAGTGAAGAAAACCATGTCATCTCTGAAGCGTAACTCATCATCCCAAAAATTCTAAGCAACTTTGTACAGGCCTCCTGAAAAACTTTTACATGCTTTTGTAACCCTTCCCATTCAGTTGGACGAGAAATAAATTGTGTTTCAAGCAATTTTAAGCATTAAAATATTCAGAAAGTTCCTGTGGACAAGGAGGTTGCTTATAGTGCAGCAATCTTTTCAGGAGAGGTTCGTAATAACAAAATGGTCCCCAAAGAATCAAACCCTTAACCCTTTTAATTGTTCATTACATACTTCACATGTATGTAAAAAGAGTGGAGATTCAATTGCCTGGTTGAACCTGCCATTCTGATCAGAGGTGATATTCAGAAGGTTCTGAACAGTAACAGTTCTGGAGAATCAGGAATGGAAATTTTGAGTTCTTTCAGAGAACCTTCAAATACCACCTCTGACTGGAGATTTTACAGTACCCTTCCCCGCCATGCCAAACAAGCCACGACCACAGAACCGGGAGTAAAAAAAAGTTGAACACCACCACTGATTCTGATGTTGTTCCCTGGGCCTGCAGATGCTAGTTGAAGAACAAGTTGGATGAATATGTGTCCATGTTTCTACTTTATATAATCACCTCTCCAGCAGTGTACAATGTATGTCACTCTGCATATTTCAGTTTCATCCCAAGAAGGTGGCATTAAGAAGAAACTCCTCCTATAGGGCTTGTTGAGATTAGGAAATGGACACAGTCAGGGAACCTGCAGAGAAATTTTGAGATGGATAATCTTAACGGCTGTGGTGTAATCTAGAAGAGAAATCACAGGGCCCACAGATCAAACCCAACTCATGTTGCCAACTGATAAGAATCCTCGTAAAATTTAATCAAGTTGCATCCAAAGATATTGCAGGTTGTCCTTGGGTTATGATGGCAATTGGGACTGAAATTTCTGTCACTGAGCGAAGTACAACCTTGTGTAACCACATGGCTTGGCGGTAGCAATGTCACCAATCTCCACTGTCATTTTTAAGCAATGATCATAGGAGTCATGAAGACCAGTGGTGGGATTCAAATTTTTTTACTACCAGTTCTATAGGCATGGCTTTGTGGGTGTGGTGTGGATTGTTGGGTGTGGCTTAGTGAGTGTGGCAGCAGACGATTACGGCAAAATCCCCATTCCCTCCCCATCCCACTAACTTTCATTCCAGCTCTGTTCTCCTGTGCAGGGCAACAAAAGAAGACCCAGCCAATCAGCTGGGACTTGGGAGGCAGAGAATAGATGGGACAGGGCCAGTCAGACGTGGTATTTGCTGGTTCTCTGAACTACTCAAAAATTCCACTACCAGTTTTCCACAACTGGTCGGAACCTGCTGAATACCAACTCTGATGAAGACTGCATGTGATCATGACATGGGAAGAGAAAACACATCCCAAGGAAGCAGCTCAGTAGGTAAGACTACAAGCAGGTATGGGGATGTCATGGATAAGCAATATGAAATATGGGCATGTGTCTAGACCAAGCAGGTGCTACAGAGTATGGACAGATGAATGTGACAGGCAGGTGCTATGGAGGGCAGGTGGGTACCATGGGCAGGCATTACACTGTATGGGCAGATTGGTGCTATGGAGTACAAGATCTTCCTACCACCCAGGAACTTATCTGGAGAAAAAAACAGTGAAAGTGGGAGCAACCAACAGGAGTGACTTATGAGAAACAAAGATGATTAGGGAACTGGAGGCTAAAACATATGAAGTATGGTTATAGGAACTGGGCATGGTTAATCTGGTGAAAAGAAGGACCAGGTGAGACATGATAGCAGTGTTCCAATATTGAATTGAATTGAATTAAATTCTTTATTATCATTGTACATATATACACAGTATACATACAATGAAATTTATTTAACACCCAGAGACCAGACTCAACATGCACACACATATCCCCAAACACTTCCCCACCCACCAAAATTCCCTGTCTCCTAAAAACACACAAGCATCCACACAACAGACCAAGTAATACTGTCCAACAGCTCACTGATCATTGTTAAGTGCAATTATAATTCTGGGATAAAAACTATTCAGAAAACACATGGCCCGAGTTTTAATTGTTCTGTATCTTCTGCCAGAAGGCAACAGTTCATAAAGATGGATGGGAAGAGTCTCTGAGAATGTTGTGCAACTTCCTTGAACAGTGAAATATGAAGATGTCATCCAGGGCATTTGAGGGGCTGTCACAGAGAGGAAGGAGTCCAGCTATTTTCCAAAGCACCTGAAGGCTAGACAAGGAACAATGGATGGAAACTGATCAAGGTGTGATTCAACCTAGAAATAAGTGAGAACAATCAACCAATGGAACAGCTTGCCTTCGGAAGTTGTGGAAGCTTCACCACTGGAAGCTTTCAAGAAGAGATTGGACTTCCATTTTTCAGAAATGGTGTAGGGGCTCCTGCTTGAGCAGGGGATTGAAACAGATAACCTACAAGGTCCCTTCCAACTCTGTTATTCTGTTAAGACCTTCCAATTGAAAGGGAAAGTTGCAAATGGCAATCATATGATTGCAGAGCTCATACTTGTGAGCTGATTGCCAAATGCCCAAATTGTGATCATGTGACTGCAGGGAGAGTGAAACAGCTGCAATTCTGAGGAACACTCATAAGTTCCTCTTATTCAACATCATCATAACTTTGAACAGTTGCTGAAGGAGCAGCTGTAGCCTGAGGACTATTTGTTATTGGCAGACAGCACCCCCTAGCATTCATGCCAATCCCAGCATGCTCTACTATCTGGCTATATTAATAAAGGAAGCTCCAAACATCACCAAAAGGAATTCTACAACAGTTTTAAAGCTCCTTGAGAATGAGATATAAAAAAAATAAAATCCTCTTTTGCAAAGGAAAAAGGGGTTTGATAAATTACAGGCAGGACTTCAGCACACTGCATTAATAAGAGGATGAAAAGAGCCATGTTGGGTCAGCCCAAGAGTTGCTCAGTTTTAGTACTTGATCTAGAGCAGCAACTGAAGGAGGGGGGTGATTCAGGCAAAAGCTGCTTCAAAGCATCCGTTCAATTTTGATGGTTTGGGCATGATTTAATTCCAAGAATCAAATTGTTAAATTAAATAGTCAACGTGGGTCTAAAAGTGTGTGCATGTATGCATTAGATTCTATTGAACTGGTGGATTATTCAGAAATTTGCTTCAAAGATTCAGTCAAAAAAACAGGGATTTGATTACCCTGATTCTGATTCGAATTTTTAGTTCAAAGTTCTGCACAGATGCAGCCAACAGATGATCTAATCCACTGGGAAATCCATAAGCAGGACAGAACCCACAAATGCTGGTTACAATAATCTTTTCCCAATAGAGTTAGTCAGGAGTGGGATTCAAAAATCCCAGCAACCGGTCCACACAGCCCAGTTACCGCATGGGCATGGCCATGGTGGGCGTGGCCTATTGGAACTTCCGGGAGGGCCATTTTTCACCTTCCCAAAGATCTGGAGGCTTCCCTCAGGCCCCTGGGAGGGCAAAAATGGCCTCCTCGAGCTCTGGAGGCCCTCCAGAAGCTGGAAACAAGCCCATTTCTGGACTTCTGGTACTTCCGGGAGGGCCATTTTCCCCCTCCCAGAGCCTCTGTGCAGATCCTGCACTTACCTGCATTGAAAATGGGCCACGTACAGACTCCTGGGATGGGAAGGGAGGGGTGGGCTGGGCCAACCAGTTGGTTCAAATACAGGTTCGGTGAACCAGATGCAAATTTAATATCCAGCTCCTCCGAACCAGTAGAATTCCACCCCGGGGACAGTCATTATATATTCCTTCTGTACCTCATGGCAACACTTATATATTATAATTAAAAGCCCTTGTAAATTCTTTAACTTGTAAAGCACATTCATTAAACTTTATGTAAAGGAAGTGAAGGCAGTGGAGAGTTTTTTTTATTAAAAAATGACTGCTGAAGGAAACATGGCATAAAGTCTTGCTATTTAAATTGTGTCAACAGGTAGACAGTAGGTGACAAAGAAATCAGTTTATTATATAGAATCTTTTTTTTAATTCAGTCTTGAGTTTGGCACATGGGTAATGCCCAGAGTACTTTGAATTTAGAACATGTCCATCCTCCCCCCTGCCCCCCCACCTCCAAAAAGACCTGTCCCTAGTTTTGCATGTCAGCTTGTAAGTCTATAAAACAGTTTTCTACCAGCTGGAGGTCTAACATGCTACATGAATACATAACAGTGCCTAACCAAGAAGGTTTGTAATTCAGCAATTAGCTGTAATTAATGAACACAAAGTGAAGACTCATTTACAGTTTAAATTATCACATTAGCTCCTGTCACCCTCTATGTACACAAAACAGCAGGAATTCAATTATTTTTATTCTTCGGAGCTAATTTAAAATTTAAGGAATGCCATTACATGAAATAATAGGTAGAAAATGTAATAGAAAGCACTGGGAACGGTTGGCTGCCTGTGGATGGTGGGAGAGATTTTTGGTGTTGCTCTGGAATTATTTGCATGGTCTTTTGGGGTGACGTGTTTTTGCTTCGCGAGAAGCAAATCTTTGATGGGTTAGCATAGAGGCTCTAGTTGGTGCCTTTAAAATGAAAACTGAGCTTGGAGGCAGCGGAGTCATTAAGCATAATTGTAAAAGCAGTTGAAACAGATAATGCTGTTGATAGTAACATGTTGACAGCAGGGAAATGCTCCCAATATTATCCTTAATGGAACAGAGAACTGTGGTATCTGCACTGACTTTCCTTACACAATTCACCCATCCGGACTAGCAAAACTAACAGCCCTTAAGTAACTGTCACTTTACAATCTGCCTCTACTTTAATGCTCTCACCTGAATGAGGGAGGAGAAAAAGCTTTTTCCTTTCATTTATTTTTTTTCCTCTTCCCCTCCTTTTGCTTTTAAGAATGTCAAGTTCCATATCTCCCCAGTGGCTGCTGGTGCTATCTTCTTCCAAAGAGATCAATTTAAAAATGTTCCAAACACACTCTCGGTATCAGTTCAAAAGCTTCCATATTTCTGCATTAGTACCATCGCTATGCCAATTTCCTTCCCTCTTTATTTCAGCTGTCTCAGTTTCTGGATTCTTTCTTTTGCTCTTTTAAGCCAGAATGGCTGGCCCAGTTATTCACTGGTGATCAGCTGCTGAAGTGAGCATTTCAGATAGACAGAGGGAAGGTTGAGATAAAAGAAGGAGGAGGGGGAGTCTATTAGGGTAATGTTGCTGTAATTAATGAAACCTGCCAGTAATTGCAAAGGTGGAAAGCTGTATAATATTATAATGATAGCCATCCGTTCCATGCAGCCTTGTCTCTCTCTCTCTCTCTCTCTCTCTCTCCCCTCCTGCCCTGGAATTCCCTTTTGCACAATCCCTTATCATCTCTGCGATATCAGACACTTAGCCGTGCAAATGTTCCTGACAGTCTTCTATGTCTTTGTCTTCCTAATTGGACAGTATAGAATTGTTTATGGATATTGAAGACATTTAGACCTCAGTTGGAGGTTGTTCAAAAATTGTTAGCAAAGTTGCCTTGGCCACATTGTCACAAATTCTTATGCCCTCTTTCAATTGCTTCCCTAAGATGTTTTAAATAAAATTAGCAATATAAAGTCTAATCCTAAACAGAGTGGATGGTCACTCTCTTTATACTCAAACAGATTAGACCTTTTCTTGTCATCAGTAACATCTTTGGAAATAAATTGGCTCAGGCTGATGACTGTAGGCAGACAGGAACTCAATGCCAACCTGAAAATCAAATATTTTAATCTTGCTTAATATGACAATTGCTCATTTGGTGCCCCAGTTTGTTTTGCTATTATTATTATTATTTAGGGGAGAGCAATAGATACCAGGGAAATAGAGTGGACTGAACAGCCCTGCAGCCACATGCCTCTCAAAGTTTCACTTTTTGCACAAAAATCACCAAGGCACATTTTCTGCAATTTCAAAGTGAGAAGGACAGCAAAATATTTAATTCCGTCAGTGATCGCAATTAAGTTCCTATACGCACAGATAAATCCACTAAGTGATATAATTAAAATGGAGTTAACTTTCACCTCCAGAATTCTTTGGGGAAGGTGTAATGGGAAGGAGACAAACATATCAAGAGGTCTAATTAAAGTCTTGCCCCTTTTTAATGTGTCACACACATGACACATATTAAAAGGAATGGACTTCTATCACACATTTGCAACAGTGGTGGGATTCAATTTTTTTTACTACCAATTCTATGGGCATGGCTTGGTGGATGTGGCAGGGAAACGATACTGTAAGATCTCCCATCAGAGGTGGTATTTGCCAGTTCTCTGAACTACTCAAAATTTTCACTACCTGTTCTCCAGAACTGGTCAGAAGTTGCTGAATACCACCTCTGATTTGTTTGAGACACTTCCCTGA